>NC_137810.1:33895572-34403072 GCF_963921795.1 Nannobrachium achirus
TACATGCAGTGACAAATATCACCCTCCTCACCCAGCTTCCCTCCCCCAAACACTGGACAATTGTGGTCGGACAAATGCCCGACAAAACCGGATGCACTACGGTGGATTTGAACCCACAACCTCTGTGGTGGGAGGCAGGGACTTTACCAGTGCGCCACACCACCACCACACTCTCTGTCCCCCATGGTTCTCCTTCCACATGGTCATTGGCCATTAGCATATGCAGACCGTGAGGAAGCCCTTTTTACATGTTCCCAAATTCCGAGTTCGGCCTATGGGACCTGTTTGTCACAGTTACAATCATGGCCTGTGTTGTGAAATCTAGCCCAAGGAATGTTTTTCATGCAAAAAAAAAATGCTTGCAATGGATTCAGAATCATGAAGAACCCCTAGTTTGACCCCTCACGTGCTACTTAAAGCTACTTATTTTGGTGTGTTTTTTCCAGTATAGTGAAGTCAATGGGAAACTTTTTTTTTCGCAATGTTTCCGGCAGAGCAGGCCTCTCATT
Source organism: Nannobrachium achirus (assembly GCF_963921795.1). Classification (NCBI taxonomy): domain Eukaryota; kingdom Metazoa; phylum Chordata; class Actinopteri; order Myctophiformes; family Myctophidae; genus Nannobrachium; species Nannobrachium achirus. The sequence continues at coordinate 33,896,082 of NC_137810.1, forward strand.
CTGTGTACCTTATTGACCAAATTAATAGGAAAAACAAAAATTTGGAGTATGTCATGATCAGGTCTTCTCTCATTTTGGCACTTTATTCGGCTATAAAGTGCTACATTAAAAGGAAAGAAACAGAAAGATTTAAAAAGGACTGAGATAATGAATAAAAAAAACAAAACAAAGAAATGAATGAATACATTCAGATAAGTGGTCACCTGTACATAGCTAAGAAACACGTCCCCGGGTATGGACTAGTCATTAAAGTTACAGTTATCTATCATTCTTGGTGTGGCCCTTAACCTTAAAATAACCTTTTATGAGAAATTAAGAATACATATATCTACAGTACATAATTAATCTGCCACTGTTAAATTGTCTAGATGCTGATGAAAAGATAAGTATCACTGTAATGTATTTTAAAGTGTTCAAAGGTTATTAGGCAGACATACAGTACATGCATTCTTTTCTACTGTGTTCACACAGTGTTCAGGTTATAAAATAGTTTAAATCCTAAACAGGCCTAATCTTTTTCCACGATTTTTTAAAATCAGGTATTAATAATAATGGAATTTATAAAGAATCAGACCAATAAGCAGAAGACATTGGTGTCGATAAAATCATAATCCCTATAGTTATACTGTCTAGAATAGAAATGTGGCACATCTCACATGACAAGCTGTTTCTCTCCTATATTATAATAGCCATCTCAGAGATCTGTGAGCTGCATTTCTGCTAATGCCCAGTATGTTCGAAAAGGCTTTTAAGGCATTATTATGGAATGGAAAGCCACAATGCACGCCACTGCTGCCATTACAGCGGAAGACAAAATCTTTTGAATGTACGAGATCTTCAATGGACACATTCACATTAAATATCACAGTGATTACATATTTTCTCCTTGCATTTCTGACATTTACAGTATCTTGGAATTGCACTCTGCTAATCAATTGTGACATTTTATTCTTAATATTAGGCCTACTTAAAATCCCAGGGTGACCTTCACATGAAGATTGCATTTATCCCCCTCCTCTCTCTCTCTCTCTCTCTCTCTCTCTCTCTCTCTCTCTCTCTCTCTCCAACCCACAATCTTCCTCACCCCTTTCAGCTCACCTCCTCATCCTCGCTGCTTCATCTTCACTCACTCATCCTCAACACGCCATCATCATCGCCTCTTCATCCTCTCACCCTCATCCTCACTCCCCCACTCCTTTCCTCTCTTAATCATTCGTGTCACCATTCCCATCCTCACCTACCCGACCTCACACCATCGCCCCCTCATCCACAATTTGGGCAAGGTCGCAGCCCGATTCAAGCTCAATTGACTTCCGAGGAGGTAATAAGTTGGCCTACTGGCAATGTGCACAAGACGTTTGACACTGATCGATCCAGCGGTTAACCCTGCTGCACAGTTGGCAGGTAGTGCAGCTTGGTTTCCAGCTCATCTTGTGTCCAGTTGGTGTACAGTCTATCTTTTCTTGGGAGTCAGGTCTGCCTGACCTGTGGTGTCTTCATTCGATGACAAGGCCGTGCTCACAGAGTCTGTGCATAGTCACATTTCTTGAGTTTTGGTTGTGACAGTGCTCAGATGTTTTGCCACTGTGTATTCTCTGTTAGAGATGCTGTATTTGGCAGTGAAACAGTGAAAACAGTGAAGTAAACCAAGTTGAAGAAATAAGGAAGCAAAGTCATTGACGTTGAGAGAGAAGTCCACTAATTACTGTATGATCATCACTATAGACTTCACTGGCTTCATTGTACTGTGTTCCCTCTTGTGTTCAAGTTGAAATAATGATAGACCAAAATGGACAGGACAGGGAATTACGTATCACTAGACTCTTTACAGCCACTCTAGTCTAGACTTGTTTCTTGTGAAGAGCAGAAATGAAAGTTCTGTGTTTTTGTGACTGAACGTTATTAATGATTAAGATTAATTAATAAAGACTCAGATTTGGTTAATCGCAGCATCATAACTTAAATTTAGCCAACAATGGCAGCAAAGACCACCAATCCATGCCACTGAGAGGCCTGGTGTTACCCCCTCCCTGTGTGACCTTTGTCCAATCACTTGTAGGTCTTTAATCCAGTGAAGCAGGCCTCTTTAATACAGGCCCACTCTAACAGGATTGGTGATGTTCACCCAGGGGACGTAGCCAACAGCTGCCGCAGCTCCCTGGTGGTCGGGAAGTTAGGCCCCAGTGGGTGGAGTTAGGTGGGAGGGGACGGGCGGGAAAACTCTGCTGATCTTCTTAGCTGGGCGCAGATTGCCACCGTGAAAGGACAAGAGGGATGCTCAGTCCAAATGTGCATTATAACGTGGAAGTCAACTGGACGATACCTCCCCGCCATTCCTGATTTTCTTCTTGGTTTCCTTTTCCATATCCTGCTTGAGTTATTTCCTTTCTTCCCTTTCTGTTCATCCTCACGCCTCAACCTCATATGTATATACGCATGGGTTGCTGATACAGCAGGGATAAGTGACTCGCGATGGTTGAGGCTTTGGACGCAGTGTGGGCGAGGACGAAGAATGTTTTTAAACAGAACGGACTCCTTATCTTGTCGGTGCTGGCTGTGATCATAGGTTGTCTTCTGGGCTTCTTCTTGAGGACACGCCGGCTAACAGAACAGGTCAGTCCCTCAAACGTGTTATCCACTTTGAAGCAGGTGACTAGGGTTGGGGATCGAAGTCCCATCCCAAACACCTGTGGAGTGCAGGGCCTGCTAACAGGTTCCCTGTAGTCCTGGCATTGTGCCCCCTTCCTCATCCTTTCCTCTGCTTCCACCCTGACATGGGTGCCATTTTCAACCAAATTAACCGTATCATCCCAAAAATAGGTGAACATTTGGCGAAAATAGCAGATCTACAACACCAAATCTCTTCAGTGAAGAGATTTGGTGTTGAAGGAAAAAAAGATGGGGACAAATACAGACCCTTGGGGGACCCCGGTCAATGAAGTATAAATATGATTTATTTATGAGTTATTTTGAGCAGTAACTGTCATACAGACCCTTGGGGGACCCCGGTCAATGAAGTATAAATATGATTTTTTTTATGAGTTATTTTGAGCAGTAACTGTCACTGTGAACCAATCATTAGGTTAGCCAGAGGATTGAAATATAAAATTAAATATAACATTTATTATATACATATACAGTAAATAGTTTTGAAAGGGCATGCCATCTAAATGTGTGTATTATTGTCAGGCAGATTTCCTAATTGTTCACAAAATATGGTTCTTACATTTTAAGATTTCATTCTAGCCGACTCTCTGGAGAACCGACTGATTTACAATCGCTCTGTGACTTATAAATGTTTAGCCAACACTGACTCAGTTATTCAGCCACGTTACTGGGATAATAATCTATTAAGGCCGAAGCTGTGGTGCTTCAATTGAGGTCATCCAAGTACATCAAGAGTAGAAACATTGCCAGATAGTTGTTGTTTTTCCAATTTAAGGACCACATTGGAAATAAGAAGAATTTATTGTGTTTTATACTTGACGTTTTTGCAAGAATGTCTAAGCAAATCATAATAAATAGTCTATGTGACAGTCATGACTTCACCCTGCTGAACGGTGAATGCTATAGTTCACGGTTTAAAACTAAATTAATCCATTTCAAAAGCACATATTCAGTTTGGATCAGACCACAACTGCAAGGACAAACGGAACCATAACAAGACAGGCTGTTGTTTTGCTACAGGCTGTAGCAAAACAACATGCATGTATCAGGCCTAAATTCTTCCACACATGTCTTCCCCTGTAGCCGGAGCCATCTTGTGAATACAGTGACTATTAGTTTTTCACTATATGAAATAACGATAACATAATTGTATACTGTATAAGCTTACAGGACATGTTTTATCTTTTCTTTTTCTTTTTAATTGCGAGTTCTGCTTTATTATTTCTGCTGAAACAGATCACTTTGATTGGACATTTCCTTCGTTTACATCTCTCCAATTAGAATAAAGCTAGCTCTATTGTCAAGCATGGCTAAAAATAGGAAGGAGACCCTTTTACTCTCACAGACAGGGATTACCATCCAATCACGCAAATGCTTGCTGTAATTGTACTTTAGCCAAGAGTGCCTGCAGTCTGACATGTTAAAAGTTTCTGTGTGTGTGCGCGTGCGTGTGCGTGTGCGCGCGTGTGTGTGTGTGTGTGTGTGTGTGTGTGTGTGTGTGTATGTAAGAATACATAGCTGTCAAATTATGATAATTCGTCGCAAAATGGCATGGAGTCCTTGAAGTCCTTGAACATCATGTCTAGCTAAGGTTAACTCCTCAAAAATATAGGAATGTAAACTACGGTTTAAAGGACCACTTCACCCATTTTCAACCTATATTCATATAATTTGTCCTCACTAATGCTCATTATAAGATGGCAATATTTCTGTCTATTCAGTCTGTGTCTCTGATGAGGGCTGTGGACATTTCAGAAGCCTGCCAGTGACAACACCTGTAGGCAGATTTGGTTATTTCAAACAAGAAATTAAAAAAGTAAAACATTTTATTAATGCAAAAACAATGGCTTCTATATCAGCATTCAACCTTTTCAAGAAGCTAAAATCCCCCCATCAATGGGGATTTTAGCTTAAAATTCCCATTGATGGTGTCATTGGTAGGCAGGTTTCCCAACTGTCCATAGTCCACCAATGAGACAAAGATTGAGTAGACTGAAACTGTGCCGTCTTATTATGAGCATCATTGAGGAAATGAAGATAACGTTGAAAAGTGCTCCTTTAACATAGGCAACATGCAGGTGCCAGCAGCCAGGTGCCAGCCGCTAGACCACTGTCTGGTTGCCAATGAGGAGTCTTTGCGCCTTTATTGATAGGACAGTAGACTGATAGGAAATGGGGAGAGAGTGACCCGTGGCAAAGGTAGTCGGGATCTGGAATCGAACCAGCGACACGCTGTCAGGCTACACTGAGCCTATGTGGTATGCCAGCGGGCGCCCCCTATATAGGATGTTTATCTGTCTCTATTCACAGTGAAGAAACAGAATGCAGCTTTCACTGCAATGCAGGTTCTAGAGTTTCTACTCCACAGGAAAATGTATTATTGTTGAATAATCTTCAGAGTTGTTGTGTGAAATTTATGAAAATGTAGTGTATGATATATTGATATGGTTCATGAAAGTGCAACATGAGTTTAGCAGTCATGCCGCAAAGTGCAAACCCAGTGACACTTGCTTACCCATTGACATAATATCCATTGTCTAATTTAGGGTTACAGTATGCTTTTAACATTTTTTTTTTAAAGAGCTAATCCATTCAGAATACTGGAAAGCAAAGGAGACAGTGCAGACCAGGGCTAGCAGTGAACTGGTGGCCCTAAACATGACATTTGTGGCCCCATAACTAAAAGAACCATACATACAAGACCAGTGATATCCAGGTCCATTACCGCCCCCACGCCCAATTAAAATGTATGCTTTATTGTTTTGTGTTGCTTATATAATTTCAAAAACATCTCTTCGATTTCCAAATATTAGATTTCACATTAAACTGCACTGTTAGTATGTGATTATTAATTATTAATCTACTTCCCATGGAGAGAAAGGTCCAGACAGAACAATTACAATTATTCCCCCATATTTAAATGCCTTTTACCCTCATCATTTGTTCTTGGCTTAGGCACTGTAAAGCGCCTGAATAACCTTGACAGCAGATGTTAGAGTTTACAGTAAAAACTCAGCACATCTCTTGATCATGGGACAAACCCCGTCCCAATTTCTTAGTTATGTTTTCTATGTCAGTAGACCATGTTCGATGACTGCCTAATGTAACAATTAGTTTTGTTTCATCTACCTGCTCCTAAATCCTTCAAAGACAAATTGAGTTTGTGGTTTTACTGTGATCCAAAGACAATGGATTTTGCCTTTGAGATGTTCAGGACCATCCTATTGTTCACCACCCACTCTGATATGTAGCCTATTGAAGTTCCTTAGAGATACAGACAGGTCTTCCACATTAGTAGCAGACATACAGTATATACAAAGCGGTGTCGTCAGAATACATGGCTTTATTGGCCCTGTTTAAGACCAGTGGCAAGAGCAAGTCTTTGTACAGAGTGACACTGCAACCCTAACTACCATGAATATTGAATATTGTGGGTATACCCTTCTATTTAATCATTTTGGGGATGTTGATGTTGTCATCTGCCCATTTGTCAATTTAATAAATTGGTTGATTAGAACTCATATTTTGGGACCATCGCTCCATTTTCACAATGGTTTGTAATGCAGGCTGCTATCCCAGGAAGTCATGTGATCCAAGATGGCCGCGGTGTGAATATGGTCTATAGCCTGGCTCCAGCCCCTGAATCGCTAGCCACGCCCATTAAAAAATATGTTGGAGTGATACGAAATGAAAATTCAGGCTGAGTGTCAGGCTAAGTTCTCTATCCTGATAGGATAAAATTGGTGTCCCGATCTGTTAACCCCTGTGATATTTGTCTGCACCAGGCCGAAGGCATGGCCGAGACTATGTTTTGAACCCTGTCCGTCCATCTGTCTGCATACAGCTAATCTCCGGCACTGTTGGCTTGGTCTCTGCCAAACTGTGCACACAGGATGCCAATCCAGAACTTCTGCCCCCACTTTTTCAGATCGGCATGACCATGAGGCCAATTTTACATTTTGTCCAAACATCATGCAAATCGGTACACAGTATCTCTACAATCATGTGATCAACATGGATCTGTCCAATTTCCCATATTCCATCCTGATTGGCTAAGATTGGCTTCCAAAGTTTTTGAACAAAATGCCTCAAATCATGCATCATGCACCAACTTTTGTGAAGCACATTTTTTTATATTATACTCCTCGGTTCTGTCCAAAAATCACACAAATCGGAACACAGCATCTTTATAGTCATGTGATCAAGACGGATCTGTCCGATATTAATTAATTAATATTAACATAAGAATACATAAATGTATTTGAAATTAAATAAAAGTGTTACTTGTCAGGATTCCAATTAAAAAATTGCAAAAATAGCAGATCTACAAGCTCAAAACATGTTGCACTGCGTGTCTGTAGGTTGACAAGCTTTATGGTGATGCTGATTTCCTTGGCACCTGCCCACAGAGCCAAAACTACTAGTAAATGGTGTACTGACCATGGTATTACTGGGCTTAACTGGCCTGACCTGAACCCCACAGAGAATCTGCGTTGTGTTATGTGTTGTCAAGGGGAAGATGAGAGACACCAGACTCAACCACACAGATGAGCTCAAGGCCTCTATCAAAGCAAACCTGGGCTTCCATAACACCTCAGCATGGCCATAGGCTGATCACCTTCATGCCACACCCCATTGAAGAAAGTTGTTCAAAAGTATTCCAAGTTACAAGTACTGAGTGCATAAATTAACATAAGCTTTCTGAAGACATTTCTGTATTGTAAATACAAAATACAAATCTTTAATTATATTACAGAAGAAAATGAACTTTTACACAATATTCATTTTTTAGATGGATCTGTATACAACATTAAAATAAATTAGAATTAGGCTGAAATGCGATGGTTTTAAGTAATGTAAAAACCTTGATGGACTGGGCAGATCCAGAAGTAGCCAATACTACAGTTTTGATTAATTTACTTTTCTTTTCACATGATGGCAGTACAGTATGTCACATCTGAGTTATGCATGCATTATGAAGCTGTAAACACTGGAAGCAGGTGTCTACAATGGAGTTAAGAAAGTTAGAGCAGTGTTTTATTTCCCTCTGCTCTATAGTCCCAGTAACAGAATCCTGTGTTTCAACATAACTCATACATTCAATAGGATTCTGGCTCTCTGGCTCACATCACACTTGGCTGCAAAAAAGCTGTCAAACTCTGCTTGCCCTGCTTACTTGTCCTTTGACAACAGCTGCACTTACCCCCTTTGACACACATGCACAGAGAAACACTCACACAAGCATTCTCTAAAATGGGATCCCGCTCTTATAGAGCAAACTAAGCTCTCTCTGCTTAATGCCGTACAGAAAAGCTCTTTAGCTGTCATTACTGTACGTGCCAGCCTCACTCTGTTGCCTCTCAATCCATGTTTCTCTGTCATTTCTCCTCACACTCCCAATCTTGTATTTAATGATATCCTTTTTGTACCTTGTACATCTTCAATCATCGGAGTGCTCTTGTCTCTTTGTAATATAAATCAGTAGCCTACATCTAGGTGTACATTACTCTCTATTTGTCTATTTATTACTTAACTCTTAAAATGCTTTCTTTTATCTATCTAGTTCAGGGGTTTTCAAAGTGGGTGCCGGGGCACCCTGGGGTGCCGTGACAGCAGTCCAGGGGTGCCGCGAGATAATCTGATAATATTTGGAATCTATTTGGACACTTAAAAAATATGTAGTATAATTTCAAACTTGATGTACAAAGTTATTTTCAGTCAGTTCTAACCAAAATGGCTATTATCTCAATGTTTTCCTGGCAACATAATCGCTAAAATATGCTATAAATATAAGGTGCTGGGAGTGAAAATCATGAATATAATATAGGGATGCCTTGAATGAAAAATATATTTATAGAGGTGCCCTGAGCCAAAAAGGTTTGGGAACCCCTATAGCTATTCACTCTTAAAATGCTTTCTTTCAAGTTTTCATTATATCCTTCCTCAACTTAGCAGTTCTTCCCATGCCGTACAGCTGCTACAGAAACGGACAGGATGTGCCGGTTTTCATAGTAAACTGCAACGTTTACTATGAAAACCGGCACATCCTGTCCGTCAGTCAGTCTGTCCGTCCTTAACGCCTCAATGTCTATAGCTGACATATCCATATATGGACATATTTTGTCAGTCTAACCAGTGTGGTTGCGCAACATGAGTCACACTTGCAAATGAACACTGACCTCATGAAACCCTGGATATCCATACATGGAGACGACTGGATCATCACCTAGATCTCCATATACGGAGCTGGTCAATACTTCTACATCTGACCTCACTCCAAATATGGATATAGCTGACCTGTTCTGACATCACAGTGATGACTCGACCAGCTCAGCAGAAGGGTACAGGGGCGGACCGCGGGGGCCCGTCCGTCAGCTATGGTCAGATCACATGGATCTTATCATCTTTAGTTTATTAGGATGTGGATGCACTTTGCGTGCTCCCGCGCCGCCTCTAGGTGGGCAGGCGGGCCCATTTAAAACTTTATCAACTTCAACAGCTGACCATCGGTGCATGCTATGTCATCATCAATCACTTGTCAACACAAGCCAGCAAGCCTTCAGCAGTGCGTTGTTTACGCATGGCTTAATCATGAGCGGAAATGCATATAAACTGTGCCGAGCGGTAATTCTCAAAATTGAGAAGGATTAAAAACTACTTGAGAAGCACAATGGGACAAGAGAGACCTACTGGACTGGCCATGCTGTCAATAGAAAGGGAACGTGGATGATTTTGCAGAGCAGAAAGGCTCCTGGAGTCCCCTTCAAATAGTGGTGAGTAGGCCAATAAGATATACGACATTGCATAGTTGTTGTAGGCTGCTGTGCCAGTGTTTCCTAAGCAGTTCACCAATCTAACCATTGATATTTTAATACTGTGAGTGTTGGCGGAGGTGGTGGCGGTGGGGGCCCGATCATTGTGGCTTGCTTACAGGCCCGGTTCTGGTCCGCCAGTGGAAGGGTATACTGTACCGGTATGCCAAAGCGCCCATGTGCACGTGCCCATGTGCACACACCCATGTTCGCAACCTCCCCCTTAGGGCGTCTTACTAGTATATACACACACACACACACACACACACACACACACACACACACACACACACACACACACACACACACACACACACACACACACACACACTCCATGAATTATGGTAAATAAAAAGATGTTCATTTATAGAGCGCCTTTATCCAAACCTTACATTCACGCTCATCGCTAATGTATAAATTAAAATAAATATTGCACATTCGTTTAGAGAGAAAGCTGTTCAAGTGGCATGAGGTAGACGGTAGAGGACATGATAACCGGTATTTCTTACCAAATGTTAGATTGATGTGTTCATTATCTATGTACATTGTGATATGTCAATAAATATATCTTTTTTTAAAAAGGAAGAGGTACACAATAGTGTCAAGGGTGAGAAGGATCAGAGATGGTCTTTCCTGATCGCTCGCATTATGGTCCTGGAGTGGTACAGGTCTTGAAGAGACGGCAGGTTGCGACCGATGACACACTTGGCTAACCAAATGACCCGTCCTTGACAGTAGAGGCAGCGAACCAGATGGTGATGGATGTTCAGAGTAATGAAGAATAGAACAACAGGGGCGCTCGCTGGCCTTGCGGTCCAGGCTCATACCGCATATAGGCTCTAATGCTTGACAGTGTGTCGAGGGTTTGAATCCCGTTCCCGACGATCTTTGCTGCATGTCTCTCACCATCAATAAAGGCATAAAAGCTGAAAACAAATATTTAAAAAAAGTCAAAAAATAAGAATAGGGTATGCGCATGCATAAAGTGATCGAGTGGCAAAGTGAGTTTAACATTGTAATAACACTTTTCTGTTTGGATGTAGGTGTTCCAGCATAACTTCCGGGTATGATGATGATGTCACACGCATACACTCTATAGGACAACAAGACATGCATCAATAAAAGCCAAATATTGGATAGACTTTCCTTTACTCAGTGCAGATAAAACAGCAAAAAGAGCAAGAAACTAAACAAAAAAACATAACAAAAGGACAAGGAAAACTAATTAAAGATGAGTCACATGCCCGCTCTTCATTTCAGTGCTTCATTCGTTGTCTGGAAAATAATGATATTGCTATGACAGAATGAACATTCTTGGTCACTTGCAATTATGTTGTTCGTTTTCTATTGACTAGAGATGAAATGGCTCACAACAGCCATGGGGTAATTGCAGTTCTGAGCTCTGGACTGGATAAGTGACCAACTCCTACATAGTGAATTCTCTCGACCTTGAGTTGACTTAATTGACAGGAAATAGATGGAGAGGTCAGAACTAGCCAATGTCACTCTCTGATTGACCATACATAATAAACCCCAGCTGTTGCAAGAAATGGCAAAAACTAAGTGGTTGAAATACAATGTATATATTGTATGTTAGAAGATCCATCTTGATACAAAGACTCCACATTTACTGCTTGTTGACTCCTGCTGGGAGTGGGAGGTGGACCTTTACTACGAGGGCATAGAAAAGAGTCAATGACGTCACCATAACACAGAGCTGTATGTAATCGATAGAAGCACTTGTGTATGTGGCCTATCCTTCCTCCTAATGTACTCCAGAGGGAAGGTGGGCGTGAGGTGCATGCACGATTAAACATTATTAAATAAAATTGTTGTCGTTCACGGAATATAAATATATTTGGGGTAGTGTCTTCCTTGGCCAACTGTCTGACAGCATGCATAAATGAAGAAAAAAACAAAACAAAACTCGATCATCCCGTCCAAAATATGATACAATAACACACTTTGAAATAAGGCACAGTTGGGGGTGCTAGAAGTGTGTGCTGTGCAAAGTTAATGTTTTCCAAATAAATAGTACAATTTTAATGACAAAATAAAAACTAAAGGAGAGACTACATTATTAATAATGCAATATTGCAAATATTCTATTCTTTGGCTGCTGTTTCAGTTTTGTTATGCCATTATAAGCAGTTTAAACTAGACTGCACTCTGTCGAGGTGCCAACTTGCGTCTTGTGCACTTGTGGCCATATACTTACTGTATGACCAACTTGTGCGCCAGTACTGCGATCGGTGCTGTTCGGTGCTATCAGTAAGTATGTGGGTGGGAAAGTTGGCACTCTGTCGAGGTGCCAAAGCTTGCTCCTTGCTATTTATATCAGGTTGCACTTGTTGATGATGACGCCACCAAGAATGCTGGTCCCTCATTGGCTAAAGGTGGCCGTAAACACAGACAGATACCGCTGGCGCAAGTAATAATAGGAGGTGGCTGCTTATCAGGATACTTGGTTATTGTTCATTCAAAATTGCAGATTGGACAATATAATGTCCAATCAGAGGTCAGAAAATGGTTAACAAGGGGCACGGTGGTGCAGTCGGTGGCGCTGTCGCCTCACAGCTAGAAGGTCCTGGGTTTGTTTCCCGCCGGGGACGCTGGGGGCGTGTTCTCTCCTCCGCGTCATCAGCGGGCATACCCTAGGTGGGGTTGGCGAAAGGGACTTTCTGTGTGGAGTTTGCATGTTCTCCCTGGGTTGTTTGTAGGTACCCTCACAAAAAACATGTAGTAATCCTGGTCTCTATAATGCCTCACCCTGGCCAGCCGAGGCGCCTGATGAAGGGGAAAGGAACTGGTTGGAATAATGTGTTCCTTCCACGCACTACGTCCTGGAAACTCTGTCTGTCAGGTGATAAGAAGCCTAATCACTCCTCATGTACTGAAGGAAGCATGAGCTCAGTTCAGGGGCCTCCCAGGTTGGCAGAGGGAAGGTAACACCCAGGATTACAGGTTAGGCATTGGCACTGGGTGAAGAATGGGTTACAAAATTGTGGGATAAAAAATGTAAAGAGAAAGAAAAAAGTTAAAAACTAATTATATATTGTGATGTCAAGCGAAGCAGGACCAATCGTGTCTGATTGGTGGATACCAAATTGAGGATCCACAATGTGCTCCCTGAACCAATCTAATCCCAAACTGCACACAAACTAACCACTATCTCTTCTTCCAGAGGAGTATTGCCAATTAAGTTCCAGGCTGCTGTGCCGCTGCCTCTTATGAACTAGCTCTATTCCCAATATGGATATGCAGATACAGTACATAAGCCGCAGAATCAGACACAGAGTCTACCTTTCTATAGTCTCGCGTAGCCAGACAACTATTCCACAATCTCCGAATGCTATGGGAGCATTTACAAATCGCGTTAGGCAACAGTCTGGCCACGCAAGACTAACCTTTCTATATCTATGGTAGGGAGCTTATCAAGGGGATTCCTGTTTACCAGTGTTGCCTTGTCTGCTTATACTGTAATAAGCGACTTTAGGGGCTTGTTTTTAAAGTGTACACAGTAGTTGCTTATTTGGGCTTGCTTCTTAATGTTTTTGAAACCAGTGGTTCCCACATTTTTTCATGTCAAGGACCCCTAGATTAATAAGTATTTGTCCGAGGACCCCATCTGAAAATATTTTGTGCCAGAGGGACCCCCATACATAATTTTGTTGTTAAAAAAAATGTTTCAAAAATAGCAAAATACACAAAATATTTCCAGACATCTCTCCCCATTGTGATAGGTGTAATTCAGCGGCCGACGCAAATTTTCTTCACAGTTATGCCCTGTGCCCCAACCTAAAGAATTTCTGGATTGAAATATTCAGACTATTCTCCAGAATACTGGAGGAGGTAGAGATAGAACCAGATAGAGGTGGAAAAAGTACTGAAAAATCCTACTCAAAGTAAGAGTATTGTTACTTTCGTGAAATACACAAAGTATAAGAGTAAAAGGTAGCCTATTTAAAAACTACTCTTTGAGTAAAATACACATTACATTAATTACATCATGAGAACATGTAATCTCTACCATCCGGGGAAGGCACATCGTACACTGCATTATCCACCTGTTTCCGCAAGACTTTACTGTAGCATTATCTGCGGGACACTTCCGGTTAACAGCAGACATACAAGCTCACGCCGCGTGCCACTCGCCTTCTGCGCAATGCACGATGGGATGTTGGAAATTGTTGGAATTTCATAATGAACAACTTGTTCAGTTGTGGCCAGGGATGCGCACATTATTATTCACTTTCCTGTGTTTGTCTTTCTTCTTCTTCTTTGTCAGATGAGCTAGCTCCCCTGTCAGGAAGTTTGACAATATCAGGAGAATCATTGTCAGATTCAGATTCATTCATTTTCTCCCAGTCAGTTCTCATGTTATCCTTGCTTTGTTTTGTTTCTACTTGAGCTTCTTCTTCTCGTCCCTTGGTTGCAATACTGCCACCTGCTGGAAACCAGCAGTCCCATATTGCTTTCATAGCTACAGTATGTAAAAAACCTGCATTTACTTTACTTATATACTGAATTTAAATGACTCTAACTCATTGTCCAAATGAAAAGTAATGAAGTATTCAATTACTCTATAAAGTAAGAGTAAAAGTAGAGCATTTAAAAATTACTTTAAAAGTACAGATCCTCAAAAAAACTACTCTTGATTAATTACTCGAGTACTTTTACTCAAGTATTTTCCACCGCTTTTTGGGGGGGTTTGAATGTACACTTTTGGTTAAGTAAAGCAGCCATGTTTGGTTGTCAAAAGTGAGGATGAGAATTCACCCCATACGTACATTTAGAATTGTGTTTTCCTTCACTGTATCGGTGTATGTGTGCATGGCATGGTGTGTGTGTGTGTGTGTGTGTGTGTGTGTGTGTGTGTGTGTGTGTGTGTGTGTGTGTGTGTGTGTGTGTGTGTGTGTGTGTTTGTGTGCGTGCGTGCGTGCGTCACGGTGCGTGCGTGCGTGCGTGCGTGCGTGCGTGCGTGCGTGCGTGTGTGCACTACGGCTAATCTCCGGCACCACTGGCCTGTTCGATGTAAAACTGTGCACACACACTTGCTGGGTGCCATAGTAGAACCTCTACCCCACATTTTTCATATTGGCCTGTTATAGCACCACCAGGAGGCAGATTCTTGCAAAAACAAAATGTATATTACTGTGTACTGTAAAAAATATATGCAAATCGGTACACAGTATTTCTATAGTCATGTGATCAAGATGGATCCGTCATTTTTCATAACATGGCTAAGACTGGCATCTAAAGTTTGCAGGAGTGGTTGGCTTTGAACAAAATGCTTCAAATCATGAACATTTGCTATGAAAGGCAGAGGAAGAAAAATATTACAGTGCATTACATTCACCCATTAACATACACATTCATACACCGATGGCAGTGGAACGAACCTGAGAAGGATAGAGTCCGCAACACTGGTCATATTCAGCTCTGTTTTATTGCTCTGTTTTAGTGGAACGAACCTGCTTATCGGGAGCAAAAGGTCAGGTTAAAATTGTATGGGTTCCACATGTAGAGGTGAAGGAAGGGGAATGAGAAAGTGGATCAGATGGCAAGTAAGGCTTTAGAGAAAAGGAAAATATAAGGTTACCATTAGTAATGTGGAAGTTAATGTGTAATGGGAGAAAATGTATCAAATGTGTCGAGAAAGGTGGGATAGTGAGGAGAAAGGGAGACATTTACCGGTATATAATGTTCAAAAGAGTGTCAAAGTTAAAAATGTGGGTAGTGTGGGTAGTGGACAGAGTAATGCATATTGATTGACAAGACAGTGCACTAAATAAAACATTAGAAATGTTAGGGAAACATGAGAATGGGTTATGTGAGGAGGGATGAAGAGGAGTCAGTGGAGCATGTACTTATGAATTGTAGAAGGTATGGGACAGAGAGGGAGACGATGAGGAAACATCTGAGAGATTTAGGGGTGCGGTGCAGGAATTTATCCTAAAGGGTATATTGAGTGAAAGAGCACATGTTAGGGTATTGTTGGAGTTTTTAAGGAATACAGGAGTGTTTGATAGGATAGAGTAGTTAAAGGAAAAATAGGCAAGCTTGTGTGTACACAAAACCATTCCCCCCTCCCCTCCCCTCCCCTCTATGACAGGCATCAAACAGGTAGTTGTCTTTAATGATTTCATTGATTAGAGAGATCACTAACGAGGACATGACACTTTTATGGCCCAATCATTTACCTTAGTGCACAACCCCTTTGAAGTTCAAAGGGAGCAATTAAGAGCTCTGGCTGAGCTCCCCCTGACAAAAACGTCCCTCCACTGTTTCTGTTGACATTTAATGTCAACATAAAGTGGAACAGAACAGAAATACAGCCAGGGGGTGTGTCTTTCTGCAAGGAAACACCCCAGCACAATAATATAGTTACTGATGAAGGGAAATGACTGCTAAAAATGTATACATATATCTTTTTTAATAGTCTTAATGATACCTATTTTTCCTTAAAGGGTGTACTGTATGTTTGTGAGTTTGGGTGTATGGGTTGGGAAAGGGAATTAGATGGTACGTTTTTGTTTGATACATAGCCTACTCTGGATCAGAACTAAGGTGGCGTTAATGCACCAAACAGCTGGATGCCAACTGGCTGTAAAAGAAAAGACGTCGACCTGAGCTCTGAGGAGAACCTTTTCTAGTTATCTTTGAAATGTAGTGGAGTGAAAGTCATAAGTAACCAAAACTACAAATAGCCTAATTAACTCAAGTAAAGTACAGATACTAAAAAAATGTGCCTTTGTTAAATGTGTTAAATGTATGTTTGTTAAATGTACTTTGTCACAGTCCACCACTGTCTAGTAAGTTGCCCATCTCATTTCACAGATTATTTTTCTCCTCTCTCTGCAGGAAGTGAAGTATTTCCAGTTCCCTGGAGAGTTGCTCATGAGGATGTTGAAGATGTTGATCCTACCCTTGGTCGTGTCCAGGTACTGTCCTCCGCTTCAGAAGGCATGACACCACTTTCGAGCACATTAATGGGGCTTGAATGCAAAAAGTATGCTTTACTGATGTACATCTCTCAGGTTTTTACAAACAACAGTCCAATAAGGTCACTTGACATTCCTTTGATGTTCTTTCCATGTTTTGTAATTAGGCTACATGTCACATATGGTGCAAGTGCATGTTTACAATTTACCTTTATAAGATCATTCTGTTTCAGCTTCACCCAGCTGATGGCTGCTCAGATGATCATGTTGAGCGCAGTGTAAATTTATATTGCTCTTTTGGCCCTCTCTTGATGCATTATGGGAGCACAATGCTCAGCACTATTATTGGCATAGAGCAGTTCTCAAAAACATTCATCTCATAACCCAAAAGAGGGGGCGGGGGGGGGGGGGGGGGGGGGGGGGGGGGGCGGGGGTTGTTGATCTTTTGGGGGGGTTGAATGTACACTTTTGGTTAAGTAAAGCAGCCATGTTTGGTTGTAAAAAGTGAGGATGAGAATTCACCCAATACGTGTGTGTGTGTGTGTGTGTGTGTGTGTGTGTGTGTGTGTGTGCGTGCGTGCGTGCGTGCGTGCGTGCGTGCGTGCGTGCGTGCGTGCGTGCGTGCGTGTGTGTGTGTGTGTGTGTGTGCGCAGACTGCACACGCACACATTTTGTATCTCCCTTGGACCCAGATTTACAAAACTACATAATGAATTGCCATAACGTCTACATAACAAACAAACCATGTATGAATTTAAATGTATACCGCATCTAAAGCAAA
Organism: Nannobrachium achirus; assembly: GCF_963921795.1. Taxonomy (NCBI): domain Eukaryota; kingdom Metazoa; phylum Chordata; class Actinopteri; order Myctophiformes; family Myctophidae; genus Nannobrachium; species Nannobrachium achirus. The sequence continues at coordinate 33,913,286 of NC_137810.1, forward strand.
CAGCTGAAGTTGAGTTCTTTGGTTTAAATGCGTGATACATTTAAATTGTATACAGCATACGTATCACAGTAGAACACACCACTGAGCTGAATAGACCATCGTAGCACAAAAGAACACTAATTCACATATGTGAATTCATTTTATATAATTGCTATGTATTATTTTCTCCAAAACGGGCCTGTGAGGCATTTTGGGTCTCGACCATGAGTTTGGGAAGCAATGGCCTGCCCTATTCATTGCATGATATTAGACCTTGATATGATATGAGGCACAAGTATTCATGATTGAATTCCACAGTTGATGTGGTTTACATTTTTGATGTAGTAATCGATGTTGCCAAAGAGGCAGTCTTGCTAGATGCAGAATAGATATGCCTCAAGCTAGATGCAGAATAGATATAGGTACACCATAAAAAATGCTAATATACAGCATATGATTTGTGAAAGTGACAAACGGGCTTCACAGTTATGTCAGGTGTGTTCATATGCTTATGGTGATGCGATTTCAGATCAATTGCTCCGCCACTGAGGAGAAACGCTGTGACAGACACTCAGACACTCAGACAGACAGACAGACAGACACTCACTCAGACATTCCGAAAATTATATGTTTGATTGAAGAGCAGGGATGCCCTGTGCTCTCTGCTTCTCACAATCATGATGTTACTTTTTTTGGCATTGTATTTCATGTCAAAATCTTTACTGTGCTGCTCTTCAATAATTGTTGAAGCCCACCACAGCACAGTATGGACCTGCTATAACCTATAACTTGAATCACAGGGGTGGAAAAATAACTCACATTTACTTAAGTAAAAGTATCGATACTGCAATGTAGAAATACTCTGTTGCAAGTGAAAGTCTGGTCATCAAAACGTATTGGCATTAAAATTCACCCTTTGTCAGCCCTCTGATTGGTCCCTGACTGACCAACCAGCAGGCTCTTTCTGCCTTGTCCCGCCCTGGTTCCGCCTTTTTTATGTTGAATTTGCTAAAACATCATTTTTGGAGAAATAAAAACATTTATGTTGTAAGATCGAGTCGCCACACAGCAGATTAGCCTTTTTTCATGACGTCTGAATGTAAGAGTGTTGATGAAATGTTTGATCCCAAACTCTGGCCGCTGCTATTATGAGGCTAGCAGTGGGGAGGGGAGGAGTTAAAGTGCCCAGGGGGGGCTGCAGCTCTGCTGGAGAGCCAGTCTGCGACTGCATAGTGTCACTGTGACAATGAACTATTAACCTTTTTATGAACATGAACATCTGTGTTACATCTTACAATGCGCGAGGGCTGTGTGTTGGCCACAGTGAAACGGACAAATCACGCCGTATTGTGGTGGAGAAACTGTTGGAGGGGTGCAACGTATTGTGTGTACAGGAAACTTTCCTGGCTAAACAAGATCTGGAAGGTCTGAACACGAGCCATAAGGACTTTCACAGGGGAATCCACCACCGACCTCTGTTCCAAAGTGGTTCGAGGGAGAATTCCAGGGGGAGTGGCCACATTGTGGAATAAAAAATATGACCAGTTGGTTCATGTCATTAGACTGGGAGTTGACTGGGCTATTGGGATAGAGCTGTGTTGTAGCGACAAAAAGTTAATTATCTTGAATGTATATACACCATATACACCTTGCTGGGCAAAATTAAGGTGCCAAAAATGCACTATTGTGTCGAGACATGAACTGCAGTAATGAACAGCATCGTAATGAATTATCTTAATCCCTTTATGAAGCAATTGTGGAGTCTCTCTGTATTGCCAGCAAGCCACTCCACAAACACAGAGCAAAACTTGGTAATGCTAAGCCAGAGTGGAATGATCATGCCCATAAGCTCCATTCAGAGGCTAGAGGCTTTTAGGTTGTGGGCGGAGTCTGAGAAAGTTAGACATGGCCCTCTGTTTGAAAATAAAAAGCATACTAATGCTAATTTTAAATATGCCCTTCGGTATATTAAAAGAAATGAAAATATAAGGAGGCCGGATTCACTGGCAAAGAAGCTCCAAAAGAAGAATGTGAATGATTTCTGGAAAGAAATAAAAATGGTAAATAATTGCAAATCTCTTCCATCAAATATAGATGGTGTAAGTGGGTCTGATGAAATCTCACAGTTATGGCAAAAACAGTATTCTGATGTAGATTTTAATGATGAGGTGATTGTTACCCCTGCTGAAGTTCATGAAGCTTTGTTGAAGCTAGGGGATAACAAGGCATGTAGTCTGGACAATATTACAGCAGAACATCTTAAACTTGCCAGTAAGATACTGTGTCCTTTGGTTGCTATGTGTTTTACGGGATTTTTTGTACATGGATTTTTTTACCTGATTCTATGCTCACTGTTCTGCTAGTGCCTGTCATTAAAGACAAAGTGGGTAAGCTAAACAGCTCAGATAATTATCTAGGCCAATTGCTCTGGCCAGTGTTCTGTCCAAAGTGTTGGAGACAATTGTACTGAGCAGACTTGAGAGGTTGATTTCGTCTGCTGATTTGTGTATTTTTGCTCTTAAAGAGATTCTAGAAAAATACAGTAGGCAGAACTCGACTATGTTTGTTTCTTTTATTGATGCTTTTCGGGCGTTTGATCGCATCAATCATGAAAAGCTATTTTTAAAATTGACACAAAGAGGGGTCCCCAGGTTCCTAGTCAGAATCTTAGTGTTCTGGGATGCTCACCAGAGGATGAGTGTAAAATGGGGGAAGTCAATCTCTCCTCCCTTTCATGTAACCAATGGGGTCCGTCAGGGAGGAATTCTGTCTCCTTTTCTTTTTAATGTATAAATATGAATGATTTATCTTTGATGTTAAATACATGTGGAACTAGGTGTAGGATTAGTGACTCACTAATCAATCACCTGATGTATGCAGACGACTTGGTCATTTTTTGTCATTGATTTTAATAGTAAAATGAAATCATGATTGTCCGAAGTAGGGAAGACAGACAGTCTACCTTCCCTGACTTCTATCTGGCTGGCTCTGCTCTGAATGTGTGTAGTGAGGTTACTTATTTGGGTCATATTATTTCCAATTACCTTTCAGATGACAAGGACATCTATCGACAGCGGCGGAAGCTGTATGCCCAAGCCAACATGCTGTGTCGCAAATTTAGCATGTGCTCAGTAAGATATCTCTTTTTAGATCCTGATCCACTGTATACTGCCCACCTTTGGTGTCGTTGCAGACAAGGCAGCATCAGACGTCTCAAAGTGGCCTATAATGACTGTATGAGGCTGCTGTTGAGAGCTCTGAGAAGCTCCAGTGCAAGCCCGATGTTTGTGAGTGTCGGGGTTCCCTCCTGCTCTGCTGTGCTACGCAACCGTATGTCAGGTTTATGTGTAGGGTATCTGAGTCAGTTAATGACATCAATGCTGTTATAACGGACCCTACACACAGTTCTGTCAGGTTCTCATCTAGACTGTGGAACCATTGGCGCACATGTCTGTATGTCAGGAACTGAATATTTGGGCTTGGTGCATTGTGCTTTTATTTTTGAATTATTGTATTATTATTCTTTGTATTGTTTTATTGTATTGTAACTGATATGGATCTCCCTGGGTCTAAAATAAAGATTGAATTGAATTTAAAAACATGCCCAGTCACTATACTGCACCTGAGAGGCTCCTTTTTATTGAAACCAAGTTTGAAATGAGAATTGAATACACAAAATAACAATAAGAAGCAACTGAATTGCAATGGTAGTGGATGGAAAGAAATGACTTTTGTCCCACCAAGACACAGCAATCAATGGGTGCGAAGAGGGGCGGGACAACAGGCGGGACTTGAAAAAGGGTGAATTGGCCCCTAACATGCAGTAATCCTGGTCATGCAGTAATGCCTCCCCCTGGCCAGCCGGGGTGCCTGATGGAGGGGAAAATAACTGGTGGGAATAACGTGTTCCTTCCATGCGCTACGTCCAACCGGGTAAGCTCCCACCTGTCAGGTGATAAGAAGTGGCCTGCACACTCCTCATGCACTAAAGGAAGTATGAGCTCAGTTCGGGGGCCTCCCCAGGTTGGCAGAGGGAGAGCAGAGCCCAGGATTACATCTTAGGCAATTGGCAGTGGCACTTGGTGAAAAATGTGTTACAAAATTGTAGGATAAACATTTTAGAAAAAAAGAAATAGCAGATCTACAAGCTCATAATGTGTCGCTTTGCGACATCATGGAATGGTTCCATGTCATGGAATGATTCAGAATACAATTGCCCCATTTTACCTGAAATCAATTTCATAACTAACGTTGCATGATTGACTCTATCAAGTGCTCTAGAACAGATATATTCAACTGGAGGCACGTGGGCCAAATTCGGCTCCTGTGTAGTTGGCCCTGTAACACATTCCACCTGGAACACATTTCATATACCGAATATATCGTATATATACCGTTGTTCCCTATTGAGCTTGGCACATTTCCTGAGGCAAGCTGCCCAGATCACACATGTCACACGTGTCTTCTTATTATTTTTCACTCTCAAAAAGCGCCTGCAATGTAGTGCATGCGTGAAACTACATTGCAGTGCATGTCATGGGGTGATCACTGCTTGCATCCGGTGAATTGTTTTATTTTATTTTAAGTTTTGTTTATTTTCTGTTTATTTCGTTGCTGAGTGAGGTCAGCAGACAAAGTGACGTGAGTGAGATGAAAAAACCTGGGTGAAATGTGCCAATCGCAACAGGAAACAACGGTATTGATTCTAGGCTTAAAATAATTGTACCAGTAAGACTCCCTAATCGGGAGATAAGCGACCGTCAGGTCGGCAACCTCATGGTGGCGCTAGAAGAGGGGCATGTGAGAAATCAGGGGCGGAGGTTGGGGTTGGCCAGCCATGGAGTGTGTGTGCAAAGTTTGGATAGGGGCAACAGTGCCGGAGATAAGAGCAGGGCCAAAAGTGTGAAGTGACGTGATGGACAGACAGACAGCCGGTGGAGCTTTTCATAGTAACTTGTGACCTGACAGTCGCAATCAATATTTTTGTAAATCTCTATGGGAAGAAATTATAGCAGATTTCTTTTTGTGGTACCAGAAAACCACAACCACTGCTATGCCTTCAGGTAGGCTACTTACTAGACTATAGTATAGGGGGCTCCCCAAATTATTTTGGTGGGTCCCCAGATGATCAGCTTAAAGTGCAACATTGTGTTCTCACTCAATAGTAAACAAACCAACATAGAGTTTAAGTGTATAGATAGAGGGTATCTGCACATTTCTAAAGTGACAATTTAAGGACCGTTTAATACCTCTAAAATTACAAATTGTAAAATATTAGAGGCAGAAACTGAAAATAGCAGATCTACATGTTCACAACGCAGAACTGTAATGTAATATAATTCCTCAACTCTTAGTGCTCGTCATGGTAGGGGGTCCCCAGTACTGTATGGTGACTAACTGTCTGCTTCATACATTTATGCACTTTGATGTTTGAGAGGACAATTTCTGAGCCAGACCTTTTTAGTGCACCGGCTTTGATTTTGAAGTGACATTTCAATGTGTTCTGTGTGCGTGTCCCTGGCACAGGAGTGTCTTTGTGAGAAGAGTAGTGCAGGCTGACATGGTTCTGGGGTGTTTCTATGTTTGTATGAATGAAAGGTAAAAGGTTAACAAATGGATGAGATGGAGAATTCTTTCGTGAAGGACCAAAACCATTCAAAGCTCAGAAGAAAGTAGCTTCAAATGGAGGGAGATGGCATCTTGGGGGCTCAGCCAATAAGGATTTCTCTGCACACATATCAATTCCTACTAGCCAGGGATCACTGTTGTGTTTGCGTCATCTCCTGCCTCTTCCCTCACAATCCTGAAACTCTACACTTTAGAAAGTTATATGCTGCCTATAATATCAGCCATTGTTCTCGCATTTATATAAAAAAATATATACATATACTGTTATATATTGAATGGGTGAAGTGGTCATTTAAAGTTTTCCAGTTAAACGATCAACCATTTTATTTATTTATTTTTTCGTTAAAAAATGTCTTGTGGCCCCCGGCTTCAAGTCATTTTACAACTTGTGGCCCCCTGCCTAATCTAGTTGAATACCCCTGATACTGTAGAATTCTGGTGTCTGTATTTGTCAACTATCTCCTTTGAGGCATAGATATATGTAAATCAGTGCTATGTTTTCTTTTGAACCCAAACTGATTATCAGTATGGTGAGAACACACATCTCCAGCCTAGTTAGGAGGAGTCTTTCCAATGTTTAGATAAGACAAGGGCAATAGGTATATAATGGTATGGTCCATGCTATTTGAATTCCCAGGCTTGTCTTTCAGGACAGGCACCAATACAGACATAATGGATTCAGGAAGAAGGACACCATGAACCATGAGGCCCGTGAAACACATAGCAAGCACTAGCAGTACACAGAGCCTACAGCTGTCATATTAGGTGTTCTGCATTAATATTCCAAGCCACAACTACAAGCCTTGTTATTGTCAAGCAACTTGATGGCAGCAGACATATCAGCTGATTTGACCAAAAAGTTTGAAGAAAGGTCAACATGATCAATTACCACAGAATTGCTAACACAGTTAAAGGAGCTATAGTCAACTTTTTCTTGAAAAACGGATGCTAAAATAAAAACAATGTTTCGAAAATATTTTATAAAAAAATAAGCTTCATATATGTGTTTCAATTAAAAAATGACCACAAAAAGCGGAAAAATAAAGATAAAATAATCATTTTGGCCCTTTGTTTACATTTTTCGGACCCTGTAAATGTAAACAAAGGACCAAAATGATTATGTTATCATTATTTTTCCGCTTTTTGTGGTCATTTTTTTATTGAAACACATAATATGAAGCTTATTTTTTTATAAAATATTTTCGAAACATTATTTTTATTTTAGCATCCGTTTTTCAAGAAAAAGTTGACTATAGCTCCTTTAAAGAGATTACAATTATTCTCCCGCCACTCTTTAGCAATCTTGTCTTGGCCACAGACACCCTCAATCAGATGGTGAAGAGGTTTTCATGACCCTGGCCTGACCTCTTTCCAGAAGTCATCATAGTTGCTTTTTTGCAGTTTCCTTGCAAGCGGATCAGCCTTCATTGTATTCTCCTTTGACTTAATAAAACCAGTGGTGTAAAGTAACTAAGTACATTTAACTTAAGTACTGTACTTAAGTACTTCAACTCCACTACATCTTGGATCCAAATATTGTACTTTTACTCCACTACATTTATTTGAAAACTTTCGTTATTAGTTTATTGCAGATATAAATGATTATAATATAAAACATACATTAATCCACTTAAAGGGGAAGACCACCCATTTTCAATATTGAAATATGTCATTAATATACCTTAGAGGAGTTGTGTGGAAATAGAAAAAAAGTTCCCCCCCTTCTGTGTTGCCTAGAACTGGAGGATTGATTTTGGGGTTTGTATTGTAAAGTACAATGTGTGATGTCGTCAAGTTGTAATTTACAATACAAACCCCAAAATCAATCCTCCAGTTCTAGGCAACACAGAAGGGGGGGAACTTTTTTTCTATTTCCACACAACTCCTCTAAGGTATATTAATGACACAGTACAATATTGAAAATGGGTGGTCTTCCCCTTTAAGCACTATTTTATTCCTTGGCTATTTGAAAATAACCGATGTAATGATGCAACACGTTGTGAGCTTATTGATCTGCTATTTTCAAACATTTTGTACATTTACTTTTAGTACTTTAAGTACATTTTGATGCCAATGCTTTTGTACTTTTACTCAAATAGATTTTGTATTCCGGACTTTTACTTGTAATGGAGTATATCTATATTGCAGTATTGATACTTTTACTTAGTAAAACATTTGAGTACTTTTTACACCACTGAATAAAACAAAGGGCATGCTTAAATTTTGCAATCTCAAGCAAGACCTCTGTCTAGGCCTACCTGCCACAGTTTAATGGCCTATCTGGCTTCAGAGTGTTGCATAGCCACATTATTCCACCCAGGTTTGATGTTAAAAACCTTGTTCTTTCAAACATGCACAAAATGTACAGAGGGCCATGTGAGAAATGATGGTGGAGGTTGTGAGTTGCCATCCAAGGAGTGTGTGTGCAAAGTTTGGCATCGATAGGGGCAACGGTGCCGGAGATAAGAGTAGGGCAAAAGTGTGATGTGACGGACAGACAGACAGACAGACAGACAGACAGACAGACCGACAGCCGGTGGAGCTTATAGTAACTTGCAACCTGACGGTCGCAACAAGGCACACAGTTCATTTAGCATGACTTGGGTCTGACTCTGTACTCTACATTTAAACACATTAGGGAATCCCTAGGCAGTTCTATATTTCTTAATGTTTTGTCTGCTAAGATCGAGTATCTATCAATGTCCTCTTTGATCAGTTTTGTCCACTCCAGCTTCCCTATGTTAAAAGCACTACCAGTAACAGTCAGCTGGTATATGGTCAGAAGTGTCTAGCCCATACTGGTATATGGTCAGAAGTGTCTAGCCCATACTTTATCTTTATATTATCCAGGGAGGCATGCTTCTGCTGTAGACATACAATGATCTTGCCAATAAGTTGTATGCCACACTTCACTTACATAAGTAAAGTTGTCAGGCAGAAAAGCTTTACTAGATAAAATTAAACTGCTGTCATTACAAAACGTTATCAGATGTTTTGCAGATAGAGAATTACAGTCAGATTACAGTCAGCATTATAGCCAAAGCCATAGACACAACTTGAACCATAAGTAAATAATTAATAAAAGCTAACCTATATGCAATAATTCATTCAAATGAATGGCCCAGTCAACATTAAGTCTTACCACCTTCACCTGTGGGTCATATTTAATATTCCAAAGGATAGCCACTCCACCTGCTATCGTACCTTGGACTATTTTTGTGCTGAGGTCAGTGGTAGACTCACCAGCTCTATGAAAGTTGTTCAACTTTCTTTCATGGCCCTCAATGAACAGAAATGATTAAAACCATTTGCAATGTCCTTGTCAGGAATTCAATCAGACATTTTTGAGAAACATAATAGCCTGGTAAACCACCCGGTCACGGAATTCATTTTCATTAGCAGGCTGTTGAATTAAAATGAATTCCACGTTCCGGTTTACCAATAGGAACATACAACAATGACACTACAGTCTGAGTCACTTCCAAGTTGAAATTCAGCATTCAGGAAGTTACACAATAACATACAATTTTTTTTTATGTATTTTCCGCAAATGTTGAAGGTTGACTGATTTTACTGAACTTCCATGAAGGCATGTGAGTGTGTTCATTTGTGTGCATGCATATGATTGTGTGTGCGTATTTGTAAGTGTGTTCTGATTCTGCTGAACGGGAAAAAATGTGTTCCATTGCTAGATCAAAAATGTCCCACTCCACACAGTATAAGGAAGGAGTTCTGCAGGAGATGAGATAATGAGCAGCCTCAGATGGCTGATGTTTGACCTTTATGTTTGACCTATGTATGTATGCCTGTATTCCACATGATATGTAGTCAGGCCTATTGAACGGCAGTAAGCTTCTGAATGAAGGAGACCATCTGTTTACCATATCCATTCACTTCACCCAACCCCATTCTCTCTCTCTCTCTCTCTCTCTCTCTCTCTCTCTCTCTCTCTCTCTCTCTCTCTCTCTCTCTCCCAACATGTGTTTTCATGCCTGCTTGTGTGTGTGTGTGTGTGTGTGTGTGTGTGTGTGTGTGTGTGTGTGTGTGTGTGTGTGTGTGTGTGTGTGTGTGTGTGTGTGTGTGTGTGTGTGTGTGTGTGTGTGTGCGCGCGCGTGCGAGTGCATGCGTGTGTGTGTTTTGTGTCCTGAATACGAGCAGTGGGGGATTAGAGACTGATCTTTTGATCTTTACATTCACAATACACAGCCACGCACACAGTTTCTAGCTGTGTGCGTGGTGCACGCACACAGCTAGAAACACACAGGACATGATACAGTATGTATAATAAATACATTATAATTCCTCACAAAGCCCATATAGTTACCGTAGCCTGGTGAACCAGCCTCACACAGAAATCCTTTCTGAGGCTATAGTTACCGTATATGATTTTAAGAACACAAGAAAATATTGATTGATTGAAGACTTTATTAGAAGTTTGCATATAGGAAAAGGTACAGTTTCATGACGGTACAGTTCACTGGTACAAGGTCAACTAAAAGGAGATCCTAGAAAGCGTTTCTGCTTATTTGCACAGGAACCCATTTAAGTATCTCATATAACATTGAATGACAGACGGATAGAACACAGTACTATGCAGTAGATATTTGTCAAAAAAAAGAACGAAATAACAGTGCAAAAAAAATATATACAGTAGATATATACACGTACAAAGAAGTGTCAGGGGGAGGGTAAGGCTGGCCTAATTGTTTTTACCAGTTATGAGCGGCTGCCGCCTGTAAGTAGTTTTTCCGGGCGATTTTAAAGGATGTTAGAGATTTAGACTCCTTTAAGGCCTTCGGTAAGGCGTTCTACATTTTGGTGGTATAGCAGGAGAACGAGTTTGACCCTTTGTTTGATTTGACTCTGGGTTGAACGTGATCTGTGGCGCTGCCTCTGGTGTTGTAATTGTGGACATCCTTAACGTTTTCAAAGTATTTTGTCAGGTACATGGGTATCTTAGTGGTGTAGTCTAGTCTAGGCAGCAGACAGTGTAGTCAAGAGGATTCTCCGCTAGGATTAAAGTCCCTGTTTAATGTTTTCCGTTGCCAACCTGTAGTGCTAGTGTATGCATATACTCTACTCTTGACTCAATGAAAGTAGGCATATAGCATAATACTTACTTACTGGTACTTACGCCACGGACAAGTGCTCTGGTCCATATAGCGTCCATATAGTTTATGCCTTAATGCTATGTCTCTGATAAGCCCCAAAATACAGTTTTTGGTCAGAAAAGATTATATTTCACAGAAGTTTTAGCTGCTCCACACCGCCCTCTACAGATCTTGTCAAGAAATATTTTCTTTTCTGGCTAAAAAGTGTATTTTAGACGTGAAGTGGGCTCAGAGAGTTCCCACTAAGGAAAGGGCGAAGGTTTTCATAGTAACTTGCGACCTGACGGTCGCAACAAGTGAATCTTGTTCAGTGAATTTGATTTGTCAAAAAGTACATTATTCTAAACTAGTAAGATGACGTTTAGGGCGAGGTCGCGCCATGTCTTGGCCATCTGGCCAGTGATGTATATCGGACCAGTTACCCATATGGAGACCCCTGGTACCGATATATGGAGATCCATGTACTTTATATGGAGATATGCTGTGAGAGCCCAAAAATGCTTACTCAGTTATTATGCGAAAGTCCTAGGACGTCTATGACATCTGACATCATACAATTGCCCATACGTGGAGATCCCTGTCTGTAGAACCAGCCACACAGATATGGGCTGTCTTGGCCATATATGGATTCTGTTAGTGTGGTTTGTGGCAGATGTGGCCTCCATATATGGGCATTCCCATATGTAGTCCTGTTAGATATGGGCTTAATATTGATGACATCAGGGATCTCCATGTATGGGCATAAAAGGGATTCTGTTAGTGTGGTTCCCCTGACATCAGAGTGTGATGTCAGAGCAGCAAACCCATCCTGTTAGAGTGGTTCCCCTGGCACTCAGTGATGTCACCTCTGATGTCACAGTGATGTGTCAGGGGAACCACAGTGCCCGGCGTTATAGACAGAGACAGACAGACAGACAGAGATACGGTCAAGCTGTGACCGTTCACATACTAAACTGCGACCTACGGTCGCAAAAATAATAAAGGTTAGGGTAAGTGATTTAATTTCATTCAAATAATAACAAAATGGGTCTATGTTCTGATAGTATAGTTACTATAGAGTGTTTGGTCCATATTTGGACTCCAGCCTTATCCCCTGTGAGGAGAAATAAGCAGTTTCAGCTCCATCAAAACTGTTGGGTTCCTCCAATCAGGATAGAGTGGGGCCTTCCTCTAATCATGGTCGAGTGGGGGCAGTAGCGGAACTACCCCCCGGCGTGCCCTGATGCAAGATTTTCACTAAGTGCCCCTCAACAACAACACCACAACAACCCCCCATGAACTCCTCCACAGCAGTGAGACACTCCAACACAACTACTCTGACATTAGTATTCACACTAGTACAAACATCACCACGCCGTTTTTCCAAAACAGCATTATAAATATCATCCATTAAGACAACTAGGCCTACATTAATGACAGCACACAGTTTAATTGACAGCGATGCATCACTGCAAACCAGCATTATTTATATTAATTACTTAACTCACCTGTTAAAGTAAGGAGGATGACAACAACAAGATCAGTTGGGCACGTTTTGTTCTATATTCCACATTGTCTTGGTTTCAGAGAGCATGGTAAATATTAATTGTTGCCCCAAAGTCTTGTGTTGAAACTTTATATTCCATAATGCCCGAGTGTCAGAACGTCTCTTCAGCCTGTGTTCCATCAGCAGGACTAAGGGGCCCTATAGAGCTTCCAGGAAGCTGCTTCCTGTCATACCAGTGGGCATTTTAAAACAAGAGTCATTGTATTGGATTTTGTAATGTGATCATTCACCACATGTTTTATTTTGAAATGATAGCAGCCTACTACAGGAAATAGAAGCAGCACTCACTGTCACACTGGATAGAAAAGCGGCTCTGTCTGTATACATTGTTATCAGATTTTCTTTTCTCCTCCGACTTGCGTGTGCCCCTGAACGTCATGGGCCCTAATGCGCATGCGTCGGCTGCGTCAGCAGTAGTTACGCCCCTGAGTGGGGGCGTGCCTTACACGCACAAAGGCCACTTGATCATGATTGGAGGAAGGCCCCCGCCTGTCACCTACATGAAAACTGAAACTTAAGTGAAATCACCTACCATACATTTAAGTATTAAAAAGTACACGTTACAAAATACATTTTAATTTCAATATCAATGCATTGCTGCATGGAAATCCCCCCCTTTCCGTAGTGGAGTCAAAAGTAAAATATTTGACAGTCTATTAAAGGGCCTTCTCTTTTTGTTTGCAGTTTGATGTCGGGCCTGGCAGCACTGGATGCCAAGTGCTCCAGCCGGCTAGGCCTGATCACAGTGTCCTACTACCTGTGGACCACCTTTGTGGCCGTGGTGGTGGGCATCATCATGGTGTCTATCATCCATCCGGGGGGAGCGGCCCAGAAGGAGGACTCTGGGGACAGTGGCAAGCCAGTCATGAGCTCTGCTGACGCACTGCTGGACCTCATTCGGTAAGACCATTTGAATGCAAACACACACACACACACACACACACACACACACACACACGCGCGCACACACACACACACACGCGCGCACACACACACACACGCACACACACACACACACACACACACACACACACACACACACACACACTTCCTCCCTCATTGAAGGCTACGCAGCCTTCAAACCTTGTCCTACAGTGTGTACTGTATCAGAGCAATGGCCGCCGAAGTATGGCATTTGAAGTGTAAAACACTCATATGTGTGCCATGTAGGTTTGTTCATGGCCACATGTGGCGTGGCCCCTGATGTTACCCATATGGTGATAGCCCATTTGGTGATGGCAGACCCCTGAACATTGTTTGTGGCAAGTTTGGTGTGGATCAGAGCGACAGAGTGCCTTGAGGTCCGCATGTCCACCGTCGGTTGACCCTCAAGGCAATTTTAACCGGTAGGATAGACATGTCACTCCTTGAGCATTCGGGGCACATAATCCAGCAAAGGATAGATACAGATGGATGGAAGGTTGGCATTATGCTTGCTTAACTGTGAGGCATTCCTCAAGGATCATTCACAAACACACATAACAACTGCAGCTGTTGTGTCTTAAAGTCTTACTGTGTGAGATTCATTTTAGTAGTCTGTTTTAACGACATCCTTTGTAGCTCTGCTGTCATTACGCTGTTTGTCTATATGGAAGGAATGCTGAAAAAGGAATGATGCAGGGTTCTAGCGCCCAAGGATATTTTGGAAAGCATTAACACTGTTGGCATAAACATTTTTTATGAACTAAAAAATACATAAATAAATACATTTCCGGTTCATTGCCTATTTCATTTTGCAGTGAGTGTAATGTTTAATAGTGTTTAGAGAAGTTGTCAAAAAGCACAGTTATGATGTGAAATGTTTATTGTTAAAAATATACCAGTGAAACATTATATTTAATTATATAGATTAAAAAAAATGTTTTATTGAAAACATTTCACAGCATGAATTTAACTGATCAGTCAATAGCTTCGCATGGATGCATGTGTTGCCTGTGACCTTTTCACTTAACGGAGCAAATAATGAAGACAAATATAAGTGAGAGTAACAAACTGCATGCTGCTCGCTCCTAGCTTAATGTACAGTATTTTGAGCAGATTGGGCATAGGTGTGACTGCGTGTCACTGTGTTTTAAGGGTCTAAACAAGCATTAGCAGAACTGAGTTGCAGTGAAGGAGACAGAAAGAGGTTGAGAACAGAGATGAGACAGGCACACTGTTTTTAGATGGTCACACACGTTGTGCAGGAGCTTGTTAGAGGAGGATAGTGAGCGTTGGGAGATCTCCACTGCACCCATAACATTCATGAACCCCGTGAACCCACCTGAGATGTGCGTCAATAGTACACATCAGTGTTGGCAGACAGTTAGTCAGGGGATATTAATAAAACCTAGGAATAAATTCATTACCAAACAATTTCTTCACCAATGTGTTCGTAAAGGTGTCTAGTAACATATCTAACACATATTGAAATTCAACATCCCTAGGAGAATCTTTGACAGCTAGGGTAATTCTGGGTCTCATTCACTTACTATATACACTATACTATAAGGGAAAAAATTACTCCCCAAAAATATGCTTTAAGTAGCATGAGGGGTCTAACCAGGTGTTATTCTGAATCTATTGCAAGCATTTGTTTTGCACGAAAAACATTCATTGGGCTAAAAACAGCCCAAAAAAAAACGATGTTTTTTTTCACAGTTGTATGGGGTTCATTTTTGGCACAATGAATGTTTTTCATGCACTAAGACATTCTGGATCTATCAATATTAAAATGTGCACATATACAGGCGTTGCATCCCATCCAGCATTGCTGCTCAAAGCAAGGTGGTTTCAGCTCATGCCAATTTGCATTATAGACCATGAACGGTTCACAGGATTGGTGACATCACACGACTGGTTCAAATTTTGAGGAAATACAGAGAAGCTCCCAAACTTCCAAACTCCCTCTTTAGCCAGGTTTAGCCATAGTTTACTTGTTTCTTTGAGGTTAGGTTAGGGAGTATTTGATGTCCCCTGGTCTCCAGTCTTTATGTGCTTGGAGGGGGCGGATTTGATGTCCCCTGGTCTCCAGTCTTTATGTGCTTGGAGGGGGCGGATTTGATGTCCCCTGGTCTCCAGTCTTTATGTGCTTGGAGGTTAGGGTTAGGATTAGGATTAGAGTGGGTTATAACGTATAACTGTAGGAAATCGTTTAAATCTGGACTGTTTAGATCAGTGGTTTCCAAACTGGCAGTCGACCCCCGAGGGGGTCCCCAAATTATGTGTGTGTGAGATGATTATCTTAATGTGCAACATTGTTTTCTCACTCAACAGTAAACAAACCAACATAGGCTACAGTGTAATTGTATACAAGGTATCTGGTATCTGCAGATATCTAAAGTTACAATTTAAGGACCTTTAAGACCTTCTTACTACAAAATGGTCAAATATTTCAAATGAATTAAGAAAGAGGTAAACATTGTGAAAATAGTCAATCGGCTAAACCGAGTCAAACTAAAGGTGGTTGCACACTGCTGCGTTTTTCGTTGCGAAGTGCGTTTCTCAGGACAAGGAGAGAGAGGGAGATAGAGAGAGCAAGGGACTGAGTGGTGCGCGAAACGGGCGGCAGTGTGCAAACGTGACTGACACAACGTGAGGTTGATTTTTTTATTTGCGTGCTCCGAAATTCACTCCGATATTCGGCCCGAAAAACGCAGCAGTGTGCAACCACCTTAAATGTAACGCCTACAATTCCAAGTGATTGTCGGGAGTCTCTAGTTCAAAGATATTTATTTTGGGGGGGTCGCGGCCTAAAAGTTTGGGAACCCTTAAATTAATGATATTTATGACTGACGTGGTGGTTTAGAGAGACTTAAGCTGGTTGCAAACTGCTGCGTTTTTCGGGCCGAATATGAATATATGAGTGAATTTCGGAGCATGCAAATAAAAAAATCAACCTCACGTTGTGTCAGTCACGTTTGCACACTGCCGCCCGTTTCGCGCACCACTCAGTCCCTTGCTCTCTCTATCTCCCTCTCTCTCCTTGTCCTGAAAAACGCATTTCGCAACGAAAAACGCAGCAGTGTGCAACCACCTTTATTAGACACACCAAATATATGCTCTGCCTGTTATTCACTGTCACCATGAAATGTAGGGAATACTTTCCCAACATTTCTTTTTGTTAATGCAATACTGCAAACAAGAAAGGATGCATAAGTCATGTCTTGCAATAACAATAAAAGGATCCCTGGCTAATAAAACAAATGTATAGCCTATATTATCTAATAATACATTTTAATGTATTGAGGCATATTTGTCTTATTAGCCATGTAGGGATCCTTTTAAGTGAGTAACATTGGGTGAGTAGCTCCAGGCTATACAACATTATAGATTAGGCGTAGGTCTACCAGTTGTTCTGTGAGGTCTAGCATTTGAGTAGATTTGCTTTATAAGCATACAATAAATAATTGCTGGACCATCTTCTTAAGACATTATGCAGAAATCACTATCGCTGTATGCTTCTCATTAAAACAGCCCTTTGGCTTGAGTTGAACTTTCAGTGATTGGGTTTGTTTCCCCACATGAAAGAGCTGTGTTTTAATTTGGTCAGTTTTATTGCATTTCCATGGCTTGGGGTAAAAGGAAAGTCAATGTAACACATTTACTCAGCAATGTCCCCAGCTTAGCAAAGTGCTATGACACACAAAGTGTCATATATATAGCACATTATGTAAATGTGCTACATACATGTAAAGTTGAACACACCACCAAAATATTGGCTATTAGTGTACACAGGGGTGTCGCACCAAATTCTGGGCCCTGGGTACAAGGATTCACTGCGGGCCCCCCATGAATGTTCTTCATATGGGGTGGGGGTTTAAACCACTTATACTGGGAACGCATTATTACGCATTATTTTGTGCTTTAACTATTGAAAAATAGCAGATATACAAGCTCGCTGCAAGCTTGTAGATCCCAAAATGATATATATTTGGCCAAGGACCCCCATCTCAAAATATTTAGTTCCAGGGACCCCCCAGAAGCAAAATTTGAGTTACAAAAGTTTGCTTAAAAAATACATACATTCATAAGATTTGCACAAATAATTAAGGCCCCCTCCACTTTGGGCCATTGTAACTCAGTCCCACTCCCACTGGTTTGACATTCCAATCGATGGTTCGTCATACGGCGGTTTTGCACGGCGAAAATAGCTGTTCATCAAGTGCACAACATCTTGCATAATGATGCATTGTGAGCTTGTAGGTTGAAAGAGGTCATTCTGGTCAATATTTCATTTTGAGCAGCTACAGGTGGAAGTTTGTCGATCATTGCTGGCTGTAATAGAAAGTCATTTTATTTCTTGTAAGTGTAACTGTAAGTATGTGTAGTACAAGAAGTAATTTTCAACACAGAGTGGAGTCCAAGGTTACTTGGCAATTGTTCAAATACTTATTTCACTCCATCACATGGCTCATTGGGGCACCTGATAGCTCTGGTGTAAATCTTGTGCATGTCTGGTCAACCTTTTATTTTGTGCAATTTGAGAAACAGCAGGAAGCCACCAAATGAAAATGGCAAATAATTATGCTCTCAACCAGCGCACACTTATTCTCGTATCTAGAATGAATGCATGAATTATAATACAAACAGAATAAGGTCATCTGATTACTGTGGACTTCAAACAAGCTTTGGTAGTTGCGGGAATCTGAAATAAATGAATATCACTGGTGGTCATCAGTGTGAAGCGTTGAGAAATAAATGTTAACTAATGAGGGGCACAGAACACAGGAAAATAGGATTGCTCTCATTGAGCAATCTTCTTTTTCTTTGTTTCTTTTTGATCCCCCCCCCCCCCCCCCCCCCCACACACACACACACACAGTTGCGTGAATCAGAAATACATTTATATCATGGCTCATCAGTATGAAGGGTTGAGAAATACAGTGTTTTTTCCGGAATTTAATGTTTTATTTCAGAGTGTTGAGAGACAGGCTTCCCAATCTGTGCAACATATCTAATTAATTGACATACAGTAGTTATTGCATTTAGTGCAATTTTGCAATGGTTAAATTGCTCCTGGGTCTGCACCTGTACACTAATGTTAGCAGCGGACTGGGGAAAAAGTGTTAAAATGAGTCAAACACTAAAGCATTGTGAAAATAATATGCACCAAAGGAATTGACATATCGCCAGCATGGGAGGGGGAAAAAACATAGAAGTCTCACTGCCTGTGCTTTTAGACCAGTGGTTTTCAACCTGTGGGTCGGGACCCCCAGGGGAGGTCCTCACATTATCATTATTATAAGTGTATTGAGGGTATATGCACATTTCCAAAGTGACAATTTAATGACTTTTTAATACCTCTGAAATGACAAATTAAACATTGGCCAAATTGTCAAATATTAGAGACAGAAATTGTGAAAATAGCCGGTCTACATGCTCACAACGCCTCACGTTGTGAGCATGTAGATCGGCTAGAACCGTGTTATACAAAATGTAATTGCTCAACTCTTCGTGCTCGTCAGGGTGGTGGGGTCCCCAGTTAAACTATGATTATCTTTGGGGTCATGGCCTGAAAAGGTTGAGAACCACTGTTTTAGACCACCAGTGATCAAAAGGGCATAATCCCAAAGGAATGCATACTTGTCTTAGAAAACTACAAAAAGTAGTTTTTACTCTTAAAGAAAAACAATTACTTTGGAAAATGTCTGGGAAAAGTGCAGAATTTTCATTTAGGAAAAGTAACCTGTGTGTATAATAAATGTGCAAGCGTCCCAGCCAATCCTATAAAGTGGGTACAGTACAATGTGAGAACTGGACTGTGGTGAGTCCTTGGCCACCTGACTAGACCAGTTGGAGCGTTGCCGTGATTGTGTAAGCCCTTCCATATCCCTCTGGGTGTTTTCTTTGGCTCCAGCTGCCTTTGACTAACAGCCATTTTACTTCAGCCAACTCTTTGAGTTTCCTGTAGCTTAGCGAAAATGAAGTCAAAATCATCTGGATTGATTTGTATATCACAGTGGGTAAAATACATAACCTTTTGCTTTCACTACAAAATGAAACATCTGATAAATATTGCCTGGCATGATGGAATGTTTTGACTATCTCATGATTGAAACAATTTATTTTTGCAATTTAACTGTTCCAGTGTTGATCGTCAATGTAGCACACATTAAATGCTTTGTGATGTTTGCAAGGATTTTGCACTTTGAACATCACCAAAGTTAGGTTTAAAGTGCTTTTCATACAGATAAAATCCAGTACTGCTGTGACATTTCAGAAAGGTTACAACAAATACACCTGTCTCATCCCCTATTTACTGTTCATTGTCAAGGGAGAAACATCCTGAGGCATTATAAGGCCACCGTGGAGATATAAACCCCCATCTGGTCCTTGGTCTGTCCCGGGGTCTCCTCCCAGTGGGATGTGCCCAGAGGACCTCCCTAGGGAGACGCTCATGCAGGAGGAATCTGTACTAGATGCCGTCTTAATACTAGCCATACCACCCATGAGCACAATTTGCAAAATGCCAGAGAGGGTTTTAACTAGCTCCTTTCCATGTGAAGGAGCACTGGCTCTACGTATAGTCTCTCCCGAGTAACGACTTTCAACATGGCGTCTCTATTAGATACATTCTATTTTAGGCTTTTGTATTTAAAGGACAACTTTAGTTTTTTACAACAAGGGTTCATATTTTAGATTGTAATTAGAGAAAAGAAAAGGTGAGTGTTAAAATGTTTTAATTTTTGCTTCATTCTATTGTTTTATTGCGTTTACCGTGCTAAAATGTGGGGCATGCGTACGCATGGGGGCATGCGTACAAGTGGCTAAATATGTATTTTTAGATACAATAAGCCAGCAGTTTCTTTATTGCTATTTACTGTAACACTTCTAGCCCCCATAAGTCACATCCAACCATGAAAGGTTGCGTTGTATCTTGGGAATGGGCTTATTCTGTGTAAAATTACATATTTAGCCAATTGTACGCATGCCCCCAGCCACTGAAATAAGAATCTCTAAAACAATAGAAAGAAGTAAATAAAATAATTTTAACACTCATCTTTTATATTCTTTAATTACAATCTAAAATATAAACCCTTCTTGTAAAAAACTAAAGTTGTCCTTTAAAGTCCGCACTGAAGAGACACTTGTTTACTCAGGCTTTTGGAAAATGATGTGTTTATTTCTGTATTGTTAAGCGTCCTCGGGTTTTTGAAGGGAGTTATATAAATTCATCCCTATTTGGCATGGAGTCCTTGAGTCCTCCTGAGTCCTGAATGGAGTCAGCTGAAAAGTACACTCTCTCACATCCAGGGAAGTCAGCTAAGCAGTGGTTGTTGATTTCTCGGATGTTGTTGTTCAGAGGAGTGTATACAATGCCTTTGAGAAGGTTGTCTTTGTCGACACATCCATTTTGCAGGTCAGGAAAGGTGTACCAGTAAAGCCCCTATCATAGTAGGCACCGCGGTGATAAGCTATCCACCGCGGGGTAGTCTTTTTAAGTCATAAAACTACAACATTGCGTCATTACTCGCGGTGAAGAGCTATCCACCGTGAACCTCGACACATCTCTCTGTTTTTACTTTCAGACAGATCGACCCATCACCCCGTTCATTGATTGGTCGATCTAGACCAGTGGTTCTCAACCTTTTCAGGCCGTGACCCCCCAAAATAATCTATCCATCCTGATAAGCACTTGGAATGTAGGAGTTGACTGGCATTAAAGTTGGTTTGAATCTGTTCTACAGCAAAGAATTTGAAAATAACCGATCTGCAAGCTCACAACGCCTCGCAACGCAATTTGATAATTTGCCCAATGTTTGACAAGTTCTTTCTTTCTTTCTTTCTTTCTTTCTTTCTTTCTTTCTTTCTTTTTTTAGGTAGTAAAAAGGTCCTTAAATTTCACTGTGACTGACTATGATGGCCTCCACTTATTTTCTCACTTTAGGTGGATAGCTTTACACCTACAATTTGCGGTGGTAGGCTCTTCACCACAGACTCTGATAAGGGCTTTAGAGGCCCTAAGGGCGAGAAGCGATCTCACCCTAAAGGGCGAGGTCGCGCACATGGGTGCGAGTCATCCCTTTTTTTTTGGCTTTTTATGCCTTTATTTGATAGGACAGTAGACTGACAGGAAATGGGGACTAGGCATTATAGCCTAGTATGTGGTACAGTATGTGGTTTGCGCCTTGACCACTAGGCCAGTGGGCGCCCCGGTCGAGTCATCACTGTGATGTCAGAACAGGTCAGCTATATCCATATATGGAGTCCGTGAGGTCAGATGTAGAGGTATTGACCAGCTCCATATATATGGAGGTGATGATCAAGCATTTCTCCCTGTTTGGGCCATTCTGTCCCTGACATCAGCTGTGATCATGTCAGTCTCTGTGGAGCCTATGACGCCAGTCTCGTGTGACATGGTGGGGTCTATAGATTCCTGACATGTGCTTATCTCCATATATGGAGGTGGGAGGTCTATGACACGTATACATCATTATATATCCATATATGGAGTTCCAGATGCGCTTATCTCCATAGATGGAGTTTCAGACAGATGCATATGGAGTTCCAGATGTGCAGTTGGGTGGGCCTTGTGGCGAAAAAGGTGTCTAAAATGTGCCTGAATAATTTTATATTTATTGCGACCGTAAGGTCGCAGTTTAGTATGAAAACCTCCACCGGCCGTCCGTCGGTCACACGTGCGGTCGACCGCACGTCACACGTGCGGTCGACGTGTGATGAGGTCACGATGAGTCATCTATGCCCAAATATAGATTTCTAGGTCAGATGGCCCATAGAGTTTGTGATGTCAAACCTAGCAACCCAATATAAACAAACCTGATGTCAGACCTGAAGTATCCTTTTATACCCATATATGGAGATACAGAGATCTCCATATATGGGCATATTAGAAAGCCCATATATGGGCATATACGGATGACATCAGGGATATCCATATATGGGCATAAAAGGGACAAGGGCTTACAGTTAAGAGATCTCCATATATGGGCATATCAGAAAGCCCATATATGTTCATATACTGATGACATCAGGAATATCCATATATGGGCATAAAAGGGACAAGGACTTACAGTTAAGAGATCTCCATATATGGGCATAAAGGGACAAGGACTGTTACAGTAGATATAGAGATGTCCATATATGGGCATAAATGAACAAGGACTGACAAACACTGAGATCTCCATATAACCTATGGGAAACGAGGACTGTCAGCTTGTAGACCTATTTTCTAAATATTGTTGTACATTAAAAACTTGAAATGGGTCGTTCTGCATAGTACTTGGGATTTGTTGATGTAAATGTTCACATAGAGTGTAATAATTGGTAAAACAAACTTTTGGCCTATTTGTGGAGATAAGCGACCAACGGTCGCTTATCTCCCGATTAGGGAGTCTTACTGGTTGCGACCGTTAGGGAGCAGTTTACTACCAAAACCTCCACCGGCCGTCCGTCCGTCGGTCACACGTCACACGTCACACCTTTGTTTGTGTACGGTGTGATGTCATATATCTTCAGTATGACATCACACCACATGTGTACACAAACCTTTGTGTACGTTGCTGTGGCAACAGTCTGTTGTTGCTGGTCTGTTAGTGTACGTTAGCAACCACCTTAGCAACCATGGTTTTACCCTAGCAACCAACTGTTTACCCTAGCAACCAACTGTTTACCATAGCAACCATGTTTTTTTACCCTAGCAACCAACTGGGCATAAAAGGGATTCTGTTAGGGATCTCCATATATGGGCATAAAAGGGATTCTGTTAGGGATCTCCATATATGGGCATAAAAGGGATTCTGTTAGGGATCTCCATATATGGGCATAAAAGGGATTCTGTTAGGGATCTCCATATATGGGCATAAAAGGTATTCTGTTAGCTGTTAGTGATCTCCATATATGGGCATAAAAGGGATGCTGTTAGGGATCTCCATATATGGGCATAAAAGGGATTCTGTTAGGGATCTCCATATATGGGCATGAAAGGGATTATGTTCTCCACATCATCGGCTGAGGACTGTGTGATGTCATCATATCTCCATATATGGAGACATAAGTTGCTCATGCCCAAATATGGGCTGGTGAGGTCAGACTTAGTGTGATGCGTAGGTTATCTCCATATATGGAGATTCAACTTCAATGAGTAACCATGGCAAACTGTCAACTGCCCGTATGTCTTGAGCGCAATTGAGAGCCTTCGTTACACCCCTAAAAACCAGTACTTGGGATTTGTTGATGTAAATGTTCACATAGAGTGTAATAATTGGTAAAACAAACTTTTGGCCTATTTGTGGAGATAAGCGACCAACGGTCGCTTATCTCCCGATTAGGGAGTCTTACTGGTATAGTTTTATATTAACTGTACAATATGTAAGTACATTCATGGTGGGGAACATACTGTAGCTTGCCGGAGTACTGAGTATGTACCAAGCATGGAACCGTTATTATTATTATTAGTACTAGAGTTGTGCATAGGGTGAACCGCCTTGATCATCGTCTTTCATTCTGCTATAAGCATGGCCTGAGTGGTCAGCTGCCATCTGGTGGACAACTCGGTAGTGAAGCATAGAGATGATGTTTGTCATCAGAATATCTAACTGATTGAAGCTCTTAAGTGGTGTGGACATGCTGGTGCCTTTTCAGATTACTTAACACACTGAAACTCTTGTCACCCTGTTTACAGCTGAAGGGTTTTTCTCCAGTGTGGACACGCTGATGTGTCTTCAGGTGACTTAACACACTAAAACTCTTGTCACACTGTTTACACACAAAGGGCTTTTCACCCGTATGGACACGCTGGTGTATCTTCAGGTTACCTAACACAGCAAAACCCTTGTCACACTGTTTACACACAAAGGGTTTTTCTCCAGTGTGGATATGTTGGTGATTTTTCAGGTCACATAATTGACTGAAACGCTTGTCACACTGTTTACACACAAACGTTTTTTCTCCAGTGTGGATACGCTGGTGTGTCTTCAGAGTCCATAACTCACTGAAACTCTTGTCACACTGTTTACACACAAAGGGTTTTTCTCCAGTGTGGACACGCAGATGTCTCTTCAGAGTCCGTGACTCACTAAAACCCTTGTCACACTGTTTACAAACAAAGGGTTTTTCACCCGTGTGGACACCCTGGTGTGTCTTCAGGTTACCTAACACAGCAAAACTCTTGTCACACTGTTTACACACAAAGGGTTTTTCTCCAGTGTGGACACGATGGTGTGTCTTCAGGTTACTATACACACTGAAACTCTTGTCACACTGTTTACACACAAAGGGCTTTTCTCCAGTGTGGACACGCTGGTGTGTCTTCAGGTGACCTAGCTGACTGAAACTCTTGTCACAGTGTTTACACTGGAAAGGTTTTTCTTTGGTGTGGACATGCTGGACATGCTGTGTCGATACCTCAATGAAACTCTTATCACATAAGAGGTTTTGTTTCCTGTGTAAGTCATCAAATGTTTCTTTACTTCTCCTGGCTGCATTGAAGTCCTCACAAGATCTTGGTTTGTCTGTCTCTCCTTGTTTCTGGCTGGTTACACAGCTGGAGGAAGATGAGGGGAGCCGTCCATTGCTCATCATTTGACAGTAGAGGTTGTTGTGGCTCCTCGTCGTGTTTTCATGTAGGGTGACCCGAGACGTGAAGGCGTATGGACACTTAGAACAGGAAGCCTGTGTCTTTTTGGTTCATGGACACCACTTATGCTACTTGGACTGTAAATTGGAAGCCGTTCCTTTGTCTCTTGCAGGCTGGGAAGATTAATATATTCTCTGTCAATCTCTTTCTACCCCTCTATTTCAATATACCCTTGCCTCCCTGACTCTCACGGTACACTCCGTTTGTAAAGATTCCACAATTGGTCATAATAGCCAGACTAAATGTGACGTTTAAAAACGGCGTCACATCTTATTCAGGTTGACCAGAGCTCTGGTCTGACGTCACACAACACACACCTGATCTGATTGGCTCAATATTATGACGTCACCCTTTACCCCTCTGTGATTACATAGGTTTGGCTAATCTATGTATGGCCCGGCCCGTATGGCCTAAATAGTGGTTGCCCGACAAGGCAACACACTGAAGTCCTGGGGACTCCATATATGGGCATAAAAGGCCCATATAAAAGTTCCCCTGGCCATGTATGGAGGGAACTCCATCACAGTGATGTCAGAGCATGATGTCATGTGCTTTTCTTTGTGTCACACAGCAGTGAAATGCTTACACATTCATGAATATGTGTCCCTCTGTCTTGCAGCAACATGTTTCCATCTAATCTGGTTCAGGCAACCTTTCAACAGGTGAGGGCTGATTTCAGTTTACACAGCACACCACACACAGCAACTCACAAAACACAAGCAATTTGTCATGACCATAAACTGTTCTCTGTCCTGTTCCCTTCCATTAGTACCGGACAAGTAGTCAGATCATCGTTAAACCGAAACCCACTGTGAGTCAGAGCCTATCAGAGTCCAGCACGAGACGAGCGCTCATCTACGGCATCCAGAGCGATAATGGAACCGACATACAGAACTTCGCCCTCGACCTGACCCCGCCTCCCGATACGTTCGTACGCACAAGGCCAGGAAACAGCGATGGAATGAATGTGCTGGGAATAGTCATCTTTTCAGCCACCATGGGTAAAGATTACATCAGCTGTTCCCTGCATGTGGGCTGGGGGCCCTAAATAATTGGCAAAACACTAAGATTTGAATGATGACTATATTATCAAGCAATTAATGTAAAAGATATTTCATGGTATTTCTTCCATGATATTCGGAGGAGAACATGGCAATGCGTTGTGAACTTGTAGATTGACTATTTATGGCAAAGAGATTTGATCTAGAGGGAAAAGAGGAGGGGGCCTATAGACCCCTGGGGGTCCTAGTATACATATATAGGTGAAATGTACGGTATATAGTGGTTGAATATGTATATTAATTTTCCTCACAGGCATCATGCTGGGAAGGATGGGACCCAATGGCAGTCCCTTGGTGAATTTCTGCCAGAGTTTGAATGAGGCTGTCCTGAGGATTGTGGCCATTGTTATATGGTATTGTTTGATATTATACATTACATTACTTTTTAACTATGTGTTATTACTGTCGAGACTATGTTTCACTTATTTTCCGTCCGTTCGTCCGTCCGTCCGTCCACGTGTGTGTGTGTGTGTGTGTGTGTGTGTGTGTGTGTGTGTGTGTGTGTGTGTGTGTGTGTGTGTGGGGTCAGGGTGTGTGTGTGTGTGTGTGTGTGTGTGTGTGTGTGTGTGTGTGTGTGTGTGTGTGTGTGTCTGTGTGTGTGTGTGTGTGTGTGTGTGTGTGTGTGTGTGTGTGTGTGTGTGTGTGTGTGTGTGTGTGTGTGTGTGTCCATCCGTCCGTTTTAATCGCGACATCGCCTTGTTCTCAATCAATTTACATTGTCAGTCACTTGACAGTGAATTGTTTTTGTACTACCCTGCACACATTAAAAAATGGTCGTAAAGGTGTACCCATTACATTGACCCAGTGACGCTAAGGGGTCCTGGCCATGCATCCGTTTAAAGTTGGGAGTGAGATAACGTCACTGTCAGGCAGAAACCTTCAAGTTTCAAATTTGTAAATTATTTTGTAAAGTAAAGCCCTGCTTCATCATACAAGACTGTCGCACAAAACTAGTGAAAATGGCAGATGTACAGGCACACAACGCCTCGCGATGCTAGGTGTTGTGTGCTTGTAGATCGTCTATTTTAACTATTTTAAATCGTTTTTAAAATAGCAAACAAGGGTAGGTTTTAGACATACACCCCGCGAAACAACGATATTATGTTGGTGCTGCTACATTTGACCTTTGACCCTAACTGTGGTGAACCTGGTACCAGGCACGTGCACACATAGACATCAAAGGGGGCTTGACCCTTTTACCCCTCTGTAAAAAGTGCCCTCTCCAGACCATGAATGCAGTTTTTACTCTGGTGAAAGAAATGCAAATCCCTCTTTCCAAGCCATACCTGAAGGCAGCATTCAAGAGAATTGCCTTGTCCAAACTCTCCTGAACTTGAATAGAGCATCTTATGTTGAAAGAATCGGCCTCTCTGTGTAGAAATCCATGCCGTTAAGCCACATCTCCAGTATTGACTTGAATATGCTTAGTTCAGTGTGGTATCAAGCACCGAAAATAGCCTAACATTCTCTGCACGTCCCTGCCAGGTACTTCCCCTTTGGCATTGTGTTCCTGGTGGCAGGGAAGATCCTGGAGATGAGTGACCCGTCAGACATGGGGAAGAAGCTGGGCTTCTACGCCTTCACCGTGGTGTTTGGCTTGATACTGCATGGCCTCTTCATCCTCCCATCCATGTACTTCTTCATCACCAAGAAGAGCCCCATTGTTTACATCCGGGGGATCCTCCAGGCCCTGCTGATCGCCCTGGCCACCTCCTCCAGGTAAAGGGGCACGATAGCAATGAAACCAAATGGCCTGTCTGTCATTTGCATTAGTGGTCCTCAAACCTTTCAGGCCGCGACCCCCAAAATAATCATATTTGAACTGGGGACCCCCCACCACCCTGACGAGCACTAAGAGTTGAGGCATTACATTTTGTATAACACAGTTCTATTGTGAGGGAAAAGAGCAGAGGGGGGAAAGAGCAGACTAATACAGAATGAAAAGGTCAAGTTGTTTAAGTATTGATGGCTCAAGTGGTTAAATATCTGAAATTGACATGAATCCAAAATACACTGATGATTGTGCTGTCAAACGATGAAACTATGGAATCTATGAACAGGTTGTGGGGGTCCCTGCTTCATCTCTCTCTCAACTAAGGGGTCCTTGGCCTGAAAACGTTGAAGACCCCTGCGCTAAGACATCAACCTAGGTTTGTTAGTTGTTGCCAGTCAAACAACAACAATAAACATTACAGTTGCAGCGCTGCAATATGAAAAATAAAGAGCTCTCAAAAATTGAAAAATTGCAATAACTATATATAATACGTGAGGGATTCTGGGGATTCAAGAGAGTGAGTGTTCAGTGTTCCTTAATTCAGTTCTTTTTCGCAAGGGTGAGTGTGTGTAGGTGTGGAGAAAGGGAAGACCTTGGGCAGAGGTGTCAGTATACATGGGTGGACAGGGCAAAACCTCTGGCATGAGGTGTCAGGGTACATGAATGGGGAGCACTGCTGTTTGGGCAAAGCAGCGTAGGCGAGGACTGCTACTCGGGCAGTTTTGACCTTATCTGTATTATCGTATTCAAGCATGGTTCCTCTGTAGCAGGTCCCATGGTTGGCCACACAACATCAACAGATTTCACTGGGCTATGCTCCCCTTCACAGAATTCAGACTTCGCTGGAGTTGACTGGAGAAACAAAAAAAAAAGAATCGCCTCTAATATTTGACAATTTGGCCAACATTTAATTTGTCATTTTAGAAGTATTAAAGTCCTTAAAAAATCACTTTAGAAATGTGCCCTCTATACACTTAAACTTTATGTTGGTTTGTATAGCGCTGAGTGAGAAAACAATGAAGCACATTAAGCCAATCTGGGGACCCCTCGAAATAATTTGGGGACCCCCCTGGGGGTCCCGACCCACAGGTTGAGAACCACTGATTTACATTCTATGATTTGTGTATTTGCTAAGTAAACATAGTAAACTAATGCAAATAAGTCGGATATGTGAGAGAGAAAAAAAAGAGGGAAATATTCTTGGAGTTGTTACAACTGGGCTGCATCCACAATCAGTAATCTATTCCCAGCAATGCACAAACAAAGAATATTTGCCAGGATTATTTGCCTTTGTACTTAATACAATGGCACAGCTTCAAATCATTCTCCATCCAAATCTATTTACTGACTTTACTACTTCAATTTAACATCTGCTTTCTCTTTATTTGCTGTCAACTGTTCAACTTCACAGAATGTCACCTTTTCACTCTCCTTTACAGTGGTGGAAAAAGTACTCACATTCTTTACTTAAGTAAAAGTATAAATACTGCAATTTAGATGTACTCTGTTACAAGTAAAAGTCCAGAATTCACATTCAAATGAAATGTTCAAATCGTCTTATCCCTATTCCACACTCTGCCTCTGTTCCAGCTCGGCCACGCTGCCTATCACCTTCAAGTGCCTCTTGGAGAACAACCACATCGACCGGCGCATCATCCGCTTTGTGCTGCCCGTGGGCGCCACCATCAACATGGACGGCACGGCTCTGTACGAGGCCGTGGCGGCCATATTCATCGCACAGGTCAATAATTACGAGCTGGACTTTGGCCAGATCATCACCATCAGGTTGGTAGTAAAGCCGGATGACAGACCGCTGCGGTCATATCATGCCATCTGTGCACAAACGCTTATTAACATGGTATGGATATGATGAGGCTTTAACGTCGCTCACTTCGCCATGATACCACCACATCAGACTAATCCAGCCCCCTCAGGAGTGGGAGGGGGAGGGAAGGGGAGACCTTTTGTTAATCTCATGGGGGGTAATTCTGTTTCAGCTTCACCAAATCTGACGCACTGCTTGATTGATTGATAAATTGATTGATGCTTTTACTGACACAAATGCATATTCATTACATGAACATATTTGTACATATCCGTCAGAAGGATAAATCACAAAATAAATCTCAAGAGCTTATTCCCATTGTAGTCCTTTGAGTGCAAATGTGTGTGCAAACTGAGTGCCATGCATGTGCATGGGCGGGAGGGGGGGGGAGGGGGGGGTGCCAGCAGAGATCGAGGTAGATAAATACATTCATACAATTTCCTACATACTGTACTTAACTAGACAACTAAAATAGCAAAACTCAACAACTCAACTGACTGATGGTTAGATGGTGATAATGGTCTTGATGAGGGGGGGGGGGGGGGGGGTTAAGCCCAATGCAAACCACGCCAGCATAGACAACGTTTGTTTGGTCCGGCTGGCTACAATATGACGTCATTCAAGGCATCGGGTCGGCAGTCCCAGAACTCAGAACTGTCGGTTGCTCCAAGAAGTTCTGACTAACTAGTTTTGGCTGCTATGATTGGTTAGAAGTTGGTCAAACAAACGTTCAAGGTGGGCATTTCGTTTTGTTTACGCATTCTGCCCAGCTTCATTCACTGCCAGCAGTGAAACACAGCAATTGTTTGGAAGAGATATTATGACTAGTCTCACGAGCCAACTTCCAGGAGGATGCAACACCTCTGAAATCTCTCTCTAGTGACCAGTGACCTCTCACTCATAAACACAACATATCGTAAGAATTTCACAAATTCCGCACAGCGCGACATGATATCCAGGTATTAAAGCCATGGGTTCCTGTGCTGCTTCAGTCGGTGGCTCACTCGAGTGACCAACAGCGTCATGATGGGCGGGGTCTGGCTTTCAGAATCTCTGTCACCCTTTTGCTTTAAACAGGTGTGTGGGACTTTGAGAAGCCTCTGGTGCTTTAAAAACAAATTGAAGGATTTTAAAATCTATTCTAAATCTGACTGGTGTAGCCAATGGAGGGAGGCCAGTATAAGGGTGGTGTGGTCCTGCTTACGGGTGCCAGTCAGAAGTCTGCATGGCAGCAGCATTTGGAACAAGCCTCAGGCGGGAGAGAGAAGTGTTAGTAACCCCCATGTAGTGAAAGTTGCAGTAATCCAGCCGGGACGTGACAAGGGCATGAATTATGTTTTCTAGCTAACTTTAGTGGACTTTAAACTTACTTAAAGTTACTGTTAACTTATTTAAAACTTCAACATGTAGTCGAGGGCAGGAGCCGGGAGGTGAAACAGTGACCTATTGATTAGGTCATTCAGCATAGAGATTTCATGCTGTAGAGCGAAAACCCTTGAGCTCTCTCTCTACTGTACAGAACTTGTTTGTAACATGAATCCATAACAAAGCAACAGCAGACTGAGACCACCGCTAATCTCTCTGTTTAAAGGAGCCACGTGACCTGGATAAAACGCCATCTCCCAGTCACGCCACCGCTGGGCCACTGACCCAAGCCCCCATCCCCCGACAGGCCAATGCACACGCACACACACGCACACGCACACGCACACACACACACACACACACACACACACACACACACACACACACATACACATACTCCGCACCCCCACCATCAGGTTGTGTTTTTAGTTGCTGTGCTCCATCTGTGATGTTTCATCTCGGACACAGTTTCAGTTTCACTCCATACTGATACACACGTTATTGTCCATTGTTGGACATTCCTCCTCCTACCAAACTCCCTCTGACAAAAAGCCCCTCGTCCTACCAAACTCCATACCCTCCCCTTTAATTTAGTCAGTAAAACAAATTAATTACTTTCCCTCATGAGTCAACATAATTTATAAGGAGCTAGCTGCTGTATCTCTATATTTCTGTGCTGACCAGGCTCATGTTTAAATAAGGAGTAGGGAGTTTTGGTCCGAGAATGACTTCAACATCCGACAATGTTGAAGTCAAGATGTCAAAAACGTTGCTTTAGCTGTAGTTGCCAATATAAGTTGTGCTGTGATGCTTTAAAGGACAACTTTTACTTTTTTTTTACAACAAGGGTTCATATTTTAGATTGTAATTATAGAATGAGATGAGTGTTAAAATGTTTTCATTTACTGCTTTCTATTGTTTTATCAATTTTAGTATTTTGATTTCAGTGGTTGGGGCACGCGTACAAGTGGCTAAATATGTCTTTTTAGATACAATAAGCCATCAATTATTTTGTTACTATTTACACCAGCCCCCATAAGTCACATCTGCCCATGAATGATTGCAGTGCATCTTGGGAATAGGCTTATTGTTTCTAAAAATACATATTTAGTCAGTAGCCACTTGCATGCATGCCCCCAACTTGGGGGCATGCATGCAAATCAAAATCGTTAAAATCACTAAAATGATAAATGAAAACATTTTAACACTCATCTTTTTTTCTCTAATGACTATCTAAAATATGAACCCTTGTTGTAAAAAACGAAAGTTGTCCTTTAAGTACCGTATATATTTTGCATTTTAAATGAAAACGTTTTAATTACCCTCTGTGAAGTTTCTTTCCTTGCCCAGCTTGCACTAATTACAACTTAAAAGAATTCGCACCGTAGGATGTATGCAATGATATGTATTGATCTACATACAGATGATATTTTACATGAATGCTATGGTATAAAATTTATATTTTAGAGTAATAACACTTTGGCGCAGCAGACCTCATATTTGAAACTCATATTTTTTTATCATCTCCATTACATGCTGAATGTGATTTGTCCTCTTTCAATGGCCCTGTACATTTTATAATTAGTGATATTGTTTCCCCCGCCAGCATCACAGCCACTGCAGCCAGTATCGGTGCAGCAGGGATTCCACAGGCTGGCCTCGTCACTATGGTGATTGTGTTGACATCGGTCGGTTTGCCAACTGATGACATCTCGCTCATCATTGCAGTAGATTGGGCATTGTAAGTAGCATGTGGGTTCACTGACCTTATTATCTGGATTTAACACTTTGAATGGATCAACCCTCACAAATGAGCAGTCATGGTCTCATTTTAGTACATGATGTACAGTAGCCTACAACATTTTCCACTGTGTGCAATACATTGAACTTGTATGATACAGAAATTTCATGTGTCCTTACACAATGCGGTACCCCCTCCAACTGTATATATGTTCTCCATTTTCATCTGTTTTTATTATGTTTTGAAACTTGCTTTGGCAATGTAAACGTATGTTTTCTCATGCATGCCAATAAAGCTCCTGAATTGAATTGAATTGAATTGAATTTTGTCCTTCTTCTCAGGGACAGATTTCGGACTATGGTGAATGTAATGGGGGACGCTTTGGCCACAGGCATCATGGCACACATCTGCAGGAAAGACTTCATAAAAGAGGGAGATGGGGTGAGTGTCCTTACAAGAGAAGTTATGTTATTCGAAAATGACCAATCTACAAGTGTGTTGTGGGCTTGAAACATTTTCAAATCCTTATGACGTGCCAAAAATAGGCATGCCAGGTTAATGAGGTTAATACTATTATTTGTTTTCTAGTCTATAATAATATATAAAAAGATGTGTTCACTTGGGCATTCTTGCTATTAGTCTGCCCCCGCATGCCAGGTTAATGAGGTTATACTGTTATTTGTTTTCTAGTCTATAATAATAATATATAAAAAGATGTGTTCACTTTGGCATTCTTGCTATTAGTCTGCCCCCGCATGCCAGGTTAATGAGGTTAATACTATTATTTATGTTCTAGTCTATAATATAAAAACTTTTTATAATAATAGCAAGACTGCACAAGTGAACTCATCTCGTCTTGCTATTATTGTCCGCCCCCGTATCTACAATTTCCTTTCTCTCCATCCCCATCTTACTCACCACCGGTCTCCCAGGTGCCGTTGATCTGCGAGGCCAAACCCAAGCAGACCCAGAGTCCCTCGCCGTTGCCGCTGATGAACTGTCGAAACAACAATGGCAGCTACCAGCCGCCCCGCATGGAAGGCAAGGCGGAGTTAATACCCCCCGACGTGGCCCGCCTCATGCAGCTGGAGGAGGGCATCCGGCCCCCAAACGAGAGGAAAAAGCCCCCTATACCCCCACGGCACCGGAGAAAGGACAAATGGTACCACTGTTCTATTGACATGGATGGTGTTGAGACCAATGTATAAGCCTCCCCCTGGACACTCTGCGTGGATTCCACAGCTCATAACATCAGGGTAAACATGGGGCCGGAGATGGAAAGCCAGCATGCCTCTTGGTCCCTTTTTTATCTGCGTTTATTTGTTTCGGGGGTAAAACCACAGCATCTGTGAGTAGAATTCCTCCAGAAGTACAGAGAAGGCATCTCAATGGGAATTGCCACAGTAGGTCTGTCAATTCGGCACTGAAATGATCAGCAACAGGATACACAATGGTGACTTACTGTGATGTTGCACATCAAGAACATCGGAATGAAACTGCAAGAGCTAGTGACAATGAATTCCAGGTGACCGGAAGGACAAAATTGCCACTTTGACTCATATAATAGGAGCAAAAGCTTCCATTAATGGACTGGAACCTTTGTGCTTACTCAAAGACAGCATGCAACGTTCTCCTTAGTGGGAGTGGCACACAGTAGTGTTCATTTAACTCTACATTCACTTCTCAACTACTAACATTTGCATTACTTAACTGATTTCTAATTGTACATTTTATATAATTTCTTAATTACATTCTCATATGTGTCCCAGTGTGCAAAAATATCCCTCTGAATGAGCATCTGTTATTTTGTCACTTCTCAGTCATAAAGTCGAGAAAACATAGGATGGAGGACAATCATGTGTAGACAAACAAGGTGATGTCCTCTTCGTTTTATTTTGCCTTAACAATGCTGGTGGTGCTATGCTGATGATGATGATGATGATGATGTGGATGTGGATGATGATGGTGACACTGATGATAAAAGGGGAACTGGGGCCAAAAATAGTTGGTCTGGTGCACCAACTTCTCTTGGGGCTACATTACGCATTCATACAGTACCTGCTGGGCATATGGCTTCAACTTGAAAAGTGCAAAAACTACATGTAATTTTATATGAACTAAGTGGTGCATAATTTATGTTCTACTCAATAAATATTTTCTCTGTTCAGGTTCGGTACATCTCTATTTCACCTACACGATCAGTAACTTATTTCAGGGAAGTTAATTTCATTTAAGAATGAGCTCACGTTGTGCTCTTCATCTAATTTCATGGCTTGAGTAGACAAAAGAGTACATACAAATCCCAGCCAGTAGAACTGTAATACTGAATTCACACCGGCGCGTTATTCTGCTTCCGTGTTAAGAGAAAGCGGTGGGGTTCCTTGCTGGGGAAGAGCAATCACCGCTCCCACCACTGCAGCTGGAGACGGAGCCAGTAAAAAGCGGAGCGGCAATGTTTGCTATGGACTGCAGTGTGGCAAAACAGAGCGACAAACAATCAGAAGTGCCCTGTGGTCTGAAATGGGCAAGAATTAGGCGTACGGCCATATGCACTCGACAACAATTTAGATGGACAGAAAAGGACTACTGTATGGAAGTACAGAATATTGATCACAAAGTTTTTAACGAGTGGTTGAGATGTGAAATTAATCAAGACTGAGCAACTGCATAGCCTATTTCTTACCTAAAATGTATAGACCGTTGTTGCCAGAGATGAGCACCAAAAGTGTCTGCACTTCTCCCTGCCTGTGACAGAGCCCTTTATTGGAGAGTCACGCCAACTCCGTTAACTTCATGGGGCCAGGTCTTCCACATACTGTACACATCTATTGGCGAATAGTGACAAAGCGAGCGCGAACCGGAAGTTTACATAATGCATTGGAGTCTATGAGAGAAAAGTGACATTTCAAGTTACATGAACCAGGTGACTGGTGCTGTTTCTGACCCCGCATTGGCAGAACTCTCTAATACAAGGCTCTGGCCTGTTAGCTCTACTACCGGACAAGCTTTGAGCTGCTCGGAGCACTGGCATTCTCGCTGGACCACAACTTACCCTACGTTTTAACAGCGGGCAACAGCCGCTGGGCGATAAAAATCTCCTAATGGGCGTTGTTCCTGTTGTCATTATCGTACGTCCTCCAATGGATAAACAAAGCAACACATGAATTTGATTGCCTATTGACGGACGATGTCGTCGACGACGTTCCACCGCCCACTTTTGTCAAGGGTCGAGGGTGTCGCCCATTTGGCAGAAAAATGCAGTAGTAGAAATGGCTCCCGCTGCTGGAATTCAGGGTTACATGTCAGCACATATTGCCATTCCGACCACCTAAACCTAACCTTAACCCTAACCTTAACCTCAGTAAAACTAACGCTGGTGAATGCACCATGTCACTGCTTCCGTAGTCAGTAGGCCGCCCTAACTGTTAACAAATGAACCAGAGAATGGATGGCTGGATTCTCATGAATCTTTAATGATCACTGGGTTGCCCCAAATAGACGATTACGTTTTGGGCCGAACTTTGAATTATATATCACTACTGTCGGATGGATGTCCAACCGTTCCTTTTTATTATCTTTTTCACAACATTTGTGTTACACATTCTTGTATGAAAAATGAGGACATTCATTTAAAAACATAAAAAGTTTAAATATAGGGAGATACATGGTTTCTGTGTGACAGCAACAATATACAATAAAAGCGGTGCCAACAGCCTGCACTGATGAAGACTTGATGCTGAAATGTGTGTGTATCCTCATGCGGACAGAAATAATGAAAGATAATAATTTCATGAGGATGGCTGTGTGCATTATGACTAAAAGTACCAGATTCTGGTAATAACAAGTAAACAATTTCAGAGACCATTAGAGGCCTGGTCGATTCCCTCAACCATGTCTAAAAAATGTTGAGGCCAGCCAGCCATTCTCTGCTGCTTTTAAGCACTTAAGCCCTATTTTATATTTTGTTGTCCTGTACATCTTCATTTTCCATCAACCTGGTGTATGGTTGCTCACTGAGCACATCCACACATACACTATTTGATTTCCATACAGATATCAAGAAATGTCTTTCTTTTTTAAATAATTTATTGCTGTGTTTCCCGCCATGTAAAGGTGACATTATAATAATACTGCATGTAAAAGTGACATTGCATTCAATATAGTGAATATAAAGCAAAAGCATTTTAGATGTCGTATAAAAATATTTGCAATCTTTATCTTATAAAACAGGACAGGACAGTGAGGCAGTAGCAGCATTGATTAAGCTCCAAGTTTTTGTACTCATTTTGAAACATTTCATTCACAAATGCATGGTATAATAAAATGACAATACAACACTGTCATGTGCAGTTCTCAAAATGAAAGGCAAATATAGTCAGGGGATATTAATAAAATCTGGGAATAAATTCCTTACCAAGAAATGTCTTCACCAATGTGTTTGTAAAGGTGTCTACTCTGTCAAAACTTCCCCAAAGGATATTGAATTTCAAACTTTGTAAGATGTGTTACTAGACATCTTTATAAACACATTGGTGAAGACATTTCTTGGTAAGGGATTTATTCCCAGATTCAACATTGTTCTGATAATATTCCCTGATTAATAACACAGAGCAGAGCACAGAAAGACACACCATATATATGATCAACATAAAACTAGTCTTTACCCTTTTGTCTCTGTCAATTTCAAAATGTGAAAAATATTAATTGAGAAAATTCAATTAGTTGTTTGTGTGGTCAAGGGGAAAAACATACTAAAGCTAATACATTACAAGATAACAAAAAAAATGCCAAAGGTCATATAGAAAGCTATGCCTTGTAGACTCAACCCACCCCGCACGAAAAGAGAAACATAGAATTTCCTCTGGTATCCTGCACCAGAAATATGTGAATCCGCCATTCCTTACAACAATACACCTGGGAAAGATGGAACCTTTCAATCATCTCTTCATATGTTCATCTCCATTTTTAACCACATGAACCCCAGCGTCCCTATTCCGGGCAGTTACAGGGCAAAATAGGCAAACGTTCTGCGAAAATAGGCAAACATTGCTATTTGATGTACAACGAATTATATAGGGTTAAAGTAGTTAAATCTCTCTCTCTCTCTCTCTCTCTCTCTCTCTCTCTCTCTCTCTCTCTCTCTCTCTCTCTCTCTCTCTCTCTCTCTCCCCCTCTCTTCAACTATGCAGTCCTGTGACAATTTCCTTTGAGCATTTGTTGATTCATGTGTCCTCCTCCTCCTCCTCCATCTCCTCCATTTCATGGCGTTTGAAAGCTAGGTCCTCACTGCCGGGGCCCACGTCAATGACCTGGAGGCTGGGCAAATGGGCAAAAGAGCTCTCCTTCACCGAGTCCACCGACAGTCGGTTAGAGCTGGAATAGAAAATGCCACGTCTTTTATTAAATGAAAAAACGTTGAAATGGAAAAGGGAGCAAAGGGAGTGAAGGTTAATTCAGGCACAGAGCAGGAGCATACGTACATACAAACAACTACACACAACTAGGTCATATTAAAGCAAAGAATGAAGACCGCTTCCAACAATCATCTCCCTCAAGGGGGGAAAGAGGACATTCACACCCCAAGGAAGACCCTGTGTAGTTTTGTAAGGCTTCAAAACACAAATGTACAAATGGACCCTTACAGATCCATTTGTTTACATTGAGTACACTCTTAGTTCAGAACAAGCCTCCACATCAACCTACACCTGTCTATCAGTCAAATCCAGTGTTAGTTTGGGCATTTTGTCTGAGAGTGTATAAATGTAACCAAATGGACCCTTACAGATCAATCTTTTTTACGTTTGGTACACTCTTATTTCAGGATTTCTCTGAATTCCATCTTTCAAATCCAAGAGCATAAGGCTGGAAGAACACCACTTACATGGAGGAGACCGCAAAGACAGTGGGTTGATGTTTATAAATCTTGTGCACGTGTGTGTGTGTGTGTGTGTGTGTGTGTGTGTGTGTGTGTGTGTGTGTGTGTGTGTGTGTGTGTGTGTGTGTGTCTATTTTTCACTTTAAAATAGAAGCAAACAAACAACTACACACAACTAGGTCATATTAAATTAACTCATTTTGTGCTCCTGAAATTAACGGATTAAAATGTCCAGCGTGCCTCTCGCTTTCTCGGCCAGTCTCTTATTTTGAAGGCCAGAAGTCGATTGCGTAAACACTTCCGGTTTGACGTCATCACGTCATTCACCGGAATCGCTCGTCGTCAACATGCCGTTGTGTAATGGCGGATTGTTGCTTTTCAACATGTGTTTTATTAGCGAGAATCTACTGCCATCCTCCCCTTTGAAAGTGTTGTTTGGAGATAATGGACATTAAAGATGAGATTCCCCGTCTGCCTCAATGTTATGGGATTACTATTTTGTGCACGTGGATCCGTGATGATGATGAATCGGCGAGGGCGATTGTGCCAGGACCTTCCGCGCAGCTACAGGGTAGGAGAACCGCCGTTACAGTAATAGAGTACTTTTCACGAGTATACTCGGGATCGGCACCATATGATACTCGAGTATTTTTCACGAGTATTCTCGGGATTGGCTACAAATGAGTTAAGAAGCAAAAAATGAAGACCACTTTCAACAATCATCTCCCTCAAGGGGAGAAAGAGCACATTCACACCCCAAGGAAGATCCTGTGTAGTTTTGTAGGGCTTCAAAACAAGCCTCCACATCAACCTACAACTGTCTATCAGTCAAATCCAGTGTTAGTTTGGGCATTTTGTCTGAGAGTGTATAAATGTAACCAAATGGACCCTTACAGATCAATCTTTTTTACGTTTGGTACACTCTTATTTCAGGATTTCTCTGAATTCCATCTTTCAAATCCACGAGCATAAGGCTGGAAGTGAACACCATCACTTACATGGAGGAGATCCCAAAGACAGCGGGTGGTGTGCAACTGTGCATAAATCTGATGCGTGTGTGTGTGGGGGGGAGGTCCGACCCATCTGTTCGTAGTCATCTCAGTGTCACACTGACATGAGATATAGTCATAGGTATTTGTTTGTTGCGTATCCATCTCAGATGAAAGGGCCCGTAATGATGAAAATCTGCCACCAGAGGCCTTTTTTTCCTTTTTTTCTTTTAATCAACTGAAGCTTGCGCAAGCGTACAGTATGCTGGCCATGTGCACAACACGAACAATGCTAATACGCATGTGCACGTGCAGACACACACACCCACATACATGCATCATGTGCACGCACATTCACAAATCCCCCTATCCCCTACTCCTATAGTCCTCCTGATGCAAGCATTCCAGAAGCCATACATTGGCTCAGGCCAAAGGCTTCCAGCTGTGGGTGGAGCAAAAAAAAAAGAAAAACATTTCCTAACTGATGCGTTAGCAGCTGCTCGGGACAGCATGAAGTGCACAACAGCCTGGGAGGGGCCATGGCTCGTCAAAACAGGCCATGAAGCGGCTGTGATGGGGCCTTAATGATAAACCAAACGTATATAATGCCAAAAAGGTCTTTATTGTAGAAGGTAGCAATTAAGTGTAACTGTAGTGCTTCAGAGTTATGCTTAATGTATATGTTGTGCCACAGTGTCACGTGCCAACAATAGCAGATCTACAAGCTCACAAGGTGCCACAATTCGGCAGGTTTGTGAGTTTGTGGCGTGTATTTGTGCTGCGCAACATTGGTGAGACATTAGGTGTAAATCATACAGCGTCAGCGCAGTGGGGAAATTGTTGGAGAATGTGTTAAAGGATTCTGGACACACCAATGAAAATCTAACACATGCATTATTAATTTGTTTGGTGCAGCTGTGTTGCTTACTAGTCTGCCATGTTTTAATGTGCTGTAGTTTTTCAAGTGAAATTACTACAAACTAGAAGAAGTGCTCTTCCAAGCACAGGTCTCCACCAGCCACGCGTCCTGGTGGTGCTATAATAGGCCAATGTCAAAAGGGTGGCATGTGTTCTTCACCAATCTTAGACCTTTCATGGCGCCACCATGAGGGTGATTTGAACATTTTGTAGTGTAATTTCTTATTTCATTACAATTGCACGCTGTGTTTGATTTGAGGCATTTTGTTCTAAACGGATCAATCCTGCAAAGTTTGGAGGCCAATCTTAGCCAATCAGGATTGAATATTTAATACGGGACAGATCCGTCTTGATCATATGACTGTAGAGATACTGTGTACTGATTTGTGTTAATTTTGGGTAAAATCTGAAGGAGTAATATCCAAAAATGTGTCTTACATAAGTCGGCCTCCTGGTGGCGCTATAAAACGCTGATGTGAAAAATACAAGGAAAGGGTTTTTCCTTGGCCTATAGGGAGTGCGCTTACAAAGTTTGAAACTGATCGGTGGAGTTATAGGTAAAACCACGAATAGTTATAGCGCCACCATGAGGCTGATTTCAAAAGTTTGAAGTGGCATTTCTTCCTCGGCCTAGTGGGAACGTGTGTGCGCGATTTCATGTTAATTGCACTCTGCATTTGTGAGTTGAGGCATTTTGTCCAAAATGGACCAATCTTACAAACTTTGAAAGCCAATATCAGCCAATCAGGATGGAATATGGACAATCAGACAGATCCGTGTCGATCACATGACTGTAGAGACACTGTCTACCGATTTGCGTGATTTTTGGACAAAATCTGTAGGAGTAGTGTACAGAAATGTGTTTTGCAAACATTGGCCTCATGGTGGCGCTAGAACAGAGCCATTTGAAAAATGTGGGGTAGAGGTTGTGAATTGGCATCCAGGGAGTGCGCTTACAAAGTTTGAAACTGATCGGTGGAGTTATAGGTAAAACCACGAATCGGCCTGTTATAGCGCCACCATGAGACTGATTTCAAAAATTTGAAGTGGCATTTCTTCCTCGGCCTAGTGGGAACGTGTGTGCACGATTTCATGTTAATTGCACTCTGCATTTGTGATTTGAGGCATTTTGTCCAAAATGGACCAATCTTACAAACTTTGAAAGCCAATATCAGCCAATCAGGATGGAATATGGACAATCAGACAGATCCGTGTCGATCACATGACATGACTGTCAACCGATTTGCATGATTTTTGGTCAAACTCTGTAGGAGTAGTGTACAGAAATGTGTTTTGCAAACATCGGCCTCATGGTGGCGCTAGAACAGGGCCATTTGAAAAATGTGGGGCAGAGGTTCTGAAGTGGC
Source organism: Nannobrachium achirus (assembly GCF_963921795.1). NCBI lineage: Eukaryota > Metazoa > Chordata > Actinopteri > Myctophiformes > Myctophidae > Nannobrachium > Nannobrachium achirus. The sequence goes on from NC_137810.1 coordinate 33,955,042, forward strand.
ATCCAGGGAATGTGTGTGCTCATTTTGGCAGCGACCGGGCCAACGGCGCCGGAGATTAGCTGTACACAAACTCGGAGGACGCACGGACGCACGGATGGACGCACGGACTGACGAACGGACGGACAGGGGCGAAAACATACTCTCCCCCTGCCTTCGGCTGGTGGAGACAATAACACTCACAGGATGTTACAGAGTATTCATTATCGCTGCATTAAGATGAGTTCATGACAGTCCAAGACACTGACAGAGACCAAAACCTAGCTAGCCCTTAGTCTAGGTGGGCTGTTCAGAAAGACGTTTTAAAATGGTCCATCATTTTGGACTCAACTGTATTTATTTATTTTCTATTTTAAATCCATAGGTGTAAGATTACCCGACCACAGCCGAGCACTTTAATCCAAGCAATCAAAAGAAAATCACCAATTTCCTCCAGAGCATTCCTCTGCCCCACTTACATAATCACCTCCTCAGCATGGATCAAAATCCAAATGGAAAAGAAACATGAGAACTGACGGAGTCATCGACCAAAGACCTGAAAAAACCTGAGGACTCTGTGAATTCTCAGTATCACTTTTCACAATCTATCCCTTATATGTCACTCAGCTGCCATCAGATAAACCACCTAACCCCAAAACACTGATGGAGGATGAATGGAGTGTTGATGGAAACAACAACCCTAAATAGCATCTTATTTGGAAACGGTTCTGAATTGGCATCCAGGGAGTGCGCTTACAAAGTTTGAAACTGATCGGTGTAGTTATAGGTAAAATCACGAATCGGCCTGTTATAGCGCCACCATGAGGCTGATTGCACTCTGAGGCTAATTGCACTCTGCATTTGTGATTTGAGGCATTTTGTCCAAAATGGACCAATCTTACAAACTTTGAAAGCCAATATCAGCCAATCAGGATGGAATATGGACAATCAGACAGATCTGTGTCGATCACATGACTGTAGAGACACACGATTTGCGTGATTTTTGGTCAAAATCTGTAGGAGTAGTGTACAGAAATGTGTTTTGCAAACATCGGCCTCAAGGTGGCGCTAGAACAGGGCCATTTGAAAAATGTGGGGCAGACTGCAGAGGTTCTGAATTGGCATCCAGGGAGTGTGTGTGCTCATTTTGGCAGCGACCGGGCCAACGGCGCAGGAGATTAGCTGTACACAAACTCGGAGGACGGACGGACGCACGGACGGACGGACAGGGGCGAAAACATACTCTCCTGAGACAATTACGAAGTGCTGCCTGGGTTCTGCTTATAGTGAGGCAGACTGTAGGGAAAAGGGTACTGAGGCATTCTTCAGGTGAAAATGTAATAATTCAATGAGCAAGGCAACAGAGGATGACCGACACGTTTCGAAAGCAAAACAAGTAGAACTTAGTTTTCTGCTATTATTATTATTATTGTCTCCACCAGCCGAAGGCTGAGGGAGAGTATGTTTTCCCCTCCGTCCGTCCGTCCGTGCGTGCGTGCGTGCGTGCGTGCGTGCGTCCGTGCGTCCTCGCAGTTTGTGAGCAGCTAATCTCAGTCACCGTTGGCCCGATCGCTGCCAAACTGAGCACACACACTCCCTGGATGCCAATCTAGAACCTCTGCCCCACATTTTTCAAATCAGCCTCATGGTGGCGCTATAACAGGCCGATTTGTGTGGCCTGGTTGTTACCAGCGAATCTCCGGCGCCGTTGGCCCGATCGCTGCCAAACTGAGCACACACACTCCCTGGATGCTAATTCAGAACCTCTGCCCCACATTTTTAAATCAGCCTCATGGTGGCGCTATAACAGGCCGATTTGTGTGGCCTGGTGGAGACCTGTGCTCGGAAGAGCACTGCTTCTAGTTTTCACATGTCATCTCTTTTTTTTTTTGTCATCTCCATTCTCATTCTAGTCACGTTTCCTTCCAGCATGTGTTTATGAATAGAGAATGTACAGTGCAGGTGGCGTAGTGGTAAAGTGCCAATTTACAATTGTAAAATGACTTGAAGTCGGGGGCCACAAGACACAACAGAGAACATGAGTTTTGAGTGCTGTTCATCCATTACAAGCCATCTCCCTCAATTTGTAGCTTCCTATTTCTGAGTTTGGAGTGGACTCCAATGGCTCCATTAGTCACAGGACACACTGAAATACCAATTTACCTATTTTCTCAAATCCAAAATCAAAGCCTGTGCAGTATAAAGGTCTGGCACACAGGCCGCCAGTTGAATAGCACTGTTCTATACGAACACAATTGGTCCGTGTTTGGGGGAAGGAAGCCAGGCGGGGAGGGTGGAAATTGTCATTGCACTATTCCTACAGGCTGGGGTGGCACTTGACAGCATGGAGTGTTGGGCGGCTAGAGTAGGATGAAGGCTCTACAGCAGATAGGTACCCTGTCTCAAAAGACAAGGGACATCATGCATTATGTGTGTGTGAGTCACAAGTTCACATGCCGTGTTTCATTGTTTTAATTCTGAAGCCTCTCTGCAGAAAGCTCTGCACAGCATGGTGTTCTGGACACCTGAAGCATTGTATAGTATTGTGAGATAACCTCACTTTAACCACAGCCTCGCTATTCTAGTGTGTACTGTATGTGAATGATGAGCATCCAGTGTGTGGATATGCGTTTCCTTTAACCACTATAGACTTGAACCCCGGCAGCATGCCTATTTTGGAGGGAACATTCGCCCAAAATAACAAATCTACAAGCCCACAACACCCGACCTATTGTGAGTTTGCACAAACAAGCAACCAGGTCTTTGAAAATAAGCGAATAGGATACGCCAATCAAACTTTATTGTCTAATTTTGTTTTAGAGCTGTGATTCTCCAACATTTTCATATGTCAAGGACTCCTACATTAATGTATTTGACCATGGACCAAGAAAGCATTTTGTGCCAGTGACTCCCATATAAGATTTGTGTTTTTACATGTTTAAAAAACATTCCAGATTTTTAAAATTTCTTTCGATATTATTTGAAAATAGCGATCTACAAGCTCACATCGCGACACGTTGTGAGCTTGTAGATCAGCTATTTTCAAATAGAGGATGTTTATAAGGTTGAAGTGATTCAACCCCCCCCCCCCCAAAAAAAAGACCCACAACCCACAACATTTGCAAGCGGCATTACAGAAAAACAAGCACATGCAGTCACTTATAAAAATAAGCGGACATGGCAACACTGGCCTGTTCATCCTTACCGAAGGAAGATGCCTTTGATGTTAGGAGTGCCTTCAAAAGCCGAGGCGGGCACCGTGGTGATGCGGTTGCGCTGCAGGTAGAGGTACTCCAGGGATTCAGGCAGGTCCGATGGAATATGGGACAGAAGATTACCAGACAGGTCCAGCGTCTGTACAAAACACACTTTCTTTAAATCTTCTGCATTTATACATTATTATAGTCATGTGATCATCTGTCCGATCTTTCATTTTCCATTCCAGATTGGCTAAGATTGGCATCTAAAGTTTGCGGCAGTGGCTAATTAAAAAAAAAAGCCTCAAATCATGAATGCAGCGTTTCATTGGCGTAAAACTTTGCGCGCACATTCCCACTAGGTTGAAGAAGAAATGCCACCCTTTTCACAATGGCCTGCTATAGCGCGGATTTGTGCAAAATCATTGATGAATTTGTCCAAAAGCATGTAAATCAGACTCCAAACAGGCTTGTTAATATGCATTAAACAACTTCTATGGAGGTAATAGCAAAAGGGGAAAAACTGTCATCATCCTCTCCTCTTGGTTACATCCATCAAGCTTCTGATAAATAATAAAGCATTGTGCGCTAATGAGCACTTACCACTTTTACATTTTTTTCAATAGATAGATAGCCGATGACATCAGAATAATGATATATACCATCGACAGAATAGACATAGAAAGAATTCAGTTCCCAGTGGATTACACAAGGCCGCTAAACTGCTCCACAAGGCGCAAGCTGGTATAAAAGGGCCGTGTCATTTTCTTGTTTACAGTTTAAAGCTGTTATATTGTTAATGTTGTGTGGTTGTGTCTGCGGATTATTATGCCCAAATATGGACATCTCCAACGCCATCCCGGATTCCAAATATGGACATCTCCAACGCCATCCCGGATTCCAAATATGGACCCCCCCCACACACACTCACTTTCAGCGCGTTGAGTTCCATCCAGGCTCCCTGGTAGACGGAGTTGACCTTCATCAGGTTGTTGCTCAGGTTGATCTCGCGCAGCTTGTGCATGCCGGTCAGCGCCCCGTCCGGTATGGTTATCAGCTGGTTGTCCTTGACCTTCAGCTCCTGCAGGCTGCGGGGCAGGCCCAGGGGCAGCGAGTGGAGCATGTTGCCCGAGAGGTCCAGGGTCTCCAGCACACGCAGCTTCCTGAACGCCTCACGGTGCACCTTGGGCAGTGTTGTAAAGTAACTGAGTACATTTACTTAAAGGGGTACTGTCCCCTAAAGGGGTTGAGGGGCAGATTACACTGTGACATGAGCTTCTCTGAAAACGGTCTGAAACAGACTGAAGCTCATGTCAAAGTGTAATCTGCCCCTCGCCCCCCAACAACAGCTGACCAGTACAGTAAGTAGTCATACAGTCAGGCTATACAGACAATTAATTTGATTGGCTTATAATTGTGCATCCCCACAATGACGTCATGAAAATATTAACTTGTTTTTTAAGATGATTCTTAAAGTGACAGACAGTAACCCTTTAAGTGACAGGCCCCCTTTAAGTACTGTACTTGAGTATACAATTTTGAGGTGTTTGTACTTTACTTGAGTATTTCCAGATTTCAGTGCTTTTACTTCTACTCCACTACATCTCGGATCCAAATATTGCACTTTTACTCCACTACAATTATTTGAAAGTTTTAGTTACTAGTCACTTTGCATGTATAAATTCTAATATTATTATAAAACATACATTAACCACTATTTTATACCTATAGGCTATGGGCGCAACTTGTTGTGAGCTTGTAGATCTAGACTTCTACTTGTCACAGAGTACTTCTACATTGCAGTACTGATACTTTTACTTAAGTAAAACATGTGAGTACTTTTTCCACCACTGACCTTGGGGCTGGTCAGCCGGTTGTAGCTGAGGTTGAGCTCTGTCAGCGTGTACAGCATGACCAGGTCGTTGCGTCCAATCTCGTTGATGGTGTTGTGCAGCATCATGAGGGTCTTGGCGCGGCGCGGCAGGCCCCTAGGGACGCGCTCCAGCTGGTTGTTGTACATGTGGAGCGTGTGCAACTTCTTCAAGCCCTGGAGGCATCATGGCAAATTATTCATGAGGGACAGTGTACTGTACAGTACAAATGATACTAAATAGATGAAAGTAATGCAAAGCAATAGCGCAATGTGTAGAGGGGTCTTCCTTTGACCTGGGGGTATTTGCCTCTGGATGAGTCTCTGATCAAAGGGTAGCAGATGTTTGGTTTCTCATGCGGGAAATCCAGGCTAAAATCCAGGCAGGTACGCCTCAATTTGAAATATGTTGATAAAAGAAATTGAGTGGAGGCCAATTCTTTTTCCTGTAAGCTGCATGTTATTGTGACCGTAGGTTGCAGTTAACTATGAGAAAAATCTGTATCTGAGTCAGTGAGTAAGTAAGTAAGGCTTCAATGTCTATAGCTGCTGACCTGTTTGTTGACATTGTGACATCACGTGTTGTGACATCACCTCATCAAAGATCAAACCCTGGATATCCATACATGGAGACGACTGGATCATCACCTAGATCTCCATATATGGAGCTGACCTCTACATCTGATTCCCAGATGATGCCCTGTTAGGGCAACCACACTAATAGAATCCCTTTTATGCCCATCAATATTAAGCCCATATCTGGGAATGCCCATATATGGACATACTATATTGTGTCCAACCGCAACTCGAATCACAACTTTTTGCTCATGTCCCAGGAAATTCTACCCAGCATGTGCAGTACCATCTAAAGCTGCGGTGCTGTAATCAGTACCTGGAAGGCAGCGGGGTGGATGGAACGTGAGCGGAGCTTGTTGTTATGTAGAAGCAAATACTCCAGGTTTTTCACAGAGGTGAGTGCATCTCCAGGGATGCTGCGGATGGAGTTCTTTTCCAGGTGCAGCAGCACCAGGCTGCGAGGCAGACCCTTGGGGACTACACTCAGGTTGTTGTTCGACAGGTCCAGACACTCCAAGCTGCTCAGTTGGCTATAGGGCAGAGAGGCGAGATGTTAATGTTATTCTCTCTTCCAATGTTCTCTCTATAAACTGCAAATAGCACACACAACATTAGTGGTGTGGAGTTTGTCAGTACTACTTCTTCTTTCTCCACAATGTTATATAAGACGATGAACAACATTCTCAGTTTTCAACGAGAGTCAGTGGTAGTTTTTGTATACCTTTTATTTATGTATTTCATTTAAGCATGTACCATGTTCAACACTGGAATTGTAACACTATAAAATGTAAGATGAAATGGGTTCTCTCTGGATTAAATTGGTGACCCAACCACCTTACTAATTAAAGACTGGAGAGCTGGAGAGACAGGGAGACTCCAGTTACTGAACACATACTCTATAGAAAGGATTACTACCAGAGTACAAATAGAGCTTTAACTTTTTAACCACAAACTTTTTGTTTTAACCAAAACAAATTAATTATCGTAGTTGACTTTCAAATTAAACATTCTGAGTGAAGACATTTATTAGTAGGAATAAACAAAGGAATAAACAAATAGACAATGGTGATAACAAAAAACAAAAGTATGTATAAAGTGATGTAGCAGTAGACAGTGTTTTAGTAAAAGTATGGTTAGGTGTCCCCACCTGAAGGTCTCGTTGTCCATGCCCTCATTGCTCAGTAGGTTGTTCTGTAAGTACAGCTCTCTGAGGTTTGACAAGCCGTCAAAAGCCCCCTGCGGAATCTTCTCAAGCTTGTTGCTCTGCAGATTGGCATGAACAATAATTAGGGCCGGCTGTCACGATCATGAAATTGGTTGTCATACAAATAATTGCGATTAACGATTTAATGGTGTTTTTCCATTGAAAAATACAAATGACATTTCTACACAAAGAAATGACTGACAGTGACTGAAACCAATAATCAATATAAATGATCTACTATGGCCAAAATAGGCCATATTTAATCATTTGATACAAGCTCACGTTTTCAACAGGGAAACGATTATGATGATTATGTAAAATAATTGCGATTATCGATTATGCGACTAGGCAATTACGGTATGTAATAATTGGGACAGGCCTTTGGGAAAATAATTATAATTTGTCATCAACAGCGTTTTGTTCTGAGCTACCAGAGCAATTATACAGCGAGTTATGCCAAGTATGTTCTCCACCATATGATGGTGTCCCACAGCCAAATGAGCCAATCTACAAACACGTAGCTTGTAGATTGGCTATTTTTGGCACACCATCGTGAAAAATTTGTGCAAGGTTTTTTGAAAAACCTATGTTTCTATGTCAGTGGTGCTCAAACTTTTTCATGTGAAGGACCCCCAAAATGATATGTATTTGGCCAGAGACCCCATCTCAAAATATTTAGTTCCAGGGACCCCCCCCCCAGAAGCAACATTTGAGTTACAAATGTTCGCTTAAAAAATACATATATTCAAAGATTTGCACACATTTTCACAACTTTTCAAAAATAGCAAATGTACAAGCTCGCAGCGCGGCACTCGGTGCCGCGCTGTGAGCTTGTATATCTGCTATTTTTCAATAACTAAAGTATAGAATAATTAAGCCCCCCCCCCCCCACACCTTGGGCCCTAGTAACTATTTAACTAAGTCCCACTTTTCCCCCCCTTGTGACGCCCCTGACATCACAGCTGCACAAAATCATTTGCTGTGATGTTGGCACCTTCAGGTGAAGGCGGTGGAGGGTGGAGGGCAGGTTTCTGGGAACGAGACGTAGGAAGTTGCTGGACATGATGAGGATCTCCAGGCTGTTGGAGCCATTGAACATGTGGTCTGGAAGCCCTGTGTCTGTCAGCTTGTTGTTATGGAGATATACGGACCTGGAGTGGACAAGAGTTATGAGACGGATGTAAAGACACACACATCAGGCAAGAATGCATGTATGCACGCTCACAAACACACAGACCGATGCACATGTATTGTACTGGACACACACGCAAGCGCACACACACACACACACACACACACACACACACACACACACACACACACACACACACACACACACACAATAGGGATGGGACGATATGAAAATGTTGCGACGTGCTGTGAGCTTGTAGACTTTGGTAGGGATTAAAAAAAAGACTCTAGTAAATGCGTTATTTCCAGATCCGTTTTACCAATGAGGGTTTAAGTGGCACCGGATATGCAGCTCGGCAAATAAAAGGTGAATTGATCCCAGTGCATGACAGAGGATGATTTCACGATAAACTTGATAAATCTCCACAATACGATTATTGTTATTGAGTGTTTTTATCACGATAAACGATAATAACAATAACGTCCCATCCCTAACACACACGCACATGCACGCGCGCGCGCGCGCACACACACACACACACACACACACACACACACACACACACACACACACACACACACACACACACACACACACACACACACACACACACACACACACACACACACACTTACTTCAGATGTGGTTTCTGGCCAAATGTGTATGGGTAGATCTTGGTAAGTTGATTAGCAGCAAAGTCAGCGCTGACCAGAGAGGGAGGCATGTGTTTGGGTGCTAAAGTGAGCTGCAAGCAGAACAGAAAGCTCACATGACCAAACTTTTCTTCTGTCGGTGGCCACTCCACTGTCTGTGTGTTGGTTTGCCGTTTCACTGGCAGGAATGACAATCGAGAATCAGTGGATGGTTTATTTTGATACAATCCATCCAGCGGTTTCCCAAGCAATGAGTCTGGACCCATTTTTTGGCATCACAGACCCATTTCTATGGGTCACGATGAGTAAATATCCCTATTTTTACGTTTCATACAAATATATATATATATATATATATATATTTTATTATTATTATTTGTTTATTATTATTATATTTTTTTTCTAAAAAAAAACATCTGAAAACATTTTCCAACTGAATTTCAGAAATGATCAGACCCTGGCTATTTTCACTATTACATCAGGCTTCAAAGGGTTAATTAATAATGTATTTCTGTAGGGTCTCAGGGGAATTTCTCTTTCGGGTCTCTCGAAAAATGAAAACAGCAGCGATTCAAATGCTCTAGTTGCATTTGCACTACTTTTGCCAAATGTGGGTTACTCAGCAGGACATATGGCAGGCATACCAGAGTGTTAAAAGGGTAAATGTTTGCACTCTCAGAATTAAATGAACACTCCGCATTTTACTGGGTATGTGTTCTGAAAGTTGGGTTTTGCCAAGCTCATTCCAGTCAGATCTTCCTACAGTAAATGTAAAGCCGTATTGTGCCATTTTACCAAATGGCACAGAGCATACAGTAGCAGAAACTAGCGAGATTACATTTTAGTGTACATACAGTAAAGAGCTCTGTCCTTTATAATGTGGTCCGTGGATTAAAGCAATATGGGGGACTTTGTGGCTTAGCAAGCACTTAGGCACGTGAACCCTAGCGTCCCTATTGTATTGTGGGTATGTCAAAATAGGCAAACGTTCCACTAAAAAAGCAGATCTACAAGCTCACAAAGCATCACAGCATAATGCAATGTGAACTTGTAGATTGGCTATTTTTGGTGAAGAGATTGGAGGGGGAAAAGGAGCAGGCCCAAGAAGCCTGCAGACACCTTTAGGTCCCAAGTCAACAAAGTATAAATAGGGTTCAAGTGGTTACAAAATCCCATATTTATTCAGCCTTGCCTATCAAATCTTTCCATCTATTTCTGCCTCTCCCCTCTCTGTCTGTTTCTCCAAAAAGGTCTGCTCGCCAATACATTTTATCTCATACCAGCTGGTACAGACACACTGTAAGTGATTACAAGCATAAGCTTGGTCACGCTTGGGTGAGAGTAGACAGGATATCGTTGAGTTTACTGTTACTGAGCCCACTGTCAACAGAACAGAACGGAACGGAACGGAACAGAGCAGAACAAGTTTCCAAAACCACTAGCATCTCAACAGTGCCTGGCAGGGGCGTCACAAGGGGGGGGGGGGGGAGTGGGACTGAGTTACTAGGGCCCAAGGTGGAGGGGCCTTAGTAACTTTAGCTATTGAAAAATAGCAGATATACAAGCTCACAGCGCGGCACCGAGTCAAAACCGAGTTAAAGTCGTGAAATGTGTGAAAATCTTTCAATATATGTATTTTTTAAGCAAACATTGTAACAAAAACTTTGCTTCCGGGTGGTCCCTGGAACTAGATATTTTGAGATGGGGGTCCGTGGCCAAATACATATCATTTTGGGGGTCCTTCACATGAAAAGGTTTGAGAACCACTGACATAGTAGTCTCTCAAGAACAGACTAACTGAGCTCCATTTAAGTGAAAAGGACCTTTTCTTTGACGATGGCTGGCCAGATTGCTGACATATAGAAACATAGGTTTTTCAAAAAATCTTAAAAAAAAGAAACTTCTTTTTTTCCTAAAATAGCAGATCTACAAGCTCGCAGCGCGGCACTCGGTGTCGCGCTGCGAGCTTGTATATCTGCTGTTTTTCAATAGTTAAAGCATAAAATAATGATACACAATAATGTGTACCGTTCTAAATGGGTTAAAAGAGTGAGAAGAAAAACAAGTTGAACAGCTGAAGGCTTTCTGTGTGACTCACCTTATTATTTGCCAAGTATAAATAAGTCAGATGCTCCATCACTTCAAAAGCTTCATCTTCCAGGCCTTGAAAGGAGACACAAGGCAAGTTTCTAAAGCACTAAAGGCCTATTAATATACTAAGTATACTTGTCACCAAAAATAGAACCATTTTGTTGTGTTCTTCTGATCAAAGTGAGCAGCACATGTGAAAGTTATTTTTATCATTATATCATAAGCACACGGATCAGACGTGGCACAGATGCCGTATAGAGGGTATGCGTGTGACATCATCATCATATCCGGAAGTTATGCGGGAACGCCTATTGAGTGGCGAAAAACTTCTTTCTGGCCTTGACAGCCCATACATCCAAACAGATTTGCCATTCACTATATGCACAATTGTGCATACCCTCTATTATTTAAGCATTTTGACAGGTCACAACTGTCTGTAAAGTTCTGAACTGATACAGGATCAGCCAAGACTGTCGGAACAGATTTCTGACAGCATTGTCAGTTGCAAATTATACCGCACATACTGTATAAACCATGAAAAAATGTTTACGTTGTCTGCTTTGCTTGCAGGCAAAAGTCACGGCGAGCGACGCAGTCATACGCCAAAGTATAAATGAAGATGTTTTGTCTGGGGGTTTACCTTGTGATGTGAGCCAGTTGTTCTGAAGGTTAAGAGTCTCCAGCAGGTGGAGATGGGCAAGATGCTCCACTGTGACCTCCTCGATTTGGTTGTTCTGCCACACGGAAACAAATCAACTGTCACATGGTGTGTGTGTGTGTGTGTGGGGGGGGGGGGGGGGACTTGACTCACAGACTGAAGCAGGATTTTTACTCGCCCGATGTACTGTACATGATAGATCAGCTACAGTAGATGTGTGAATGCAGTGAATGCAGTTCATACAGGGCGCTTTACAACATGCACTACATTCACCAGCATCAAATCAAACCATGCAAGGCTCCAGCTCATCTGGAGCAGTTAGGGCTTCAGTATCTTGTTCAAGGACACTTCCACACCCAAGGGTTCCAACCCAGGAGGGGACGGGTTCAAAATGTGAACCTTCCAATTCCCATGCGGCCGCTCCACCACATGACGCACCGACGCCCCCGATTAGTGAGTGAGTGAATGAGTGAGTGACCGAGTAAGGGAGTGAGTGAGCTGGCGAGTGAGTGAGTGAGTGAACGAAAGTTCAAACGAGGGAGCAAGTGAGTGAGTGAGTGAGTGAGTGAGTGAGTGAGTGGGTGAGTGGGTGAGTGAGTGAGTGGGTGTGGAGACCTGCAGGGAGAGTTGCCGTGTGTTCTCAGACAGCTCATCGGGGAACTGGGTGAGGTCGACTCCAGCACAGTCCACCGCCCCCTCTCTCGTACAGCTGCACTCTTGAGGACACGTGTAGGGCTTGGCTTTCGGTACTGCTTTAGGTATAACTGTCGCCTCCATCAGCTCTTCCTCCTCCTCTTCCTCTGGCTCGATTGGGGCCTGGCAGCGCACCAACGTCCAGGCCAAGAGCAGCACACTCAGGGTGTGCAGGATGGAATGCCTGGGAAAGGCCATGACCACTATTCAGCTTTCCTGTTGCAATGGCGCTGAGACAGAATTAAAAAACATCAGTTAATGGAAATAATGAACAACATGAAAGTAAAATGCAGCTGTAGTTAAAATTTGAATATTTGTGTAGAATAACACAGTAAGCACTGAGATGAGTTTAGTTAAATTCCATTATATTATAAATTAAAATGTAACAAATGTAAGAGAATTGAACAGAAAAGAATGTATACAATTTTAGTATGTGTTTGTTGCATAATATGCTTTACAGCCTTAAAGAGTGTTTGAACATCAGATGAATACAATATAGGAAATAGTATATATTACCCATTTAGACCGACTTCTAAATCCTGACCTAAGTTTTCTGAAAAACTTCATTCAAAAATGTAAAAGAATTAATGCTCTATATACTGTATATAGCAACAACTACACAAAGAGGCGCTCCCGGCTTGTATGGTAAAACAACAGAATTATAGGTGTTCCAGATGGATTCCCTGTGACAGTAGGTTTTCTGTCTCTTCTCTTGCTACTGTTTGCAGCTTCAGTCCTCTATGGCAGAGCTGTGTTTAATTTATGGCCTGTGAAGTGATTTAGATTTAATTTGGCAACATCTGGATGCAGAGACTTCTGTCTATAGGTTCGTTTGACTATAGGTGTTGTGGTGCTTCTGGCATCACGCGTCATGTCCCTTTTTTGGCCAATTTAACTTGATGATGCATATAGCACGTGATGTACCTAGAATCAGTGGCCTCTTTCGGTTGCTAATAAAACGATGTGATAGGTAAATAATTTCTGCCTGGTCCCATGATAAAGCTTTTTATAAAATATTGTGGTGTTGTTAATCTGTTCAGAAATTATACAATGTGCATTTTTGTGACATGCTACACCCCCTCCCTTCTTTGACCAATCAGCTTGAAACAAACTAAAATGATAAACCTCTTTTAACAAGAGACTCTTCCCTCTTCAAACGCTGTCAAGTTACAGTAATAGTTCTGATTCAATCAAAAGGGCAGAGAGACCAACGCAGGTGGAACATAAAAGATCAATAATCATCTCTACCAGCATTGATGGAAATGTTCCAGACAGGCACTCTGACTCAGCAGTTCTCAAGGCTAACCATTAAAAGCCATCCATCCATCCATCCATCCATCAATCAGAACAGCCCTTCCTGTCCCTGTCACCATAACAACTAGCAGAGTGTCACAGACTCACAAGACAAACAGACACAAACACAAAACGTACCCAACGTATGTGCGCACTGCGCAGAAATAAAGACACACACAGTTATAACAACACACACGCACAGCATGAATAATGCTCTCTCTCACGCACGCACGCACGCATGCACGCGCGCGCACACACACACACACACACACACACACATTTAGATTGTTTGTTTTATAACAGATATACATTTGCAGGAACACAAACATACCCATTAAAAGTGTTGGGCACACATACTGCAGTGCAGACATATTCTATCATCATCATTGATGGAACCTGGGGTTATTGGGTGCTTCAGGTCTTTCAACATGAGACACCCTCACCCAGGAGGAGACCCGACTGAGTCTGATAAGATCCTGTCCAGCGTTCAGATGGCATTCACTATATCCCCATGGATCTCCTCTCCTAATACAGAGTTCAGATGGCATTCACTATATCCCCATGGATCTCCTCTCCTAATACAGAGCTATCTCAAGGCTTTCTCTGCTGCCTCTGTGGTGTGTAGACGGTAATCCTCCTCCCAGGCACAGTGCACACGACATACATACACATTCTGAAGACACAGACTCACAGCCAACACACGTCTGCATGCACACAGACGCACACACTAACATGGATGCACACAACGCACACGTGTAGGCATGCGCGCGTGCACGCACACGCGCGCGCGCACACACACACACACACACACACACACACACACACACACACACACACACACACACACACACAGAGGACAGGCAGACAAAGCCACACGCAAGTGCACATACAAGAGCCTATGCTGTCATCCAGTACGACTATGTGACACCTTTCTATGCACTCATCCAGTATGTGGCACAGTACAGACACCTGCCACTTAGGTGCTGAGGTTACACAGAAACATCTGGCAAATGCAGGCACCAAATTCCAATGGACCTGTAAGCCTTACAGGTCCATACAGTGTAAGGTTCTATTTGTACACTTTCTGAATTACAAATGGTTACTGAGGGTTGTACTGGGTACAACCAAATGATTTAATGAAGCATTTCATTTCAACAACGCACATATCTACAGTGATCAATTTAAGTCATATACTGTATAAGCCCCTCTGTTTATCTCCCAAACAACAGATGCATGCTTATACACAGTCAAATGCTCATGCTCAATATAACTATAATCACTGTTGTGATTTTGTTATTTTATTTTTTAACTGCACTTACCTATCTAAGTTATTTGGCCCAATAGTAAAAAAGCATCCAGCTCAATCCAGCATTATCTAATGCATATACATAATGGATCATACAGAATGTTTTTCTTTCTTTCTTTCTTAATTTATGTTTTAATCTCAGTAAACTCCCACAATTAAGGGTAGGGAACTTTACCAGTTCCAAGTGTGTTCGCAGAAATCCTCTGAAGTTTGACGTCCAGTTTAAGCGCAGGCTGTCCCATAGCAAGAGAGGAGTCACAGCCACTCCAGATACCCTCCAGATGTGAGAGGGAGTGTGAGTGAGAGGGAGAACATTAACAGAAACTATGGGAGAGGGATGGGGGGGCAGGAGGAAGGGAGTAAGTAAGTGAGAGAGAGAGGGAAAGCTCTGAATTGAACCCAAGCCAAAAGCACCAAATTCTTTGCTTTTTTCCTCATATATTTTCCCCCACAGTGTTCGTGTATTTTTCCGTGGTGTGACAGGTCTTTCCACTTCCAGTACGGAGATGCAATACTCACATATTGTGATTGGTTCTTTGTAGATTCTTTTCTTCTTTTTTTCTTTGAACGTGGCACATTTTCCTCTGGGATCAGCAAAAAAAAACTCCAATCCCTTATAATTCAATTGAACTTATATTTATTCAACTGGGATCAGCACACTTGCATGTAAAAAGAAAAGATAGATCATCTCAAACAGACATGCTGGATCATGCGACTGGGGGATGTGTTCTTTGAACACTGTGCAAAGGAACTGCCGCAACGATCAGCTCTGTTTCCTGGAAAGGCCAAAAGAGAGACTTTTTTTTCCTTTTACCCATGCCTATGCAAAGTGAAGCTAAGATTATTGCGGTGTTTTGATTGTGATTGCAGTGTTTTGATTGTGATTAATCAAATTGTATCATCCCCAGGCCCCACCCATGCTTCTGTTTGTTAACACAGGCATAGTTTGGGATAGAGGTCATTTGATGACAGGACCAGATGAAATTTCATAAATATTGCAAAGAAGGGAGGACGTGGATGGAGGTCCAGGCCTCTATGGTCCAGGCCAAGAGGGGGCGACAGGATGTGATCTAATGTCTCACATGTGTCTGAATTCAACAAGCCTACCTCCCATAAGGCACAATGTTTGAACATCTGTTATCAAAGTGTTCTAGAATGCATAAAGACAATTCATGTACTACTAGTATGTTCATATTCAACTGGCGGCCCGCGGGCCAAATTTCTTGTGGCCCTGGAAAATATTCCAAATTCCAATTTCCATTTTGAACGTTTTTCAGAACCATTAAGCAAAACGTATTAATGGGTAATAATTAAGGGGCCATTGTGTGCTATAGCACAACATGATGTCCATTGTTATGTGCTATAGGTCCTATAGTACGATAATGGACATATTATGTCCATTTTGGTGACATACTGCTTCATACTGCATTTACGCATTTTGATGTTTGAGAGGATAATATCTGTGCCAGACCATTATACAGAACAGGCTTTGATTTTGGATTTGAGAAAATAAGAAATAGGTATTTCAATGTGTTCTGAGCACCAGACCCTGGCATGGAAGGGTCTTTGAGAAGACTAGCGGAGCAAAGCTGGCATGGTGAAAGTGTTTCCTTGATGTATGGAATGCTTTTAGCTTTTTGTTTATTTTTGGCTGATAAGGCCACAGTCTGTTGAGTCACAGCATCATGACATTCATCCATTTCTACTTTCGTCTTAGAGAGAGAGAGATGGAGAGAACACAAGCGCTCATGATGCGGTAGATGAAATAGTTGAGAGTTGGAGCATCAGGACACTATTCAGGTGATTGAAGAACTGCATGAACTGTACTCCCTGTTGCTATGCCACTGACAAGAGAGAGAATGAATCATGATGCTATTGGATGATTGGAGTCCACAAAAGAATAGGTGAGGGAGATGGCTTGTAATGGATGAACAGCACTCTCTTGTTGCGTCTTGTGGCCCCCGACTTCAAGTAATTTTACAATTGTGGCCGCCTACCTAATCTAGTTGATTACCCCTTAAGCCATAGCAAATGCTGGTATATAAGCTTATGTTCTATCGAGACACTTTGACATAAATAATAATAATTTAAAAAAAACGTCAATGAGACAATATCAATATATACGCTAGAATCTTCACTCATTGTTCATTTATCCATCTCAAATCTGTGTACGCGTTACTTTGTACTAATGTTCACTACCTGAGTTAAATCTAAAATCAGAATGTGTACTTCGTATGTTCTTGTTTGCTTTTAATAATGCTACTTTATCTTGAGTCTCGACCAGTCCATCTGGATATTCGCACTCTGATCATCCCATGAGTGCCAACTGTTTCATGTAAAGATTAAATGAAAAACAAGACATCCAAGTTATTATATCAGCAAGTGAAAATGACAGCAACTCACTCCACTACAGTGTTGGGTGGGCAATATTACATATTACCCTTGATTGCTGCCATTAAGTAACTTGATAGTCAGACTCACACACCCATACTCAAGGGCAAGGCAGCAGTAATTGACGTGCATCACAGTATGTATAGCCTCAGCAACGCACAGCAGAAGCCAATTCCTCATACAGGGAATTTAGAAAATAATTCTGTCACTCAAGAATAACTGTACTGAAGATTTACTGTTAGTAAAGACAGACCACCATGTGGCTCATGAGTGTGACGGAGTCTGACTCACTGATCACATGCCTGCAGAGATGCAACATTTCAGCGGAGCCAGATCTGACTTAACCCCCTCTCGGATCAGAAAGGACAAGAGAAAATGTTCTTTTCGATTTTCTCTCACTTAGATTTTCATTATACTGTATCTTGTGTATCTTACCGCCCTACGCACGCATGCACGCACGCACGCACGCACGCACACACACTTCTTTTTTTTTTGCTCACTGACAAATGTTTATAACCGTTTCCGTTGGCTCTATTGAACCCAAACAGCTTGCACAGATCATCAACAATTTCTAGTAGATTCATGCTCCGTTTCCCCCAACAAATGTTATGAACTCAACGACAAGAGTCTAGTTCCTGAACTCTCAAAATGTTCTGCAGTCCATTTCACACAGTGGAGGCAAAAACCATGGGGGTTTTCTTGGCCATCTCTGTGAAGCATTGTAGCCATCAGCAGAAAGGAATATTGGCCTTATATTGAGTAATGAGTGATTGAGTAATTTGTAGCAGAGAAAACGCACAAACAAGCTGAAACAAACACATTTATAAGCATTGCATCCTTGACATGCTATCGTTTTCCAGGGTTCGTGATGGGGGGCATTGGGGGAATAAAGACCATGCCTCTGCTTTTAAAATCTCCCCTCTGGTGATGATTCCTTTTTGTCACTGGTAAATATATGTTTTTATCACTGTCAGACTGAATCAAATACATAAATGAACCCTTCATGATGAGATCATGCAGGCTGCAGTACAACCTGTGATTACCTGCATCTTATTCTGTCAAAACAACCACTTCAACTCAGATATTACAAATATCAGTCCAGATAGTCTGAAACATTTTACACTCTTCAAACCTTTTTAAATCCATGTAAGCATATTTTTAAACCATTCATAAGCCCATGGGAAGTCAAATCGCAATATCTGATACTGTAACATAAAATCATCAGGTTAGCCACTTTGAAGTTCAAAGGGCTGGAAACGTTATAGTCTTTCAGTCTTTTTTTTTTTTATCCCACGATTTTTGTAACCCATTTTTTCACCCGGTGCCAATTGCCTAAGCTGTGATCCTGGGCTCTACTCTCCCTCTGCCAACCTGGGGAGGGCCCCGAACTGAGCTCATGCTTCCTTCAATGCATGAGGAGTGAGCAGGCCGCTTCTTATCACCTGACAGGGGGAGCTTCCCCAACCAGTTCCATTCCCCTCCATCAGGCGCCCCGGCTGGCCAGGGGGAGGCTTTATAGAGACCAGGATTACTGCATGTTTTTGTGAGGGTATCTACCCTAGGAGACACAGGGAGAACATGCAAACTCCACACAGAAAGGCCCTTTTGCCAACCCCACCTAGGGTGTGGGCACTGATGACGCGGAGGAGGGAACACGCCCCCAGCACCCACAGTGTCCCCCGGCGGGAATCGAACCCAGGACCTTCTAGCTGTGAGGCGACAGCACTACTGACTGCGCCACTGTGCCCCCTAATGGCCAGTCTTTTTGTTTGTCGGTTTATTATAGTTCTTTCAAATTCCTCTAAGATGGTAAATGCTAGCGATGTTTCACAAATGACAAATATGTGCAAAATCTGCTGTAGCAAAACCTTTCCCAGTCAGCCAGTGGTGGCACTATAATTAAAGGTTCAGTTTTTCAATCTTTGCAATGCCATACCTCCTACACCATTTCTAAGATTTAGATTAAACTTGATACACAATTCAGGCAAATTATGCGCAACAAGTTTGCCAATTGGACCTCCAAGCTCTGCCTGGAAATTGTTATGCCATTTTGCTAAACATATGTTTAACAAGTCCTCCAAAATTGTATTGGCCAAGCTCGTAAAACCCTGTCAAAAGATTTTTGATATCTTATTTCCTTTTAAATATGTTGGCCAATAAGGTGGAAAGAAGTTGTGGCCTAAAAGGTAACTTGGTATACCTTCATTAACGTTTGCTTGATATAAAACTTAATGTAGATGTTAAAGGTTGTTAGTTCAACATAAATGTCTAGAGGGTGCCACAAATGCCAAGAGTATATGTTGAGATTTTTACAGGCTTTAGTCTGCGGTCAGGTATGTGAATATCCTACAGAATGTAGTGTTTTTCCAAAGATTTATTGTGGGAAGAATGATTATGCATAATCAAAACCACTGCCATTATAT
The DNA here is from genome assembly GCF_963921795.1 of Nannobrachium achirus. Lineage (NCBI taxonomy): Eukaryota > Metazoa > Chordata > Actinopteri > Myctophiformes > Myctophidae > Nannobrachium > Nannobrachium achirus. The sequence continues at coordinate 33,974,505 of NC_137810.1, forward strand.
ACATTTGTTGAGAAGAGACAGCACAGCTTAAACTACTAGCAAGTAGCAACCATGCTTCTTTAAAACAAACCATCATCATCATCATCATCATCATAATCATCATAATTTCAATGCACTGGGACCACACAATAATTATGGTAATCATCACAGTGCTCTAGATGAGAATATATGTATTTGAAATAAAGCTTATATTTTATCTTCATTTAAGTTACTTCTTGGTTACACGTCTACGTTTATAATGTGCATTTTGAATGTCTCTCTGCAAATTAAAGCACAGAAATAAAAGATTAAACAAAACAATTGAAATATCCCATAACCAGTCACTGGTGACCTATGAAACAGCTCCACTCTGGCAGCAGTGTTTGGTCCAAGAGGAGAATTGGAAGGGCTCGGCCAATGCTGCAATGGAATTTGGGTCAGGGCTCGTTAACAGATTTGTGTTTTAGCCACACTCTTCCCCCTTACAAAGGAAAAACTACAGCGTGGCAGTTTGGAACCAGGTCACTGCTTTGTTGCTCTAAAGGGGGCGCAAAGCCATTATGGCCTATGTCATGCCACATGACATGACAGTAACCTCAAAGTATTGTTAGAAACATAGTCTGAACAGTGGGGACGTCATTCTGGTAAATCAAAAAGACATGATTTGGGTCTGATCGATGCGAGGTGCACCATAAACATTGTGCTGCATCAAAGAGAGACGTTATCAGCGTGTGCTGCAGTGGGGAGTGTGGAACCTTTTGTAACCTCTGGAGTTTCATAACAGCACCAACGATCTGGCAGGAATGGTTCACAAACCCCAGAGGTGAGCCTCTGTTTCCTGTGAACACAGTACCACTGTTCACGCTGAATAAACACAGGGTCATGTTAGGACGTCTGGCCAGTCTTTCCCCGTCTTTGACATTGACCATAAATCCATCATGAATGTTTGATCACCCAGAAGTCAAGATATCCTCTTCCTAAATAGGGTCGGGACAGCAGATGTCTGTTATTATATGTGGCGTTTAACAGATAACCTGGACCGATTTCTGGAGGGCGATGCACAAATGACGCCACTGCTGGGAACATGTCAAAGTAACTTGCAGGCCTTCTTTTTTTATTTCTGTCTGGAAAAAGTGTAAAAAAAGAAAATCCAGAAAGTATGCCAGATGTTCTGGCAAAGTTCTCCTAAGTGATCAAGAGTAGCTGCCAGGTAGAATTATGGCTCCATAAAAAATAAATCTAGATCAATTCCCCCTGCCAAGTATGTTAAAGCAAAACAAGTTTATTTAGTAGAAAGTTTATTTTTTTAGACTGACAATACAGTGAAAATGGCTCTTCTATTCTCTGTCTCTCATTTATTTGCAATGAGCTGTGCTGGGGGAAAGGAAATAAAAACATTATTATGATGCAAAGCAAGGCTTGCTAATAACCTCTGAGACTGCAAATCTGAGACGATAAGGCACTTGACTGTTCTAGGTGTTGTCTCCTCCATGTTTGCCAAGAATCACAGCAGGATTTGCCTTTTCTGGTGACCATTTGAGACTTCGGTACAAGACATGATTCACTTACAGAAACGCATTTACAACACGGCAACATTTTCAGAATAAAAGAAAGAAAGAAAGCTAACCATAAAAATGGACACTGCAGGTGGACATCATTAACATGAAGGAACATTTTGAAGATCCAAGTTGCAACAAGTCATCACTGAATGAATTAATGCCACAAACCATGGAAGACACCTCTCTCAACTACAGAGTGTACAGTACAGTATGTGCTTAGTATGATCAGTAGAAGGTATGAGATCTGAGGACTAAAGCAAACTTCACTGCATCCATGCATATATTTCTCCACACGCAGACTTGACACACCACATCCCTTCCCCATTGCAATGGTTCAGAGAGGTTACTGTGGAGATTCTGACTGAACACGGGTGTACATTGCTTCTCAGTCAGTGCTTATCAAGGACCAGTGTTATTGTTTAAATGCCTAAGAGTTAAGTCTGCATCGTGGAAACCTTATCCTATTGAGTACATAGAGGTAATCTCCACCTACGGTACAGCGCACCGACCAGCCCTGATCTCTCCCTTCCTCTACAGCTTAGCTTTGCCTGGCTGCAGCTGAAGGCTTTGGAGCTTCATGGCCATTCCCATGTTTCCTGTGATCTTCAGCTTGCCCTGGAAGAACGCCTGCAAATAATAACAGAGGGGAGGCTTGTCATACAAAAATACACTACATCATCATCACACATAATTCACATATACTGAACAGAGTGCACGCTTGAACATGTTTGATGAAGTATGGGGCCCCCGTTTGTTCTAGTTGTTAGAATGTTGGGCTGTAACTATCGATTATCTTCTTAGCGATTACACTTTCCATTACTTTTTCAATTAACCGAATCACTGAGAAGCGAGTGTTGATGAAGTAAATCAACAAGAACAAATTCTAATTAGTCTGATTAACGACTTAAGCCCTCTTTCATACTTTATTGTACAACAGAACAGTGTTGCACAAAAATACAAAAACAATGCCGATCTACAATCTCACAACGCATTGCATCAATTACAATTATTTTGTATAAACGCATACTGTTGCACCCCTATTAGAATGCATCTCCACTGACAGAATGAGTTGCAGAGTGGAGAAGTTGCATCTGTGTGCGCATGGGCCTCCACGGAGCAGGTTTTGAAGAGTTAAAGTGAAGGATTAAGTGGACCACAGGGAGGAGGAGAGTGGGGCAAGGCCAACAGTGGCTTATGAGGCTGCAGGAAAGCACGCGTGGCACACTGGCAGATGAAGTCAGTGCAGGAGTAATAAGCATAATCGTCAATGTCGTGTGGAAAGCTCACATGTCCAAAACTGTTACGTTACTCTTCAAAAACAGCAGATCTGCAAGCTCAAAATGAGCGTATGTATCTGCCACTTTTGATGCTTTTGTGTGATGCTGTAGTAGGGCATTCATTTATGAAAAGACACAAACAGTTAAAATATGGAGATAAGCAGTTTCTGCTCGACAGCAACGATGTGTAGGGGCGCAACAGTTAATCGAACTAATCTATTTAATCTATTATTAAAATAATTACAGATTATGTATTAATCAATTAATAGTTGATCCCTATTCCCTTATAAGCAAAAGGTTTAAGTTTAGTTAAAATTGCCGCAATGGGTAAATCTGCATTTTCTGATATTTTCTAGTAGTCTAGTTTAGTCTATTTTTGTTTTGTCTATTGTATAGGTTTGTTGAAGAGAACTTTCTCACACCTAGAGTAAAAGCTTGTAGGCTAGGCAGACAAGTGCACTTTAATAAAATAATACGCCCACACACTGCCGAACTGCACGGTACAGGAACACATTCATCCAAGGAGAGGTCACTGATGTTAATATTTTCTAGTATAAAATAGAAATTTGTTGAGGGGGGGGGGGGGGGGGGGGGGGGCTTGGGGGGGGGGGGGGTTCCATGTTTTACCCGGGTTTCTACGGTTTCCTTTTTACCTGAGGTCCTTGGGCTGGAATGGTTGATCAAGTGCAGCTAACCTACAGGCTGAACAGTGAACAATGCTGCAGGGCTCCAGAAAAAAACAACGTCCCATTTAAAAACATATTTTTAATTAATTATAATTATTATAATTATTGTTGTTGTTGTTGTTGTTACTATAGCAGCTGATGAAATATCATGGGCAATCATTTCTATTGTGATTTGTGGCTACTGGCTGTTTGCCAGGCAGGCACTGCAGGCAAGAAGATGTTTTCAAGTCAAGGACCCCTTAGCTGAGGGAGATAAAGCAGGACCCCCACTACATATTGTATCAAAATTGTGTTGCAAATGAAATCCTAATAGATGTCATAGATAGCTCCATAGACCTGTTTGACAGCACTGTGATCAGTGTATTTATCAAACATTTAAAACTCTGTTTTAAATGCTACTTCAGTGGTTCTCAACCTTTTCAAGCTGCGCCCAACATAATCATATTTTAACTGGGGACCCCCTAACCTATACGAGCACTAAGAGTTCAGACAACATTTTGTATAAACAGTTCTACTGTGAAAATAGCAGATAGGCTACATGTGAGCATGTAGATCTGCTATTTTCACAATGCCTGCCTCTATTATACTTGACAATTTGGCCAATGTTTAATTTGTAATTTTAGAGCTATTAAAAAGTCCTTAAATTGTCACTTTAGAAATGTGCAGATATACACTTAAACTTTGTTGGTTTGTTTACTGTTGTGTGAGAAAACAATGTTGCACATTAAGTTAATCATGGCGACCCCCAAAAAATTATTTGGGGACCCCCTGGGGGTCCCGACCCACAAGTTGAGAACCACTGGGCTATTTGGATTCTTCCCTCTAGTAGTAGTAGTGTTGTGTTGGTGCAAACCGCCCTATCTCTTCTAAAGCCCTCCTCAGAATATGGGGATATTAGGGTTCAAGACAAGTGGTTAATGTAAATACAAGAAAGAGGTCCCATCACACAGATTTTGGAGACCCATGTAGAAACCCATGAAATTATCGTGCGCAGGCTCTTTCGTGCATGCGCTCGTGGGAGGCAAGAGCTGGATTGTTGTGGTCCTCTTTGTGAAATATCGCCTGGCGTTTACTCGCCATTAAGTTTCCTCAGAACAAGGAAACTTTAAGGCCCTTTTCCACTGGCAGCGATAACGATGATGATAACGATTTAAAAAAGTGCGTTTTCAATTGAAGTGGATCGGCAGCATCCACTCAACACCGATACAGACAACGATAGCTGACAACTACATCGTTAGGATCAACAACGATGTGGTTAAGATCACAGTGATATGGAACTGGGTCTCTGACAAACAGCCCGAGCCGGTGCGCTCTGCGCGAGCGGCTGTTAATTGGCGCCTCTTCACATTGATGTCTGATAACTTTATCGGACTTTATCGGACATCAATGTGAAGGCTTAATTATCGCTGTGATATTTTATGGCTATCGTCATCGTTATCGCTGCCAGTGGAAAAGGGCCTTTATGCTGTTCTCAGAAGGAATAAATAAGACCATCTCCCACCGTCCCCCATCACATTGAAAAGTACTAAGAACGGAAAACATACGCAACTGTTTTTTGGCTTTGTTTTTGTTTGCCAAACACATTGCATCAAATCACTAACACGCCTTCCAAGTCTATCCACGAGGGCTGACGTTCAAAGCACATTTCAGAAAATGATAAACTATTCTAAACTTTTAAAAAGTGCTCTGCTTGACCACAAAAAAGCAGACACTATGCAGTTGCCTTGTGGTAATTTCTCATAGGGTTTCATGAAAAAAGGCAGTGCGGTCCTTGTCCTTGTTATTTCTTTTGCTACTTTAGAGTAGCCAGTTATCCAGCCAATTGTGTTCACACAGATGGCCGACAAAGCAGGATGCGCCACGGTGGATTCTAAACCACAACCTCCACGGTGATGCGCGGGGACAATGACCATATTATGTCCATTATGGTAACTTATTAAGTCCGGCTTCATATTGCATTTATGCCTTTTGATGTTTGAAATGATAATTTATGTGCCTTTCCTTTATAATGCACAGGCTTTGATTTGGATATTGAGAAAATAGGTAGACATTTCTGTGTGTTCTGTGCATGCACAGATCCCTGGCATGGAAGAGTCTTTGAGAGACAAGTAGTGGTGGAGGCAGGCTGGCTGGCAAGGTGAAAGTGTTAACATGTTCGTTTTCTCCTTTTTTCCCCTTTGTTTTTATGTTTTTGAGCATCCGGCTGATAAAAGCACACGCTCTTATGGTGTGTTTCAAGAACCATGAGAGCAATGTTGGGGGTAAAAGCGTTACAATGTGCGACATGGCAGAGATTAAAAGAAGACAGAGATGCTGCCCTTTAGTAGGCTACGGTCATGGAAGTATTCACATTATTTTCAGATTTATTGGAGGAGAACGTCAATGCAAATTAGCCGTGGTAAAGCCCAACACAGTGCCACAACACTAGTGGTTACTAGGGTGGGCTGCACAAATAATCTAACAAGTCACTTTTCTCAGAAGGTAATCTTGTAACGTAAAGTTATTTTTAAAAGTAACGTTACTCAACACGGCTTGAGAGTTAGACCATCATTCAGCCCACGACGCAATTATGGATGAATGAATCATACTGTATAAAACCTACAAGTGGATTAAAGATGTAGAAGATGGACAAAATCCACTCAAAACTAGCTAATGGATGCAGAAGGAGAATTATTTCTTTGGTGTTATGAATAGCAGCCACTCAAAAGTCATAAATGGATGGCATGATGGATGAAATTACACACAGAACTAATTGGTTGATACGTGATGAGAATAGATTCTGGGTTTACCTATCCTAGATTACCATGTCTATGCATTTGATGTATTACCTCATGTTTAACTTTCTTACTGTAAAGCACTCTGGATTAAGAGCGTCTGCTAACTGCCAGATGTGGCTCGTGGGCCGCAGGTTGAATATCAATGCCCCCTGAGCACTTGTTTCTTGGCCAGTTCATCATTAGAATATTTTGGCCAACACTGGCCTTCATCAAGGCAAGAGCCGAAGACGTGCTACACACCTTATGTACAGTATATATTTTTGTTTTTGTGTTCACTCAATGGTACTCACAGTCTGTGGGTTCATCTTTCCTGTCATCAAGGACAACAAGTCTGCATCTGACATTGATATGGTGCAGTCTGCTTTCTTGGCTGTGAGGGAGAGAAAAACAGCACCACTGTCATGATTAACGTTCTGCGGGTTTTAAATTCTGAGCTGTCATTTCAACAGCCTTGAGACACACATTTCCTTCCACAAATTTCACAAACAAATACAATTTCAGAACAGAAGCACAATAATCAGACTTTCATTGTAATTTTCACACAGTTATTACATTAATACTGTATTTTTAGAAACCAAATGAACCCTTATGGTTATGGGTGCAACCCTTGCAAACAGATAGATATAGATATTTGTGTTTTTTTCGGTTCTCGGAAACTGTTGGTCCAATGAATCGAACTGCCACTCGGAACTGTACACCCCCAGGTCATATGGGACACAAGCCACGCTTGCGGCCTTTCGGTCGGACGGCACCCATTAAAATGGGTGCAATCTAAATAAATCGTAAATGGTGCATTTATATATCGCTTTATTGCAAAGCGCTTTACATAGATTTACATTCACCCATTCACACATGGTGGAAGAAACCATGCAAGGCATCAACCAGCACATCGGGTGCTACTACACTGTTTACTTGGTCTTGTGCTCTCTCCTCACCTGTGTCATTGTGAACGCAACCATTGCCGTTCTTCACATCCACAAACCAAGTGGCCTCCCCTCCGTTCGGTCCATCCTTCACTTTGAAGGCGAAAACCCCTCCGATCTTTTTCACAAACTGCTCGCCATCCTGTTCCAAAGATTATAAATATAGTAGAGCCTTACACACTTCAGACTTCTACCAAAACGAAAATTGGCATTGTGTGCTATTCTGTGCAGTTAATACAACATATTTGTTTAGATATGCATTATCTGCACTTATTAATTATTAAAGTAAAATGATTTACAAAGCATAACCATGAACAAACAAGGAGGCCACATTAACAGACAGATGTAAATAATCAGTAAGACTCCCTAATTGGGAGATAAGCAACCTCATGGTGGCGCTAGAAGAAGGGACATAATGAGAAATCAGGGGCGGAGGTTGTGGTTTGGCAGCCAAGGAGTGTGTGCAAAGTTTGGCATGGATAGGGGCAACAGTGCCGGAGATAAGAGTAAGGCCAAAAGTGTGACGTGACATGACGTGACGTGACGTGACGTGACGTGATGTGACATGGCGTGACGGACAGACAGACAGACAGCCGGTGGAGGTTTTCATAGTAACTTGCGACCGTGAGTCTTCACTTTACATTAGGGCTCTTGATAACATCTACAAAGCATATATTAAACATGAACAAACATGGAGGTCACCTTAACAGACATTTGTAAATGCATTCCTACACATGAGGATTGGTGATTTTTAGCATTGGTTACAAATGATTTAGTAAACATTTACAAATGTATATAAATGGTTTATTCATGCTTAGTTTACTACTTACTAATACCTTACTAATAACATGTAAATGATGTTTAAAACAGTTATAAATGTTTAGGTAAACATTTACAAAATGTCAATAAACAGTTTGTTCATGTTTATTACTCATCTACAAACTGCTTATAAATGTTTATAAATGATTTATAACAGGTCATTATTGTAAAGTGTTACCGACTAACTGGCTTATAACTGACAACAGCACTGTTCAGCCTATATATAATAAATATTCTATAATTGAGGTGAGACTATCTGCTGCTGGCAAACATAATATTCACATTTCACAGTGAAACGTTTAACCGATTCAATCACAATCATACAAAATAAACTGTGTCAGTGTAGCAAAACGAACATTGCTGATCCACAAGCTCAATGGATCGCTTACAAAGCTTGTGAGTTTGAAGATCTGTGCGTGACATGGCGCACAACCAGTAGCTCAGGCTTTAGAATGCCTATTTATCTTCCATGTTGGAAGAAACAACAACAACATGTGCAAAACAACAGTTGTTGAGTTGATACATGAATATGTATCAAGGTAAATGTAATAATTGGATTGTAAACAAGTTCAAGTGGAACTGCAATGTTATGCTTTAATGAAATTGCGGTTCCAAGGTTCTACCTGATCTACCACTACTACAGATATTAGTCATTTTCTTTTGAAAGCGGTTACCAATGGTTACCGCCATGCTATCAAATAATAGAATAATACTAACATTATGTCCAAGGTCTCCTCTAATAGATAGATAGATAGATAGATACCTTTATTATCCCAAGGGGGATAGCTGCTTTTGTTGGTTTGAAATCATCTGAACAACATAGTGAATGGTTGTTTACAACAGTCAGGTATTAGCAAAAATAGACAAAAGTTAATACAAGAATAAGTTGGTTGCAAAATAAAAGCAGTGATGCTACTAGCCCGGCATCCTGAGTCCCTGACACTATCCTTCCTGCTATCAGTCGTTTCACTGCACCAGCTGAGCTGCATGTGGTGGAGTCTCCACAGCTGCGCGTTCTGGCATTATTGATGAGATGATTGAGATTGTCTTGTAAATCCATGCTTCTGTCCTTTATTAACTACATACAAGTAGCTATTTGCCACTATTTGTTTAAATTAAATTCCTTTTAGATTTTTTTTCGCCGTTGATACATAAAGCGTGTGTCGTCGCGGGACCCATAAAATAATTCTGGGACCCATTTGAATGGCCACCTGTGGGTCCCGGGACCCATTACATTGAAAACCAAGCAACATCACTGTAAAAGTGTGTCTCTCTTTCTATGTTTTCCTGAAATTCTAAATCTACCAAATGACACAAATTTTGACTGGCTATGAAAGAATGAAATCTTTTGTTACGAATCCCATATATTCATTTGCCACATCTCTTTACAGAAATCATTTCCCATTTATTACTTAATAATTCACAGACCTTTGTGTGAACAGTTTCATTGAGAACAATTGGAAATTGCAAACGTGGTTGCCTTGTAAATATCTCTGTACTGTATTTGTCAGTCCTTGTCCCTATTCGAGCAATGCTACTGCTAACCATTCCGTCCTTGTCCCTTTTATGCCCATGTATGGAGATCCATGATGTCATCAATATTAAGCCCATCTCTTGGAATGCCCATACTGTATATGGACATACTGTGTCAGTCTCAAGTGGTCTATGATGTCAGTCATTTCCATATTTGGGAAAAGTTTAATTTTTAATTAAAGTAAATGGAGAAAATTAATTCATGAATAAATGTATATATAAATCTAACATAACGTATCTCTTAGCAAAATGCAAGTAGTCATCGATTCCCGATGAAGCCGGTTGATTTGACTTATGACCCAAGTGCGTGCCACTAAAGCTGTGGGAGGAGTAGCGCGGCAAAATAAAGTTTATCTATGGGGGAAAGAAAGAAAGAAAGATGGATGGATGGATAGAATAAAGTCGGACAAGTACTATAGTGTGGTTTGTCCTGCACGGGCAACCACACTAACTATTTTCAATTTACACTCACCAACTAACTGTATGTCTCAGCTGATTCTCAGACCTAAATGATAGCCCCAATACGTATGGATGAGATTTACATTTTTCTACAAGGACAACCACAAGACTGCTCTGTGCCATCAGGCACTAACTCTTGGTAGCCCACACTGAATGACCACATACGTTTGGAATTTGTTTGAATATATTCTTAGGGTGTGAATGTCATCACCTCCTGAAGCTTCTTATTGATCTCTTGGAACACAGCATGTGCCTTGAATCCCTCCAGTCCATCAGTTGCACTGGTGTTAACTGCTCCAATTCTCTGCCTGTCAAAGATAGGATGAGTCATATCAGAAAGATCCTAAAGGAAAAATGCTGTGAAATGCATTTACTCATACAGTACATCCACAAATAACCACTCTTAACTATGTTAAATGGTAAATGGACTGTATTTGTTATGTCTTGCTGACACTTCAACACTAACTCAAGGGGGGGCCGGGTTCGAACTGGGAACCTTCCGTTCCACTGCCGCCCACAGCGGGCATTGAAGTCCTGTCTTACTGATCAAGCATGTTTATGATTAATTGCACAGTATATTTATATGGGTGTTTGAATTCGTGTTTATCGCACGGATGCATCACCACCTGCCCCAGTCACTGTACTTGAATTTCACATTCTCTGATGTGACACAGACAACAATGCAACACTTTTAGGGGGGCGGGTACTGTCATTAATTCGGCTGTTCGGTGCTGCTGAGATGTTGTGATCCCGAACCGAACCAGTCCTAAAAGTGGAGTTACATGATGGATTTTGCATTCCGTGTTTAAGTGGTGGTCACCAAACTGACTCACCAGTGTTCATTACAAGGTACCAGCATGGCATCCTTGCACAACAACAACGAGATACAGTGGTGCTCCCTCACTGTAGAAGAAACCCACTTTTGAGTCTTAGAGATGGATGAATTGAGTACACAGGAGGACCCCAATGGAAACAAGCTGTTGGCTTTCTTGGGAAAATCTTTTTAGCATACCTTGTCTTGTACTGTACTTGTACCCGTCTGTGCAAACTGTTAATAAAGTATTCAATCAATCAATCAATCAATTTGACTTGAATGCAATGGGTTAATGTAGTTGGCATCCAGGTGTTAGACGAGCTCCTCTCGGGACCCTGTTTACCTTTTTTGTATTTGGGAAATTGGAATACTGCCGTCCCAAATGAGGGTAAAAAAATGGGTAAACAGGGTCCCGAAAATGGCTATAGTGTTAAACTAGCCTTGTTACACATATTAAGCGATCCGGCCGGCGACACAACAGATAGAGTTATGGTTTACAATTCACAAGCCTGCAGCAACATTTAATTTTAAGGGATGATGTACAGCTTGACCTGTGCATCATGTTCTGCCTTCATACGCCGACCGACAGGAAGAATGACCTCTCAGCCACAATGACTAGAATCTTGATCAAACATACACTATTTGTTCTTCTCTCACCTTTCAGTCAGTAATTCGGGCATTTTCTTCTTATAACTAACTGTACAGATGAACAAATATATTGTTATTCTGGGTGCTGCTCCGAATCATGGAGTAGAAGATTATAACATGACACTTCCTTGTTTGTTGCTTTCGCACAGTCGTACTCGCCAGACTGTAGCAGTGGATCACCGATGATGATGATGATGATTGCATGTTTCTGTTGGTTTTCACTTTCAACCTCTTTCATATCAAGGACCATGGATTGGACCATTATTTAGTTCGTTATTGACAATCAAAGGAAAGGTTAATTTGACATATAATCTATGGCAATTAATATAGCAATATGATATAGATTTTGTGATGAGACTTTCTCATATTTATGTCAGAACTGTTGTCTTTTCCAAAAATAGTGAAAATAGCAGATCTACAAGCTCACATTGCACACGTGAACATCTAAATCTGATATCGAGTTTTTTCCACTATTTGTGATATTAATATCACGATCGATGTTGAGGTATAGCCTACTTAAGGCCTCTCCATACTTCGACCGAAATGTTCGGTGAGTTGTGTTTTCCGACGTGCAAATTTCAGAACTCTCGTTCGGTCCAATGCTTTTCAGAAGTCCCGAGGGATATAATTTTATGGTAGAAAAGGACCTTTTGAGCGAAAACTGCGGTTTCGGTCGAAGTATGGAGAGGCCTTTAGTCACTGTCAGAAATATTGTGATATTATATTTTTGTCCATATCACCCTGTTTAATACACTTATAAATTAGGTCTGCATATTTTAGATTTTATAACATTACCCGAGGTCAAATAAAAAGAATTCTTCCTTTGGGCACATGTCTTCATTACTAAAAACTAACCTCGAACGACTTATGAGCGGATGTAGCCTAATTAGTCTCAAGGGCGTTACAGCTTTGTTAGTCAAGATAGCCTAATGATTAGTTTTGACATGATGATACAGATTGACATGTCCATGGACTAAGCCTGCACATTCCACAAATATTTGGCCTTGGGTTTTGGGCAGAAAGATGGGAAAACAGGGAACCTGAATCTCAGCTGAAGGTCTAAAGGCCTCTCCATACTTCGACCGAAACCGCAGTTTTCGCTCAAAAGGTCCTTTTCTACCATAAAATTATATCCCTCGGGACTTCTGAAAAGCATTGGACCGAACGAGAGTTCTGAAATTTGCACGTTGGAAAACACAACTCACCGAACATTTCGGTCGAAGTATGGAGAGGCCTTAAGGCTACTGTAATAGATATAGAATTTACACAAGAACTGGTGGGCATGTGTTTTAATAGGCCTAGATGCTTGAGTACATCAGTACATACAGTCAGTATACCATTGATAAGATAAGAATTATGATACATAATTCATGATTTGTGTATGAGGCTCATATGACCATATAATATATATTATGAACTGAACTTACGGTATAGACCACATTTTGGTCGGATACTGTAGGTTCAGGCTAAATAGATTGCAGGTCATAGTAACTTTGGTTGCCCTGGCTACGAAATCATGATATACTGTATGTCACTAGTGGAAAATTACCACTCACTGACTTCCTTGTTATGATCTGGGAACAAATCAATGAGTCCCACGACTTCTACTGTTATAATGTCACTGACTTCCTTGTTATGATCTGGGAACCAATCCATAAATCCCACGATCTTATACTGTCATAACTGTACTCTTTATATACATGTTAAACTTCCATTTTGGGAGAGAGAGAATTATCAAGCTGCCGCTATGGTAGCTCACTGTTTGTCTCCTCTGTCTGACTCCTCTCAAATACAGCAATCTAAGATATACGTCCTTTGGTCTCTTTGTCTTATTTTAATTATGGATTTATATATATCCATACTTATTTAACTTTAATTAATTATTTAACAACCATCATCCCAGTATACACCTGTTGGCCCAGCTGGCCAGCTCAAGCCCAAAGTCTGGAGCTTTTTGAATCCATATAAATCAATGGAGAGAAAGTTGTTTGGAAAAATAATTCAACAATAAATGTCAATTTTCACAATATGATGTTTAAGCACTTTCCTCAAATTTGATCTAAAATCAGAATATGCCATGAAAACCTTCACAAAGAAAATGTCAATCAAGTTTCTATACCTTGTCAAAAGGATATGTTTTCAATATATTTCAGCACAGTGGTGGCCGCCATCTTTAACTAGACTGCACTCTGTCGAGATGCCAACTTGCTTCACTCACTTTCCGAAGAAAACGACAGGGCTTGCATTAACATAAACAGCCATTTCTGAGCTAGGCATACAGTAGCATATTTGGATTCAGCACCCCTTATTACCTGCTCCAGCAGAGCGAGCAAGTACTGTGACCGGTGCCGTCTGTATCCGGCTGTCTGTTTCTGGCCGACAGTACAAAGGCAAGCGTTCTCGATGACGTCACCACCAACAAGTGCGACCCGATATAAATAACAAGTGCAAGTTGGCACCTCAACAGTGTCAACTTGCCCACCACATACATACAGACAACACCGAACAGCACCGATCGCAGTACTTACACGCTCTGCTGATGCACAAGTAGGCCATATATATATATTTGCACAAGACGCAAGTTGGCACCTCGACAGGCAGTCTAGTTACTTGCGCCAGCAGGTCTGTTTGTGTTTACGCCCTTAGGGGAGCGTGTCGCTGTTACTTATGTCATCTTTTCGACGCCCGACTCTAACCCCTCACCCTAACCCTAACCTCCGCGGAGTGAGTCGCTAACCCCCCGGTCGAAATGATGGTCGTTCGAAAGAGCGCGATTTTCCCCGCCCGTAGCAAGGAAGTTATTTAAGAAGGAAGGGAAACACGTGACCACATGGGCATGCGTATGGAGCTCAGCATGGGTGCCAAACTGCACTTGTTTATGATGTCACAAGATGGCACTGTTTTCCCTTTTCTTTGACGATGGCTGGACAGCTTGCTTTCACGGTCTAGCGATGCAGGTTGTGCAGCCCAGGCAGAAACTTGCATCAATTAAATTAAACAGATCGCAAGTCGGCAAACAAACACTCTGAAAAAAACGTGTGATATATGTTCTTCTATATTCCAGAACCGATTTGATGACAAAGGTCGCAATCGTCCAGAAATAATGTTTGTTCACAAGCAGTACAGCCCACGTAACAGACGCCTCTCATGCATCCCATTCATGACTTCTATTCATCGCACTTCCGGTGGGAGTTCCTGGCACCCATGCTGAGCTCCATACGCATGCCCATGTGGTCACGTGTTTCCCTTCCTTCTTAAATAACTTCCTTGGCCCGTAGCTAATCAGGGACCATGCAGCATTCATGGTGATGTCACCATCAACATGCAGCCAATGAGGGACCAGCATACTTGGTGACGTCACCACCAACAAGTACAACCTGATATAAATAACAAGGTGGAAGTTGGCACCTGTTGGAAAGTGCCAACTTGCCCATCCACATACAGCACTTACCGAACAGCACCGAACCGAATGCAGTACTTGTGCGCTCTGCTGTGCACAAGAAGCAAGTTGGCACCTCGACAGATGGTGATGCGAGTGGTGAGCGCACCTTATGTCATGCTCTGCTGCTGCACAAGTATAGGCCAAAGCGCAAGTTGGCACCTCAACAGAGTGCAGTTCTAGTTTATATTACATTTATTTTCATGTTGCATTATTCTTCCTGTATTTTATTTTATAATATAGGCCTAATAGCTATGCCTAATAGCCTATAATATATATATTTTTACCTGTCTAAGAAAGATATTATAATTGATTATTATTAGGCCTATAATTATTATTATTGGTGTGCTGGAGTAATAATAAGTATTTCTACACAAAGGGAGGAAGGTTAGCAAATTACACTGCATAATGTACACACAAACAAAGCATAACATCTCATCACTCTAATGCAGGATGTGAACTATCACCCTCTTAACTCCCTGCTTGTGCTGCATTTGTAGAGCAGGGATGCTAAGGGGCAGGATGCTGTCCATAGGGGGATGATGTTGTCGGCTGAGCGTCAGACTCAAGCAGGCTTGATTACTATCTCACCCAACACAAATGGTAAGCTGAGCTCAGCAACCAACAGGAGACCAGCCAATGTTGTCCTGTTATGGCAGCAAAAGATTGCTGCTACAGTATTTGGTTCAAAAAGCTTTATACCCTGTATATAACATGTATAACTAGAAATACTGTTCCTACGAAACAGTGTGGGCTCGCTCGTCATGTAAAGCTCAACCGAAACTCCAGCTAACACCACCTAATCCCAGATCTTCCCCACCTCATTGGCCATAAATGGACACACGGAAAAAAACATTTCATCATTTTATTATTTTCCTTGCTTCTTCCGCTTTGGACAACACTGTTACTTCCATCTTAACCTATCACAAATGGGGAAATGATCTGACATTGTATCCAGCGGTCCTTTAAGCCTGTCAGATCTTTGGAATCTGACATTTTGACCAGTTCATATCATTCCACACAGATTCAGACTGGCTTATAAGAGAATAATATTATGGCTATCTGGAGTTTTCTACATCAAGAATATAGCCAATTGCAGGTTTGGTTACTAAATTGACTATATTCTCCAACATAGATAAATAGATAGATAGATAGATAGATAGATACATGATATAACATGCTAACTGTCATGTGAAACTCGACCAATACTCCAGCTACCACCACTACCAGATATTTTTCCACAACTCGATTACACCTCATTGGCTAAGGACCCTGCCTTTGTACTGTCTGCGACGCAACTCACACAACAAAACTTACACGATGGAACTCACCAAATGGAACTCACGCAATAGACAGCCGATGATGTCTATGATGTCAGAATTATGAGATATTATAAATACTTTCCTACAAAACAGTATGGACTCGCTCGTGACTATATTCTACAGCGTGCTACCTGTCATGTGAAGCTCAACCAAACCAATATTCCAGCTAACACCACTCCCAGATTTTCCACACCTCAATTGCACCTCATTGGCTAAGGGCCCTGCCTTTGTACTGTCTGCGATGGAACTCCAGCGGCGGAACTCTATAAATAATGAAGATAGCATAGTGTTCTCGCCTTTCAGGCGAGCCCACGTTGACGAAATGTGAGATATCTGTTTACACAATGCTGTACCCCCCTCCAACCCTACCCTTTTTAAACAGTTTTTATTATATTTTGACACTTGTTTTGGCAATGTAACGTATGTTTTATCATGCAAATAAACCTCATTTGAATTGAATTGGCAGTCTGTATGTTTTCTTTCAGCAGAAGCATAGAGGGAACATAGCTTGTATGTATCTTGTATGTATCATGTAAACTTAATAACATAATAGGCCTAAGCTGTGCTCATTGATGTTGGATCCCACGGTCTACTAAGCCATGTAATTGTTATACAGTATATTCCATATCCCTGTAAAATTATAGGCTTTCTCAGTGATATGTGTTGCTAAGGAACCGTTTGGTTTGGTCCAAGGTTATTTCTTGTAGCAGTGTTTGTGAATATCAGTAGCTAAGGAAATACACTTGGACCCATTTAGTATGTTTATCTTGTCATGTGTGAAACTGAAAATGTCTATTATACAACAAGGCTAAGAAGAGTATACTTTGCTAGTGCACACCTAGCCTTTCCTCTACTGCCACCCTCAGGCTGCCAAAGGCACTATGTTATATTTCCATTGCATTTCACTTTATCCACTTAAAAAAAGATTTTACTGTTGTTCACAACCTATTGATCACTCAGTAAATAGAATAGACGTTTTCCGAAAGAAGCTATATTGACATATGTAAGGTAAAAAGTGTTACCAATGATAGAAATTAAAGCTTTGTTCTATTAAGCACTTAAACAGGGTCCCCCAGGGGTGTATACTTGGTCAACTCCCTTTTTCCCCTTTACCCCTCTCCGCAGAATAGCCATGCCGTGTTGTGATGTGTTGAAAGCTGCGATCAGTTATTTATGCCATTATGTTCACAACACAATATAGGCCAGTAGGGCCAGTAAATTAGTATAGGCCTACTGTAGCACCTGTGAAGGAAATAACATTACTAAACTATTTATGTCATGGCTGCGCTGCTGCATGTGGAAAAAGGTCTATTCAGTCGAGACAATTCTGGCACTAATAAACAACTAATCTCTCTTTTTTTTCTTTAGGGGTGGCAGTGGCTCAGGGAAAGAGTTGCCATATTAGAACACAGAGGGTTCCCGAAGGGTTCCCAGTTCAGTTCCAGGCTCCCTAAATCATGTGCTTGTGCGATAGCATGCTATAGTCAGAAATAACATTTTGGGTGGGCCTGAATAAAAATGGGTTGGGCACCACAATTCATTCCATAAATAGCTTATAGTAGCCTACATTACAAGCGTGAAAAGTGTTCTGCATTGGCCTGCTCATCATAACATCATTTAACAGGAAAAGAAAAACTGTAAGGAATCGGAAACCAGCAGATGTAGCCACAAATAACAATATTAGGCTACAGATCTAAACAAGCACCCTAGCAGATATAGGGTCAAATAATGACAACAGCTTCACGCTAGTTTCTCTCCTCACGATAGGAGAGGGAAACTCTGATTCCAAACCACCTGCTGCCTGGTTGGACATTCTCATTCCTCTTCAGGAACAGGCTATAACCGATAAAAGGAAACTGACCCAAAAAAAAAAAATTTTGACCCCTTGTTTGTTTTCCATGTGCAACATCTCTCTGTTACGTTGTCTGTTCTCAATTACTGTAGCAAGTATTGAAATAACCATAAACATAATCATAGCATACATGGCCTGGCCTCCATGAGCCTGAAATGACTTTGTGTCTACTAGACCAACATTTGTATGCATGGAAGGACTGGTGGAGTCTGTGACTAGCTGTTACACTACTTGGCCTTGAAAGGATTTTGTGTTTCTTTCTCCTGTTTTTCTCCTTGATTTATGCTTCACCTCTTCTCCAGTTGTCTGAGAGCAGCATGGCTGTACTTTGTGGTGTCTGGTGAGCCTGACTGACTGGTTTCACACTAAAAGATGTTGATGTACAACAATAAATATGCGTTGTGTTATGTTTAGCCCCACTGCAGCGGAGCTCTAAGGATGGCCTTGTTGGCAGGTCCATCCATCTCTCTGTCTGTCTGTCCAACATTTTGGACATATACTAAGTGTATATTGTCTCGAAAAACAGTTGGCCGGGTTGCAATTAACTTTTATGTTCCAGAGTAGGTATAGTGACCCTGTGGTCTTTCCTCTAGCACTACCATTAGGACAAAAGCAACTGATGGGTGGATTGCCACAAAACTAGCTGAACGTGAACGAGTGAGTTCAGGGTGACCCCATAGCCGTTCTTTTAGTGCAGCGCTATTCAACCCGCGGTCATACTGATACCAATAAAAATATATATTTGTTCTACTATCTGTGTGGACAAACGATTTCTCTGTTTTTCAGTTTCTCCCCAAAACCCCTAAGAAACAATTTTTGCTATTTTGTTTGTTCCAAAAGAAGAAACTTCATCATTTCATCATTAATTATTCCATGACAATCTTTTGGTTCGATGAGGTTTGGCGTTATGGAACTTTTTAGACTATAGTCATGTAGTGTGTTACAAAATCATTGTCTAAACATCCAAAACTGGATTGGCCCTTGGATTTTTGGTATTTTGCTGAGTGGCCCCTGAGCCATTTTAGGTTGAGTAGCCCTGCCTTTAGTGTTACCCTCAGGCACAAAAGACGCTTATACCTTATTACGGCACTTTTTCGGACAGGGTCATGAACACAATTTACAGAGAATATTTTATGCCTGTATGTATTTAGTTCCAGGTAGTGACCCTGTGGCCTTTCCTCTAGCACCACCATCCATTAGGACAAAAGCAACCGACGAGAGGATTGCCACGAAACTTGCTGAACAAGTGAGTTCAGGCCAGGGTGACCCCACAGCTGTTCCTATAGTTGTTACCCTCAGGCCAAAAGACACTTTCATTTTATCACTGCACTTTTGCAACCTCATGTCCATATATGGTCACTCCAGTCCAGAATGAATAGGTTGTTTCTGTCCCGTACGTCCAGAATATCAGTCCAGAATATCAGTCCAGAATGAATAGGCTTTTTCAAAAAGTCCCATGTCCATATATGGCCATTTCAGTTCAGAATGAACAGGTTTTATCTGTCCTGTACGTCCAGAATATGTGTGTTGTGTCCCTCCCGGATACTTTGAGGATTTGTCAAGCTTCACATGATAATTTGGCCCTCCATTCTTTATATATATATTCATTCAGAATATAATTATAAAGAATGTAGAATTCAGAATATATAAAGAATGAATAGATCACAGAGTCCATAACTGTATAGATGTATAGATCACAGAGTTCATAACTCTAGAACACATAGAATAAAAGTTCACCGCTTCACTTCGAACCGAGGTTTGATTTTTATCAATTCATATTGATGACTAACTGACCATCTGACCCCACTGCCCAGCTCTTGACTGTGCCATGCTAATGCCATGCAGATTACAAGCTTGGCTCTGTGGAAGTCTGTGCAAAACACCACAAGGCCAGGTCAAGTCTGGAGAGCTCTCTGCCTTATCAACTGTGGCCCCCAAACAACAGTCTAACTGGCTTTGTGTAAATATACTAGTACGACCCCCACATGTTTTTGATGGATGTGGGAACCTCGTCATATTGTCAGGAACCTATGAACTTGTCCCACGCCTAACTGTCATGTACTGTATTCTCTTATAGGCCTATACGAATGTCTGACCACCATCTTGTCAGAGAGAGCCCGAACCTTTGAACCATTAGACCTATTTCTGTTGTACCTGTCTTGATTACTCTCTCTCCATAGTAAATACCATTTACACTCTGACACTCTCTAGATTTATTTCTTTGTGATCGATTATTGTATTTCATATGGGAATAAGAAGGTGTTGTTTACAAAGAATGTATTTACCAGTCATGAATACATTTTAGAGAGCGAATTGTGTGCCTATCTTGTGCCTGTATTATTTAGGCCATGTGCTGGACTTAAGGCATCAAGGCGTGAATCAAGGAGAAAAAACATCTCCAACCGTCTTCATCAGGCAAATAAAATAAATGAAATAAAATAAATAAATATCCCCACATAAATACATAAAAAAATGCTCCTATTGGCTTTTGTTTTAAATCACTTTATGGTGTTGTTCCATAATAAAGAATACACTTGGTGAGGTCCATATGTTTGTGTGTGTGTGTGTGTGTGTGTGTGTGTGTGTGTGTGTGTGTGTGTGTGTGTGTGTGTGTGTGTGTGTGTGTGTAAAGAAGGGCTTTTTGTTAATGATACAGGAGGCGTGGTTTTAACGTCAGGCTAATATAAGGCCCATTCCCACTGGGCCAGATAACAGATATCTGGAGATATTTCTCCAGATATCTGTTATCTGGCCCAGTGGGAATGGGCCTTACCGGGTCGAGTCACGTGACTTCACATGCCATCAATACTTCCTGTTGTCCTTTTCAATGTAACTATTTTTCATTTGTTTAGTGTTGTTTGTCCGTCGGTCGTCTGTGTCTGCTCCAGATCGTTAATTGAGGTTATTCTCAGTAAGTATACAAACAGACACTTTTTGAAATCTATTTAGATAGCTAAAATGTATATAATTAAAATGCACAGCTGTTCGTAGAGTATCGCGTTTACCTTTTTGTGGATGTAATGTATGTAGCCTGCTGCCTATACCTTAATACATCTTCTATATATCTGTATATATCTTCATTCTTTTCAGTTTTGGAACCAGTGGAAACCGTCGTCCACGGTTCTGTTGCTGCCTTGCAGGTGTAAAATGGCAAACATGCTGTCACAACAAGTGGGCTCCTCTCTGAGACGGTATGGAAGTGTAAAATCCCTGAGGACTACAGCACTGGTCTTCCATAAAAGAGATTACAGCAGCAACAATGATGAGTATCTGCACCGGAGTGTTGTGCCCTCTATGCACTATCAGAAGAGTTTACCAAGGTAAGAGACGAGCGTTCACGTTATGTGAATTCAATTCATAATAGTCGAATTCAACCCATGTGTTGTCAGTAGATGTCAATTATTGTTTCAGTACCGTGGTGAAGTGTGTAATACTGGTATAATTATTGTAGAAATTGAGATTCTTTGACGCTAAAATGGAATGTAGGTTAAAGTTCAGTGTGTCAAGTAGGCCACTAATGATGCATAAGGACTTCCTCTGACGGGGTTTAAAATATAACCTACAAATGAATAACCTGTATTTTTTGTTGTTTTATAGACAAATGTTGCTTTTCTAATGGGCACAACATATTCAGCTTGCAAAACAAACGAAAAACTATAACTGATAGTCTATATTTTAACTATTTGAAGTTAATCATTCCACTTTACTCTGCACTTTTATCACACAAGTACATACAACCATAACAAATACAGCACAGTGACTAAATATGAATCATGAATCTACAACAGTACACATTTATTTAAGGTTTTTGAGTTAACTCATAAAATGGCATCTAACCTGTTTTACACATGTGGTTTTATTAATGTTATTCCCCTGAGTAACTTAATACACCTTTATTCTGAAGGCAAATTGCTCCACTTCCTTTTACTTTGAGGTTAGGTTTGATGCTAGTGACAGCTGGATTTGAATTGTTACATAGGAGGCCCACAAGGGGGCGATAATGCAGTATGCACTGCTAATATGCTTTACTGTAAATACAACTGTGCTTTGTCTTGTACTGGTAATGATAAATCTCTGTATTTCTCTTCCAATAACTGTCCAGGCTACCTGTCCCTAAACTGGAAGACACAATTAGGAGATATTTAGCAGCTCAGAGGCCACTGTTGGACGATGACCAGTTCAGGTGAGCACAGGAACATAAATATGTCCTTATAATTAGACTCTTGCAGTGCATAACAAAGACTGTAATAATCTACTACAACATTTTATATCCCCACAGGGAAACGGAGAAACTGACTAATGATTTCCAGAGCCATGCAGGAAAACAGCTGCATGAAGAACTGGTTGCTCGGGACAAGAATAATAAGCATACCAGCTATATTTCAGGTAAGGGTGTAAGCGGAAGTAGCGGATCAATATGAAACTGAACTAAATAAACACATAGGCCTACATACTGTAACTTTTTGATCCTCTCATGTCTTTTTCAGCCCCGTGGTTTGACATGTACCTGGCTGCACGAGAATCTGTTGTACTCAACTTCAACCCCTTCATGTCCTTCAATCCTGACCCAAAGACTGAGTACAATGACCAGCTAGTACGAGGCACCAATATGGTGTGTTCTGCTGTGCGCTTCATGAAGACCCTACGAGCTGGACTGCTGGAGCCAGAGGTTTTCCACCTCAACCCAGCCAAGAGCGACACAGACGGCTTCAAGAAGCTCATCCGCTGGGTGCCCTCGTCTCTGTCCTGGTACGGAGCCTATATGGTGAACGCATACCCGCTAGACATGTCACAGTACTTCCGTCTCTTCAATTCTGCCCGCATTCCCAAGCTTGGCCGAGATGAGCTCTTCACTGACGAGAAAGGACAGCACCTCTTGGTGATGAGGAAGGGCAATATGTATGTGTTTGATGTAGTGGACAAGGATGGGAACTTGATAAAGCCTGCAGAGATCCAGTCCCACTTAAAGTACATTTTGGATGACCCAACCCCTGCAGCGGCCTTTCCTCTTGGGGTTCTGACCAGTGAGAACAGGGATGTGTGGGCGGGGCTGAGGGACAAGCTACTGGCAGCTGGAAATGGAGAGCTTCTGCAAATTGTCGACAGTGCCCTCTTCTGCCTCAGTCTGGATGACGACAGCATGCGTGACCATATTCACATTTCCCACAACATGCTACACGGAGACGGCTGCAACCGTTGGTATGACAAGTCCTTCAGCATTATTATAGCCAAAGACGGACAGGCAGCTATCAATTTTGAACATTCTTGGGGTGACGGAGTGGCCGTGCTCAGATTTCAGAACGAGATCTTCAAAGACACCACAGAGAAGCCGTTGGTAAACCCTAGCTCTGTCCCTGCTGCTGTGGACTCAGACGCAGCCGTGCGCAGACTCCAGTTTAACCTGGGCGGTGAGCTGGAGAGTGGCATCACGAAAGCCAAGGAGAACTTCGATGCGGCTGTGTCAAAGCTTACCATCGATGCAATGGAGTTTAAGAAGGGTGGGAAGGAACAGCTGAAGAAGAAGAAGCTGAGTCCAGATGCTATATCCCAGCTGGCCTTTCAGATGGGCTTCCTGAGGCAATACGGACAGACAGTGGCTACATACGAGTCATGTAGCACTGCAGCGTTCAAACACGGCCGAACAGAAACCATCCGGCCAGCCACCATACACACAAAACGCTGTGCACATGCCTTTGTTTGCCAGCCAGGACAACACAGTACAAATGAGTTGCTGGCAATGCTCGGTGAATGCTCTAAATATCATGGGCAACTTACCAAAGAAGCAGCAATGGGTGAGTCATAACATTGATTGTGCACTGGTGGTGTGTATTGTGATGGTTGATTATGGACAGTGTTGCATTGGTCTGGTCATGCTTGTACACACCGTCCCGTATTTTTTCTGAGAAGTTAACACCTTGACAACGTTTACAAATGCTTTAGTGTCGCAACAGGGTGATTTAACAAAGGGATGGGTGGGTTTAGTGACACTAAAACCGTGTCACTAAAAAGAAAATTAGCTGCTAGAAAACTGTGGCACAATTATTTTATAACAATAAATCAAATCAAATGAATGACTACTTTATTACATACTTAAAGGAGCTATAGTCAACTTTTTCATTGTAGGGCCGACACTTTGTTTACATCCTAGTCTATAGACTAGAATGTAAACAAAGTGTCAGTCTGACAATGGCCAAAATGATTATTTTATCATTATTTTATGCTTTTTGTGGTCATTTTTGAATAGAAACACATATATGAAGCTTATTTTTTTATAAAATATTTTCGAAACATTTTTAATTTAGCATCCGTTTTTCAAGAAAAAGTTGACTATAGCTCCTTTAAGTATTCATCTGGCTTTCATATCCATGACTCCTACGTATGAAGGCTGATTATATATTATATTTTTTCTTTATTTCATTAGGCCAGGGGTTTGACCGGCATCTGTTTGCCATGCGATACCTGGCCAACTCCAAGGGTGAACCTCTGCACAGCCTCTACAAAGACCCAGCCTACACTGCTATCAACCACAACATCCTCTCCACTAGCACCCTCACAAGCCCTGCTGTCAGCCTAGGAGGCTTTGCCCCGGTGGTCCCTGATGGCTTTGGTGTGGGTTATGGGGTCCATGATGACTGGATTGGCTGCAACGTCTCCAGCTACCCAGATCGCAATGTCCATGAGTTCCTGCAGTGCGTCCACAAGTCCTTAGAGGACATATTCACTGTCCTGGAAGGAAAGCCTATTGGTTCATGATGACCCAAGTGATTAAAATAAGCAGTTCGTTGTCATTCTATGAAGTGTGAATATTAAAGCAGTTCTTTACAACCTCAGGCTTGTTGACTAACATAGGTTTGAAGACCATGATGAAAAACAGTCTTGAGAAGAGATGAATGCCCAATTTATACTTTGTCACAAGATGACACCATGTGCTGAAAACAGCCAAGCTCACAATGCGTCACAGATGCAACGTGATGAACTTGTAGGTTGGCTATTTTCAGCATGCATCTTCATTGTGCGAAGTATGAATAAAGCTTCCGAAATGGCAGTGGTTTAAGTGCAATTATTTTTCATAGAATGTACTGTATTTGCTACTTGAACATGTAGTCAGGGACACACAAGCCCAGAAGCTCAAGGAACCATAATGACCAAACTAATTGATAAAACTGAAATGAAATGTATGGCAAGACATCACAGGTCATCTCACATTCTGAGTGAGTGGGTCCCTGGCTAATGGGAAATTATAGAATTAAGTGATCTATCCGTGTCAATGTACAACATTTATTCAATCTCATCCTCTACATTTTTGCACCCAATCCCTTGATACAGCTAATGCTTACTACAGACAATCATTTGGTTTCTATTGTAATGTTAAAGCAATACATTAGTTTGGTCATGTCTTGGGCTTCAGTTAGGATGATTATATGCAAAATCAGCAAGAATTGGTTAATAGTTTGTGGCAAATGTGCATACCTTCCTTGACACACAAATGAAATGTTTATATATACAATAGGCACCTCCTGTGCCTAGTAACACTGCTTGGTCTTTTTGGTAAGCACTGCCTACCAAAAAGACCAAGTGGTGTTTGAGTAACTTAATTCAAATACTGCGTTAAACATTTGTAATAGCCCTATTGGTTGCTTTTGTGTGAATAGTGAAATAAAAACGGTTAACTGGTTTTGGTCATTTTTAATACAAATGTTCATATAGTGAAAACAGCATTTTACCAACTTTGCTGGGAAACAACAGAAGAAGCACTTGCACTGTACTGGCAATTCAAAATTCCTTTTACAAAAGGTGAGGAATACAGTGATTAACCAATGAAGGCCAAGTCAAGGCGACAACATAACAATATTCCCAATCTTTTATTTAAGATAAAAAAAGAAACTCACCATCAAAAGAAAATATACAAATGTAATTAAAATGAGAAACAAAGCAATTAAGATACAGTAAAATCCACATTTTAGATAGGCTTGATTTTGAAGTGAAGACCGATGAGACTGAAGACGAGACATTTCAGATCTTGAACCAGATAGTAGAACACACGGAGACCTTCAGGATCCCTGAATCAGAAACAGTTATAGTTACAGCCATTTCCATTTAGTTGCGTCAAAAGTTTATCCTAGCACCTTACGAGGTTTACTTACTTCGACTGGTTGACGTCAATCAGAGAGCCGATCTTTGAGGTTGTGAATGAAATGTGTTCATCTCCTATGACAATCTCCAGCTCCTGTAAAATATGAGTGACATCAAGCATTAACTCCACAAGGCATGTCAGAAGTCTAAGCAACTCATCCTAGCAAAACTACTTAAAGCCACGCTGAACCAAACAATTAAGTTGTAAATTGTTGTAAAACTAATGTACAGAGGTTCATGATTTTGAAATCAATGTAAGGGATTTGTACTTTAGAGAAGTGGAAAATAATATATAGTTTTTAGGTTGAAAAAGCCAAATTAATAAAATAAGTGAAAAGACGTATGATGATCAGTTTAGGGGGTGTGATGATCAATTTCAGGCAAAAGAAAGGTGCATCCTTGTTATAACGAGACACACCTGTCTGCCAACTCTGTCAGGTGATGGCCAGAGTGCATCATCCTCCTTGGTGATTTCACTGTCATCAATGATCCTCTTCAGCTCCTCCATCACACTCTTGTGTACATAGGCCTGCATGGGTGGACAATATTCACACAGATTAGAACGAGGACTGAACATGTGATCTGTGCAGCATCATAAATACAGGCATGGTTCAAACGTAGAGATGCCCTCCATATTGAACGTGGAGTCAGAGTCAGAAGAACTCTGAACTGAAATGAGTAATGTTTTAATTTTATGAATAAATACACAACAATCCAAGGGATAACGTGTCAAAGTGATAACACTCGTTTCCGGATGATCCCTGATGTCAAAACACAAGACAGACTGTAACACATAACAGCATCCCATAAATATTTGTCCAGAAAAACCTTTACATTAAAAACCGAAATTAACTTTAATCCCTGTCCTCCTAGTATCTTCCCTATTATATACACAAACAATAAATCTTAAACATATTTACAATACAAAATATGATATGTACTATACAATATGTACACAAGGCCTGCCTCCATTTCTAACTGGCTTACCTTTGAGGTTGTTTTTTTTTTTTTTTTATTGAATATACAATTTACAAAGAAGTTCAGGTATTCAAACAGTACAGGTAATAGACATAAAAACATTACATACAGGAACGGAAAAAGACAAAAAACCAACAGTACAACCATATTATATCATAACATTAATCAGAGAGATCGGGAAAATGGAAATGATACAGAGATAAGAGTTTTACATTTTTTTTGTTAATTACTAGATCTAATGATTTAATTAAAAGATAGAATTCCAATTTGAAGTGGGTGAAAATAGGTGGGGATTTGGCGAATTTTTGCTTGTGAATAAAGAATTTGGCATAAAGAGTAATGAAATTAAAAATAAACTCAAATTCGTCATTGTCTGGGTTGCTGTAGTAGCAAATGATGTCCTTGAGGTTAAAGGAATAATTTAGATTGACCGAATTGAAAAAGTGGGCTTCTAGATCTGACCAAAACTTACGAGTAAAATTGCACAGGAAAAATAAATGGGAAGTCGTTTCTGGAGCTTGATTACAAAATGAACAAGAGGGGTCAATGTCAGCATATGTAGAAATTGAGCTATTTGTTGGATAAATGTGGTGTAGTAATTTAAAATGCACTTCCTTGGCTTTGTTGGATATACAGTACTTATGGGGAAGGAGCCACGCTTTTTTCCAGTCAATGTCCAGAATATTAGATCTCCAAAAGAACTTCCCTCTAGGGACAACAGTTTTTCTTTTTTGTATCACCTTACGAATGTGACTGTTTGTACATTTTTTGTTCAAGAGATCAATTCCATCCAACATTAAGGAGGGTTACCTTTGAGGTTGTCTAAATTAATCAAAAGAGCAAATAACGTCACTGAAATAACTTTACCTCTTTTCTGATCATCACGTCATTCTTGTAGTTGCTGTTGTTTGCATACCTCAGTTTGCCTGAAAAATAAGACACAAATAAAGCACACAACAGTGTACTGTAAACTAAAGACTTAACTACTGGTATGAGTATGCAAATATTGCTTTGAGATAGTACCGGTGGTACATATGGACCAAAGTTGTTGTTTGATCCATTTGTATACTCTCACATTTACATTAACAGCGAACTTGGACATCTTTACCCTCCTTTCTGAAAGGTTAAAGCAAGCTAAATCCTGTGGATGAACCGCATCGTGTGTAATGGGGTGCAGCACTCCTTGGGAAGTGGGGGTCTTTGTTTTTATTTGGGCTTGAATACATTAGTTAGGTAAAAGCAAATCTACACAGCAAATACATTTGGTTAGGTAAAAGTAGCCTTGGTTGTTAGAATTCACTCCATATGTGCATTTTACATTGTGTTTTTTCATTGTTTGTGTCTGTTTATTTTACGTGCATGTCTGTCTGTTTTAGTAAATAGAGAAACTGTATAAGTATATGATTTGAAAACTGTGCACCTTAATCTAAGCTTTAGAATGAAAAAATATTTGAAACAATAAATGAACACAGAACTTAACTGTGTAGCTGAACTCTAGCTAGCTACTAGAGCAACCAAATGTTTACAAACTACAATCCACATGCCATGTACAGTTAACATAACGTGATCATTACTTTCCTCCCATATGAACGACTATGTTGTGGTTTCTATTTGACATATAATTATTATCAGACAGATTCACGCAACATTCTAAACAATAACAACAGAACAGTAGGTGTGTGAATCATTGTGGCCTGTGTTAACCACTCGCTGCTAACGCGTTAGCATGGAGGCTAAAACAGTGAAAACTACCGCCTATAATAACTCACCGTCAGGTCTGAACTCAAACTCCAAGAACTCGTGTCCGAACTTTCCTTTGTGTCCGACATAATACCTCAGATAGAAGTCACTGGTTGACATGTTTAAGCCAGAACAAATCGTTCAGAGGTGGAAACGTTTATCTCTCTAACAAAATAAACCAACGCTCTCCCTCCGAGTCCTCCTGGCCGACCTGCTCGTCGTTGCAATGCACCCGTGCGGCGTGCGCATGCGCATTTTCCTCCGCACCTAATCTACTTCGCCGTACAACGGCGCCGCGCACCAACAATAGCAGACCTACAAAGCTCACGGACGCGTGATTATGGATCCAACTGGGAAAGATGGATGGAAACGGCATAGAGCGCTCGTTTTCACAGTTATTGTCCACGACACTGCAAGCGGCGCGAAGGCCAGCGGACCTTGGTCCTGCTCTTCGCCCCCGAGCGCCGCAGGCGCGAGTGGCCGCGAAGAGCGGGCCAGGGCCGCGCGGCCGGCGGAGCGCCGCGCGAGTTACGAAGCCGTGGTGAATGCAATCGTTATATTTATGCCCAGGCCGTAAGGCCTGGGCAAGCGCACGATAAACGCCATGATAATTGGGTACCGTGCACCTCGCGCGGTCCAAGTGACTACAACGGAGCGCTCCCTACGTCCGGTTCAGCCAATCACAAGCTTTAAAAATGAGTCCGGGGCGTGGTTATCCATCTTTCCCAGTTGGATCTATAATCACGCCTCACGCACGCGACGCGTTGTGAGCTTGTAGATCTGCTATTGTTGGTGCGCGTCGCACGGTGATTGTGTCATTTCCCGTCGCGCTTGCTGCTGCTGCGCTGTGGCCACACGTGTTGTCATCACAGAAGAAGAAGCAGTAAAGAAACATGGCCGGTGGTTCTGTTTCACAACAGCTTGAGGATTTATTGAATCCGTTGCCCAAGTTCACAGACCCGGAGGACGACCAGGATGAGGAGACGAAGGCCAAACTCGTCGAGAAGTTCGACGACGATCGCGAGGAAGATGAGGTGGGCTTCAGCGCTCTGCGGAAGCAGAGCATGCTCCCCGACACGGACACCCGCTACCGAGGGAAGGCCGTCTCCCGTAAGCAGCTGCTGATGGATGCCGAGGGGTCTGGAGAGGAGGAAGATGATGATGATGATACTGAAGAAGATGATGAAATAGAAGAAGAGGAGGAAGATGATGATGGCAGTGGTGGCGTTGAGGAGGAAGATCCTGATGTTGAGGATGAGGTGATTTAGGTTTTTATATATACCGGTTTGATTGATTGATTGATTGATTGAAGACTGATTGATTGAAGACTATTAGAAGTTTGCATAGGAAAAAGTACAGTTTCATGACGGTACAGTTCACTGGTACTCATATAACATTGAATGACAGACGGATAGAACACAGTACTAGGCAATACTGCATATATAGCTTTTTTTTATTGATTAGGTGCTCTGTCTACCTACGTTATTTTTGTCTAGATTTATATTTCTATGCATTTGATGTGTTGATGTATTGATGTATTGCCTTGCTTATTGTAAATCGCTGGATTAAGAGCATCTGCTAAATGACTAAATTGTAAATTGTAGGAAGATGATCCTGATGGTGAAAGCGATGAGGAAGGCGGAGGGTTGGAGGAAACACAGGCTGTGCCATGCAACGGCAGAGCCGAGATGAAGACCTTGGTGTCCAAAATGAGGAGCACTGACATCACCTTTCCCCAAGGGGTGGATCTCCACAAGTTGACAGAGGGAATGGACGATCTAGGTGAGAGTGAAAGTGGTGAAGAAGGTGAGAGTGGCAGTGGTGAGGAAAGTGATGGCAGCGACGGATCAGAGGACGAGGAGGACGATGATAGTGGTGGGGACGAAGTGACAGTGAGGACATTCTCTAAAGAGAAGGTGGACGAGGAGGTGGAGAAAGGGAAGGCTGTGAAGGACCAACTGGCTCTGTGGGACCGTCTCCTTGAGGGGCGAATCAAGATCCAGAAAGCTCTTTTAACGGCCAATCAGCTACCCCAGCCCCAGACTCTCCCCGAGTTCAAGAGCAGGGGTGGTGCTGAGTTTGCGGCTGCGTTAAAGAACAGTCACAAAGCCTTGAAGGGCCTCCAAAGGTCCTTATTGGAGCTTCAGGATCAGCTGCTATACCAGAACCCAGACACAAGATCCATTTCCCTGGGACAGACCTGGAGATCGGAACCCCAACATGAGGATGAGGTGTTGAGTGAAGAAGAGATGGAGACCGTAGGAAAGGCTGGGCCTCCCAAGCGTAAACTGGAGATGGCAGAGTACCCAGACTTCATGGCCAAGCGCTTTGCCTCATTCCAGCCCTACCGCAACGCCACACTGCAGAAGTGGCATGATAAAACCAAACTGACCATGGGCAAGAGCAATAAAGGTTTTGGGGCGTTTGAGAGGAATATTTTGACCCAGGTCGAGCAAGTGCTCATGGACAAAGAGAGACTGTTGCGACGCACCCAGACGAGGCGGACAGAGTTCAGAGTTCTGGGGAAACAGGAAACCACTGACCCAGCCGTTGAGGCCATCACAGAGGGCGAGGAGGCACAGCAACTGATGAAGGCCAACTCACACCTCAAAGACCTTGACGAGGACATCTTTGACGATGACGATTTTTACCACCAGCTGCTCAGAGAGCTCATCGAACGCAAGACAAGTGCAGCGGACCCCAACGACCAGGTGGCTATGGGCAGACAGTGGTTGGCCATCCAGAAACTGCGCAGTAAGATCAAGAAGAAGGTGGACACTAAGGCTAGCAAGGGTCGCAAAGTCAGGTTCCACATCCACAGTAAGCTGGTGAATTTCATGGCCCCCATTGACCACAGCTCAATGAATGATGAAGCAAGAACTGAATTGTATCGATGCCTTTTTGGTGGCAACGCCACAGTACAGGTACAGGAGGAACCTGATGTATGAGAGGATAGGGTGCCTCATTTCTACTCTGTCGCACAGCAGTGTCACTCACAAAAATAACTAACAACTTGATGAACATTTCTGGGGATGCAGCAGTATACTGCGTTTGCCACACATCTAGAAATGGCTGAAGTGAGGAGCCACATAGCAGGCTGCTGTAGGAGTGAAAGCAGCATCTCACACCAGGCGGTGTTGCTGTGGTCCATATTGTTGCTCTGAATTCTGGAGACCGATGTGGACTGACACGTTGCTTAATAATAAACACACTAAACATTTGTGGCAAATGTTTTAAGTACCGTGTGTAAATATTTGAGCAGCTTTCTGTGGTGGAGGATGTTTACTAAAAAGCCATGTTTAAATGAAAACCTGATATAAAAGTACTCCAAATTTAACCTGTGTCCTTATTTTTCTTCTCTTAAGTCTCAAGTCGTCTTGCAAGACAAGTATTTCAACTTGTGTGAATTATGAATAATTGACAAATGTGTTGCCCATATTACAAACACTTTGCTCATAGGTTTAATGTTATAACTGGAACAAAATGATTCCCTTGCCAATCTTTAAAACAATCTTTCAGTAGCAATTCTTCTCAAACTTTTCCATGGCAAGGACCCACAAATACCCATAGCCTCTGAATGCAACCCCACCAACTGTGAAATGGCTTTAAAAACAAATTGCCCATCAACAAGCTCACAACACGATACGTTGTGAATTGTAGATCCATTTGATCTATTTATGAACATAACTGGTTAAACAATTGTATGAATTAATGTAATATTTTCTTCTCCAGTATACTAATTTATCCTGTGTATAGGCTATACACCTGTATGACAAATTTCTTTATATAGTCAATGGATAATAAATTGGCTGCTGGCAGTAAAAGAAAAAAAAGTATACAAGTCACAGAAATATCAATTCAATGAAACAAATGTATTTATTACCTGAGAACTTTGTCACAAGAGCATGTAGGCTGAAAGCAAACAGCGTACATGGAACATGTTCACATTGATTATACTGTAAAATAGACACTTTACAGTGGGACGCATTCTGTAACATGGCATGGCTATGACATTCAATGCATACTTTAAGTAGAACCTTAATACGTTGCATCTAATTGTTGCGAACTGGTGACAATATCAACTAACCAGATAGCATTTCAAAATACCAGTATCATGTTATGTCTTGAGGATGGAGGTTTTACTTGGAATAGCACAAGAATATACAGTATGTCATAGTAGGAATGCAAAACAATCGGGTGCTACACGGAATGGCCTCAAATGCAGGTAACGATTTAATATCTTTCTTTGGTGGCAACATACAGCAAATTACTTGAGGTGAACAACGGTTGTTTGATTTGTTCTCTGCTAATTCAAATTGTCAGGGATTTACACCAATACTGCCCTTAGCAATAATACTGTACAAGAAACCACCAAAACAAATACATAATTTTAAAGATGTACAGTAGACTTGACTACATACGCAATTTTTATAATATGAAAACTCAAGGTTGTGTTGATCAAATGTACTGTACTCATCAGGAAAGGCAGTGAACCTGAATGGAGTCTTATGTAAATAAAGTAAGGATTTGCATTAGACAGCACATGGCATTATCAGTGAAATAATTGCAATCATTAAAGTAAAGGATATATCCAATGATGTGAAATCTTGCTCAATGCCTCAATCACCCTTCCATTTCAGTAGCATGTTTACCTCACAGACCCAAAAAAATACTTATAGCAAAATTACACTTTGGTAGAGGTTTGGGTTGTGTAGTTACCTTGCCACCAAAATAAATACCGGTAGTCTCCTCATTGCAGTGAACGGGCTAGCACAAACAGCTTTTTCAGTCTATGTATTGCAAAACCTGACAATTATTAAAGTTAACTGTTGATTTTACCATTTGAGGATTTAGATCCACAAATGAAGTCCAGATCTTACCATTTCAAATTGTATAATCAATAATCAATCATTTTTATTATTCAATTTCGTAGTTTTTTAAGCTGTGTTGGTTTTCTGCAAGAATCCGCTTTGTTTGTGGGCCTTAGTGTGATAAAAGAATAACTTTGAAACCTGTTTGTGCAATGTAAGGAGTATTTTGGAATATACATTTCTAATCAACAGAGGAATCACTGAAGATATCTGACCAATATTAGTTACATCATAGCAAGGTCCAATCCAACACAATCTAAACATCTACCAATGTGTAATTTTGAAACAGTTAAACACTTTTCAATTACACTGTATGAACTAAAAGTAAAAAATAAAATTGCATATAATGCTTCAAAAAAGCAAAAGAAAATAATAATAAAAGTGAACCTTTTCTTTTTTGCAAGTTAATGTCTTCCAACTTGATATTTGTTACCCATAATTTGGCAGACATGCAGTAGGCAATGAGCTGTCCCTTTCTCCATTGAAGAGCCATTGTAGTTCAGATATACATTGTCATACTATGGTGTCACTGTTGCACACAAAAAATAGCAGATCTAAAAGCTCACTCACAATGCATCGCGATGCAATGCATTGTGAGCTTATGGAACTGCCATTTTCAGTGTGCAACACGGTTGAATGATGGAGTATAAATTAAGCATTAATGAGGTAGATTGCTGGAGTCTGTAGTTTGCTGCTTCTGGGCGAGTCCATAACCATTAAGGCAACCATTTAGCCGTTTGGTCAAACCACCATTAAGAATGTCCTGGATGTGCTGAACTATAAGGTTTATGGCAACTGTATTGAAAGAGATGTGGGCATACATTCAGTCATCGAAGGAACAAATAAATGCAAATACATTTGCAGAATATATTTGGTTAAATTAAAATCAGATAGTGTTTTTGTTGGTTGAGACAATAAATCCCAAAACGGATTGCTGCGACCATAATTTAGGCTTCCTGAATTACTTCCTTAGGGTACGGTCACACCAAACTACCGTACCTATGAGAGTGGATTCCCGATTCCGCCAATGTATTTCAATGGAAATGGAGCGGTTGCCTGCCAGTAGAGGATTTCTGCCAAAAAACGCTCCATTCTCATTGAAATGCATTGGCAGAATCGGGAATCCACTCTCATAGGTAGTTTGGTGTGACCGTAAGTTTAGCCTTGACAGTACAGTTACAGTACCACCTCACAGAATGGCAGTAAACACAGCTGTGAGATACAAGATAACATGCTGTTGTGTCTAGCTCTGGCATCTTGGTCAGAAGGTGTAGGATACGACAGTGTTCATTTGCTTTAATACTTTGCAGCCATTTTGTTCTAGAACAACATGGTTGATCTGGGAAAGGCTCACTAGCAAACTTATAAAACACTCACCAAGGTTATCAGCTCCTCTGGGTATGATCACATCAGCATATTTCTTTGTCTAGACAGAGTGAACATAAAAACATAAATAAAAACTGTTGACCATGATTAGCATTAATTGATCTGTGGTAGCTGAATAGGTACTCACTGGCAGACAGAACTCCTCAAAGGCAGGCTTGACAAAAGTAATGTACTGTGCAAGAACACTTTCCAAGTCCCGTCCTCGCTCGCTTATGTCCCGAAGCACTGAAAAATATAGGCATCGGGTTATTACCTCAGTGGATCAATGATAATTCGGTATCTCTTAAGAATGGGTTACACATTCTACAAAATCACAACACTTTACTCACCTCTGCGTGAGAGCCGCGTGTCCGCATCTGTATCCACAAACAACTTCATCTGAAATAAGTCGCGGACCTTCTGGCAATAGAACATCAGGATCCCCTCGAACAGAACCACGTCTGCAGGGTACACAGTGACAGACTCCTTTTTCCTACCACATGGAAGACAATCAATATAAAAAGGACTATTTATTTTTAAACAATACAATGAAATATGTCAACAGTGAAATAATAGTGTTAGTGACACTGTCTGCAAACGGATCAGAGAGTGACTCACCTGGAATGGGTGACAAAGTCATAGACAGGGATCTGTACTGTTTTGCCCTCCATGATGTTCCACATAGTGGTAACAATGAGGTCATCATCAAAAGCATCTAGAGGGGGGACAAAAAGCTCAAATCAGTCAAAAGTACTGCAATGACTCATTTACTGGAGGCTGTTGGTATCAGAGTGTAGAGCACTGGTTCTAAACATGGGGACACTAGACAGGGGTCCTTGAGGGGGTTCCAAGGGGTCCCCAGCTAAACGACTGATAGTTAGGAACTAATGGACTCACAGGTCCATTTGTACCGTATACTCTCTTAAATTATCACGATTTTACAGTTTCTTCTGTTTTTTTCCCTTCTTTGCATTAGTGACCCAATGCATATCAAATTGGGGGCCTTGAAATTAAAAGGGTTGAGAATAACTGGCATAGGGCAATCCTGTGCACAGGATGTTGACTGCACAAGGCACTAGGGATGTAGACTCCAAAACAAACAGACACATCTCAGGCTGCTGCTAGTCACAACAACCTCCAGTAGACTACACCAAGGTCTTATAAAAGAAGAAGAATCATGTTTTGTCCTTGATTAGTGTCACTAGAAAATAAGAGGCCTTGAAGAAAAGAAGGCTAACTAACGGGCTGATTAATTGCATACCTGGATGATCAAAGTTGAACAGCCCCTTGATTGCTTTGGCTCTCTGTTCAGGGGAGAGGACCCTGTAGAAGCTGTCCTGGCTCAAGATGGCTACCTGGCGCTGGTGGTGGTCGATCTTGTTCTGCCCCAGCAGCTCCATGATCTTACTGCACACTGATGACTAGCAATGGATACAAGTGGCCAGATTTATACCAGAGTAAACTAGAAAAGTTTACACACACACGAAAAATGTGCTTACAAAAACAAAACATGAAAACATCAAGATTAGAAGTACTGCAGGTGCAAATCAGAAACATAACATGAAAGCAAGGCTATGCTGAATATGATGTCATAATGTAAGTTCTAGGGTTGCAACGGTTAACAAATCAATTTAATTGGTTACACAATCATTGATAATCAATCATGTAACAATAATATTTTGTAAATAATCAATCCCTATTTTGTGCATGTCATTATAGGCAAAAGAAAATCTAATGTATCAAATAGACGATCTACAAGCTCACGAGTTGAGATGTGACAAGTTGTGATCTTAAGTACAAATTAATGTTCAAGTGATTAGTTTGTTGATAAAAATATTTTAGAAAATACATAACTATTTGATTAATCAAAAAATGTATAGAATAATCGATACAAAAATAAATATTTGCAGCCTGAGTAAGTTCCTAAATCACTGCAGGACAGTGAGAAGGGCCTTGCCTGACGATGCCTGATCAGAATCTAGCTTACATTGCTCTATTGCTTTCTCCATTTCCTCCTGATCTCTCAGGTTGGGAACAATGGCAATAGGTGACTCATCGTGTATCAGGTCAGGATAATACTGATTCTGATATATCAACTGTTCCCTGTAGCCCTTTAGGGTAGTTACACACACAGCCAGTCACGCATTAGTTTTATTAGACCAAAGCACAACCCACACACCAATATGACATATTTTTATTCTCAGGAGACTTAATTGGTTTTAATAAATACAATCAATCTATTTTTTCACAAGCTGGGGCTCAAGTGGTTAATCAGACATGATTATAAAATCTAAGAAAACTGTATGTTATTCAATTAATCCAAAAAAAGTAATCAATAGAATAACTAAGAAATAATCGATAGTTGCATACCCTAAATTAAAGTAGGCCTAGATGTGTCAGCCTTGGCATACCATAACATGTGTCATTGTATGACAACAGTTACTCATGAGCTCACATGATGATTTAACCCTGTCTTAGTGTCATCACTATGGCTGTACTTAAGCCGTGAACTTGAGGCCCATGGAGGAGTAGGCTTTGTGTCCGCAAATGGAGCTAGTGGCCACAGCTGGATTTCTAAGTTGAAATGAACACGGTCGATTTTATTTGATCTGACTCAATTAACACCAATGTCAGCAATATTCGCTAAAGAACTGGTTACGTAAGAGAAGTTAGAAAACCATTGGTTTGGAGACCCTACTGACTGGTGTACTGTACTCTATGGTAGTCTAATAACTGGTCCATTGCCAACAATAGCTCTTTGTGAAAGAAAAAGAGGATCCTCATCCAACCAACCTCTGTGTAATGGCTGATTCAGCACTCTGATCTTCCAATAACTGCATTTTTAGTTGTGACTGCATTTTTATCCAAACGCAAGACATGCAAAAAGTCACCACAACAACTCTAATTCCTACAGTACGTTAAACAGAAAGACACAGACACAGCACAAAGATAAGTTAAGCTGTACAATTAACTTCCCATCCAAACAGTATGGAGGTGAGGGAACAGGTGGCTCTACTACAGTTACACAGGGAGGCGGGGGGTGACAAACACTTAACGGTGAGAGTGACATAAACAGGAAGTCTAACCTACACAGCTGTCTGGCAGTGGTGGACCAAAACTCATGTTTCCTTTAAACTACTCTGACTCTCATGTCTTGGTGAAAGTTACCTAAACTAAACAGCCCATATGTCTGTAATCTCATAAATGGTGGTGTTAAAAGACACACACACACACACACACACACACACACACACACACACACACACACACACACACACACACACACACACACACACACAGTTATGGTGTGAAAGAGACTGTATGCTGATGCTGTTTTTAACAAAATATGCAATGCAACTCATCCTGTTAGAGTCTAACAGGATGAGTCGCATATTTTGTGTTAAAACAGCATCAGCATAGTTGGACAATGTGTGTGGGTGCGCTCAAAGCTGTAGCAATGATGATGGTACAATGATGATACAATATGGTACAATAGGTTATAGCTGCATCGGTGTCATCTACATGAGTTCATGATGAGGACTCTAGGATGCAGAGGATGTGTCGCACAGTGATGATCAGAAAATCATTATGGTGCCGACATCCCATAATTGTTTTTATACGTTTGACCATTGTGTGTGTGTGTGTGTGTGTGTGTGTGTGTGTGTGGGGGGGGGGGGGGTAGTTGAATTGGACAGGTGTATAAATATCTTTACAAGTTATGTTGTCTATATTCAAGCATGTTATAATTATTTGTTTTTTTATTGGGGGGGGGGGACTGAGTTGTCAGCGCTGCACAGCTGATGTTTATTCAGTCTGTTGATTGAACTGGGTAGTGGTTAATGACACATCTAGCTTTGTCTCAGTTGATCATTTAATAGCCTAGCGTAGCACCTCTTGAACTTCAAATGGACCGAGCCTACAATGAGTGGGTTAAAAATAAATAAATAAATAAATAAATAATGCACACACTACTGATCTTCTAAATTTGTATCTTAAAACAAAAAAATAAAAATGTTGGCAAGCTAGGCCTGGCCTGGCTATTACTACACCTCATCCAAATGATCAGGTCTTTTGTATCCAGTTGATTTTAACACAATGAAGGCATGTGATGATGTGAAGGCAAAATATGCTGCGTGTCAAATTGAATAACCAAATATTCCAAAATTCTTTGTTCCACTAAACCAATCTGAATATACAGCCGTTTGGAGACATCTAGTTTGACGTACGAATACAAATAAATAACCACTTAAGGACAAGAAAAATATATAGAAAATGCAACCTTGCCGCTGGCAGATCCTCCCGCAACGCCGATGAGAAACGGCTGCCGGTTGTCATGCTCATTTTCGGCTTGGTCATCTGGCTTTGTGTCGCTGTCGCCTGCCATGCTTCATCTGTAATGCAAGCGCTGCGCCGCTATGCGCTCTAAAAGACACACGGGGGCGCGTGTGTATCTGGTACACGCGCTTCGCTCCTCCCATCTGATGATGATGATGTGATGATGATTATTATTATGCCTAACAGAAAATCACAGGTTCGTTGAGTATCAGTGGTGGAAAAAGTAATCACATTTTTCAATGTGAGTACTTTCACATTTCAAAATTTACCTGAGTAAAAGTTCAAAAGTGTCGGTATCAAAATGTAGACCTACTTAAAGTATAAAAGTAAAGGTACTCATTATGCAGAATGTCCCATTTCACAAGTTTTCAAATGTCTAAAATATTTTAAAATAGCAGGCAGGTCTACTAGCTCACAACAATGTGTCACATCGCGACACATTATGAGCTTGTATATCAGTTATTTTAAATTGCTGAACTGTAGGGCTGAAGTGGGTAATGTATATTTTGTAATAATCAAAGTCTAAAAAGTAACTATAGTAACTAATGTTGTCAAATAATTGTAGCCTACTGTTTTCATTTTGAGCTTGAACATTTTCACACCAGCTGAGCGGTGACCCGGACGTGATGTCATCGTTTCCCCAGCGCTAGCTCTGCTCTATGCTCCTTTGCTGTGCTGAGTTGCTAAAAACTACATTACTGTTAGCTTCAAGCTAATACTAACCAGATCGATTTGTCTGTTCGAATATATTTTTCGTTGATATTTCTACCATCTGATACGTTACAACAATAACCTCGACCAACGGCATTGTGGCAACCATGAGTACCATGTTCCCTGACACCATTCTCATAGTGTTTATCTCCGTTTGCACGGCGCTGTTAGCTGAAGGTGAGTGAACCTCCATGAGCAACGTTGAAGATCAGTGTTTCTGCACTGGTGGAAACAGTAGGCCTACTATTTTATAGTTACTTCAGTAAAAGTATCAATACTGCAATGCAGAAATACTCTGTTAGAACTAGAAGGCTGGTGTTCAGAATTTACTTGGGTAAAAGTATAAAGGTATTGGCATCAAAATGTACACTACTGTCTTAGCCCTGAATACATGACCGTCGTCATTCAGTCTTAAAGTAGGCCTACCAAAAGGTACTCGTGAAGCAGAACTCTTCCATTTCATGTTTTCAAAATGTATAAATGCGACCAGTTGTGAGCTTGTAGATCGGCTATTTTCAAATAGCCCAAGACTATATAGAGGGCTGAAGTGGTTACTGTGTGTTTTGTAATATTTTAAATCTACAAAGTAACTAGTTACACAAATACAATATTTGAATCCGAGATGTAGTGGTGGAGACTGGAGTAGAAGTAAAAGTATTGGAAATTGGAAAGTACAAATACCTCAAAATTGTACTCAAGTACAGTGTGTAAGTAAATGTACTTAGTTACTTTCCACCACTGTGTCTGGCAATGTTCAAGATGCGGAACATTATTTTAACGATCAGCTCTGTTTGTGCCCTTTAAACACATCATATCCGTTATTACTAGTATTACTCCAGCAATATGTTCCCCTAATTTAAAGGTGACGACGACATGAAGATTACCAGCCATTAGCCACTGTGCTAATCTGAGCGACAAGGGGAATCACTCGGCTGATACTTCTACTACTCATTCTGTTGTAAATGTGCTCGGATTGCCCGGATTTGTGAAATAATGTGTATGTTTGTTGTATGGGAACGAGAGTATATTTCAACTGGTGGTCCGTGAAGGAACTGCATGTGGTCCCTGATCATGCATTTTAGAAACATAGCAAAGTGAAGACTGTCTTTTATTTGTATAAATGTTCCACTATCGTTGAGATTGAGAAACTGTATGACTTGGTGACCTATGATGACTGTCGCATCAATGTCGTAATGTACTTGGAAGTTGAAGGTGAAGAAATTCCACTGAAAAAGGGAGTTCGAATTTCAAGAAGGGGAAGGAATTATATCATATGTGTGTGCTGGGGCTCCTACAATCAGTATATCAGTTAACATGAGTTTACCACCACGAGTACCAAAATAAATAAATATCTAGCCCATATCCCGACTCCCCAGTGGTCCCCAGGTTGATTCTTAGTTAGTGGAGTGGTCCCTGATTCACAATCAGTTGAAAACCCCTGGTTTAGAAGGTAGCCATGATCTACCATGAACCTGGCCTGCCTTGGCCACTAGTTGATTCAATCAGAATGCTTTGCAAATAATGTAATTGTCCCCAAGACTCCCCTGATACACATTATAGTTTACTAATGGTTTATTATCCATTATTAACCTGCGCATTGCTTTCATTCATACACGTTGTGTTCTCAGGTATTACGTGGGTTTTAGTGTATCGGACTGAAAAGTACAAGAGGCTAAAGGCTGAGGTGGAAAAGCAAAGCAAAAAACGTGAGTGACTTTTTCCCTTCCCCACAGTTTGTTTGTATAAGTTGTTTGCGTTAAAATTCACTGTCATATGTTTTGATATCACCAGTTGAGAAGAAAAAGGAAACCATCACAGAATCTGCAGGTCGTCAACAGAAGAAAAAGATTGGTAAGAAATAATTCTATCCCAAGGATTCTAAATGAACCTATCACATTGACAGATAAATGAATATATACCCAATGTATTACAGAGAGACAAGAAGAGAAACTGAAGAACAACAACAGAGACCTGTCTATGGTGAGGAGCCCCAACAATGCATACTTGTTTTATTCAACAAGGGCAACTTAAGGGTGTGCAAAGTAGAGCCATTAAAAGCCAAACTTAAATGTCAGTTTACATTATCGTGCTTTTCTGTCATTGTTATTACAACTTTCCTACACATAATCTAGGAAATGTAATGCATTGAGGTTAAATGCCTTGAGACAAGCTTTCAAATGCAGACAGTCTCATCCATGAATATTTCGAAGGTATACTGTGTACATTGTGTTAATCAATTGATTGATCTATGAAGTTTGATGATACAGTGAATATTGAGTCATACTGGATAGAGTGACAAATGCACAGAGACTATTAATTGAGCTATTAAGCGATAGCTGAATTATTGTAATAACAATCAAACTTAATTGTTCATAAATGTGTTTCTCCCCCATCAGGTCCGCATGAAGTCAATGTTTGCGATAGGCTTCTGCTTCACAGCACTGATGGGCATGTTTAACTCCATGTAAGTTTAAATCACTGGTTTATTCACTTTGTATTTCAGAATATGAAATGCTTCAGTAATTGAGCTCTCACCACATGCCGTTTCTTTTTTGTGTACAGTTTTGATGGGAGAGTTGTGGCAAAATTGCCATTCGTACCACTGTCCTACATCCAGGGACTGTCTCATCGCAACCTTCTGGGCGAGGATTACACTGACTGCTCCTTCATCTTCCTCTACATCCTTTGCACCATGTCCATCAGACAGGTATCTGCACAGTTGTCAGACTTTAAACCTGAAAAAGATTGACATAATGTTAGATTCTGTAAATTTAGAGTGGATATTCTTTGAAATTCAATGACTGAAAAACTTTAGGAATCCTGTATCCAATATGTGTTTGAACTGTATTTTCAGCTTCAGCGCTAGGTCCTACGGAGTAAAATCCTGAGTCTGAATTTATCTTTGAGAGTGTGTGGAACCAAATGGACTTAAGTATCCATTTGGGCCCTTTAAGCAAATTAACACTGACAATTTTGCTGTTGTATACCTGCCTTGACACACTATCTGACCATGCATCACACATCAAGTGTTCAAAGTAGAGCACTGCCAAAGCTCATGGTAGCTGCAACATTGAATTTAATTGTGGTTACTCAATATCTGAACCATTTGTTTCTTATCGCTCTTGCTAAATATAGATAAGATTAAGGACAATATATTTCTGTTTAAATGTCTGTTCAAGAGGTTTATCAGTAGCTTTTGTTTGCATATTACAACAATACAATTTAATATATTTGTTTCTGTATTTGGTTAAGATACAGTATATTTGCTTTGTTAGAAATTACAAGAACAAACAAAAAGTCGAGAGGCAGAGACTATTCTGGTGTTCATATTGACTAATTGAACTTTCGGTCCAAGATGTGTCAATTGCCTGCACTTCACATACAGTACCATCATAAGAATGGGTCATATCTTTTACCTCTGCCAGATTAGGTTAGGTAGGCAAAATCTAATTATGGCTGTACTTTTCACCAGACCACATTGTAAGGAGGTTTCATATCTCAATATCTGATTGGTGCATTTTTTGTCTCCAGAACATCCAGAAGATGTTGGGTCTTGCACCCTCCAGAGCGGCGACAAAACAGGCTGGCGGCTTTCTGGGACCTCCCCCACAAGCAGCTAAGTTCTCCTAATCATCTGGGACAATTTCAACATGTCAGCGTGACTCCATGACTGTGTGACTGCAGAGGTCACAACCCAATTGTCAGGACACAGAACTCCTCATGCTGTGATGGAATAAGCTTTTTATAAAACTTTGTATATCTGTTGCAGCTGCTGTGTCAGCAGGATATTTTTGATTCTTCATTCTTTTGTTGCTTATTTAATTTTTAGATTGATTTATATTAC
This sequence comes from Nannobrachium achirus, assembly GCF_963921795.1. Classification (NCBI taxonomy): domain Eukaryota; kingdom Metazoa; phylum Chordata; class Actinopteri; order Myctophiformes; family Myctophidae; genus Nannobrachium; species Nannobrachium achirus. Next base: position 34,018,569 of record NC_137810.1, read on the forward strand.
AAATTAGAATTAAAGAAAATGTCTTAATTATTGTTATGGGTATTAGGTATGTATGCCATGCAAGCAGCAGATGTTAATGTTATACATTGTTTTGAGAATTCACAACTTAATTTATTTTTTTACCAGTATTGTTGTATTGTTTTGTACTGGTAAATAAAGTTTTATGATCACATTTTAACAGTGTTTACTCAGCTTGACTCAGAATTACATTGACATGCTTCTACTGTGTATGCATCTTAAGATTGATGGAGACAACAGTATTGTGCAATTTGTGCTTATGTCCACTATTCAGTTACATTTATTGTCTTTCAATTTGACATACACATTGTTTTTTGTTTTGTTTTTTACTGAGGATCGCAATGCTGTATGAAACGAGAAAGTGGAAAATATAGTTCAACAAAACATAGTACAACTACTGTATACAGGTAAAGTACTGTAAAGTGACACAGAAGATTTGGAATTTTTCACCTAGATCAAATCATCTCTGGATGTAATAAACTATTATATGTACTATATATTTAACATCAGCAGCACTAAACTGACAGTAAAATTCATTGTTTACTAGAAATTAATATGGCTGTAATTGTTTAAGAGTCAAGCTGAACCAGTGAAAATAAAATTACTTAAAAGTATGGGGAGTTTTTTATGCATGTTTTTTGAAATGCAGGAAGGTCATTCAAGGACATGAGGCCACAAAGGGAGCGAGCAGTGAAGCAGGAATGTGATTCTGGTAATGTCAATGGCAGCCTCCCCTGTCCAAATGGTTCCAAAGTTCTTCACTCTGCTCTAACACTGATATCCTTGAGAAGAAATTGCATGTGGTTCAAACAATTTAACTACACTTGACCACTTAGTTACCCCTTTTAAATGAATATTTGCTCATTCTTCCCAGATTCCTGTTTATCTTTTATCCCATGAACAAGAATTAAGAGGGGTTTAAATGATGTCACTCACAGGTACTACAAGGAACAAAATGTTGCTGGGACATGTTCTGCAAAACTACCAACAAATACAATATAACATAATTAAGTCAACGTGTTATAGATAACGGCATTTATGATAGGCTGTATTAGCAGCAATGGGGTTGTGCACGAAGGCATAGGCTATATTTCACTTCTCTGACTATGTAGCCTAAGTTGTGCAAGTAATTTTGAGCAGCTGCCCAAGGTTCCATTTGTTTGACGCCCGGGGAGCAGTTGGGGTGTCTTGCTTAGGAACACTTCAACACACGTTGGGCGAGTCAAGGTTCAAACCAGCAACCTTAGGATTCCCAGCCGGCCCCTCTATCCACTCAGCCACTGCCACCCCAAAACATCTGCAAGACCTGTTAGTATCCTGTCAATGTCCTTGTTTGATCCAGAGAGGATTTGCAGAGTGCTTGAGGATTTGCAGAGTTCTCATGTTCCCTTTCAGTATAGTTTCATAACACAATTACACACATTCAGTCTGCTACTGTTGAAACTTTGCCCTGGCTGACAGTCTGAGAATCATACCTTGCTCAGTGGTCCTACAGTAATTTAGACCTAGGGTTATCTTCTGGGATGGGATCTGCAGCCTACTTTTCTGAGACTAGGCCAGATCTGCAACCTTGGCTTGTTGTGCTGAAAAGTAGCCTATTCCATTGTTATATTTATATGAACTGCAGTTTAAATGCACAATGCACATCGCCTTAGGTTAACAGATTAAGCTTTAATCTGTTGTAGTTTTCGGAAAATAAACACATGATAATGGTCCCATTAAATACACAAACCGTTTGTTAATTCTATACTAGAGTTTTCCAACATGGTACAATCTCTGGGGTAAATGGGTCAGATTGTGGTCACATCGTTACGTAATATATGGGGCGTGTCGTCATGTGTGCGTTCCGTGGGCGTGCACAGTTGATCATGGGTTTATTAAAACTCGACACAGTCGCCATTGTATATTCGCACAGTATCACATTCCAACAGCCCCCTGCGTTAACCTTTCTACACGAAAAGGTAATTTACATTTCACATGTTGCTACCGCTGTGTGTGATGATTTAATGATTCTGCATAGTGCATACGAAGTGTTTGCTGTGCCAGCCAGTCTGTATGGAATTTACCGTTATAATTAAACGCGGTACTTTGATTCAAATTCAATCTCGTGCAGTTTCTATTTTGTGTTTCTATATTCTGTTAACTACTTTTCAGATGTGTACGTTACAACATTAATCAAAATCAAATCTTATCATGTTAACGTTAATTCATTGATTGTAGTGAAATGCATTTGTTGGTTATATGTCAAGTAAACGTTCATCCGTGCATGCACAACCCGTTTATGTTAACTGTTGCACGTGTCTTGATTGTTTTGTAATTTGGTCTGTCGCATTTTACCGTAGGTGCTAAACGACGTAAAATGGCCCAGTCATTTCTTGGTACAATGGCCAGCGCTACAACTGGATCTGTGGTTGTGACGGATCATCTGAACTTCTGGGGTGGGAGCAGAGTCAAACCCAAAGACACCAAAAACTCTGAGCCTGTATTCGAACCTGCGACAGGTATGCAAATGCAACGCATCAAAGATTATAGACTAGGTTATAAAATCTATACCTATAGCCTAGATAACTGTTGTAGACCCTCACACTGCAAACTGGTTTCAAGTTCACTGGTGCATGTTTGGGCCTGGGGTCACTTAAGGTAGCCTAACCTAGTGTAGACAGTTGCATAACTGTACTTTCCCTGATGCTCTACAACATTCTTCAATTCTAACGGGTCTAATCTAGAAAGAAATGCTTCATTTAGATAGAAAATGTGTTCATTTAGTTAATTATGCATTATGGAAATTTCTTAATAAATGATATTAACCGTTGAGGATCTGGTAAGCCTGTGCTGCTGTAATGGCCCTTCACTATTTTGAATATTAGTTATTATTATGCTTTATAACCAGTTCCACCAGATATTTCCTCTGGTATATCTGCAGGACTTGATAAGATTTTGCTAAATGCTTATCGTCCAGCTGTTGTTTGTTCCATCATATGTACAGGTCGTGTCTTGTGTGACATGGTTCCTTGCGGGGCAGAGGAGGTAGACGAGGCTATCAAGAGTGCCCACACAGCCTACCTGAAATGGCGCAAGTTGTCTGGCATGGAGAGGGCTCAGATCATGCTGGAGGCTGCCCGAATTATCAGGGTAAGATAGACAGAGAGAAAGTCATTAAGATTCAATGTAGGAAAAAAGCAAGACTAAACTAGTCAAGGTGTTAGACATTAAATAGTATTGCACAACTAAATTGGATATGCACTCTTATGTTCAATAGGATAGTAGTTAATCATTAAACAATACATTCCCTGATGTGTTGCATCACTCTTGGCCTACTTTTGCACTGAATGCCAGTTCATTGTTCATCTTTTACCATTCATTGTGTCATCTCAAATTTCATGTCTTAAATTGACGCAGTGTATTTTCAGTAGGGAATGTTTCTCTACATAACACTGTGGTGCCTTCAAATATTAACAGGAGAGAAGAGACAACATTGCCAAGCTGGAAGTTATTAACAATGGCAAATCAATTACTGAAGCAGAAGTAGACATTGACGTTGCCTGGCAGACCATACAGTACTATGCTGGCATGGCTGCAACACTTGCAGGTAGGTGCAAAAAGAAAGGGGGGTGGGGGTGTCTCCATTACTGAATGAAAATGTATTTTTAAATTGTTATCATGGCATTTGATACTTGGTTCTTCAGTTACAGTATGTTAAACCCAGTCTAGTTCTCACACAACATTTGTCTAAAAGCAGCTGTACAAGCTCGCAGCGTGGCACCAAGTGATGTGCTGTGAACTTGTATATCTGCTATTTTTGAATAAAACACAATCTAAAAAGACACTTTCCCTGTTCCCTGTAATGGGTTAAAGTTCCAAAACCTTATTCTAGTACTTAGTCATTATATAGCTATTCAATGCTATTCATTCATCTTTGCAGGCCAGCATGTTCAGCTTCCAGGAGGAGCGTTTGCTTATACAAGAAGGGAGCCCCTCGGTGTGTGTGGTGGAATTGGTGCCTGGAACTACCCCTTCCAGATTGCAGCTTGGAAGTCTGCTCCTGCCCTGGCATGTGGTGAGTTTGACTGTTAATAACTACACGTGATTCCTGTTGGGTAGATTCTTCTCTGCCTGATATCACCTAAGAAGGATTCGCTTTTATTGTAAATGGTTATGTATCATGTAGCTTTAAATATATATATTCTCTCTTAACACTAGGTAATGCCATGGTGTTTAAGCCCTCACCGATGACTCCTGTGACCGCTGTCATTCTGGCTGAGATCTACCAAGAGGCAGGAGCACCTGCAGGTCTCTTCAATGTCGTACAAGGTGGAGCAGAGACTGGCACCTTGCTCTGCCAGCACCCCATGATAGCTAAAGTGTCCTTCACTGGCAGTGTCCCCACAGGCAAAAAGGTACACATAACAGGCAAACATTTTATGAAGTCTAATGTAATATCGCATTGCGATAACCTGAAAAACAATTGCCAATGAATCTCATGACATGTCTAGGTTAAGAATCACTGTTTCTAGCATCTGCTGAAAACCTGAATCACAGCACTATTTATAGTCCAGGGTTTCCCACTAGACATTTTCTTGGCCGGGCCAACATGGCCAACAAGATTCTATTTCTCCATCCAAATGTTAAATGAATCGGACATAATCTAATGCACCTCACACATGTGTGTCTGTCTAGTTATGTGCATGTGTTAATGCAGTGCATCTTTTCACAACTTTGACGCAGATGCGCCAGAAACACTATTTCTGCGTTTATCCATAGTTTCACAACCATTGAGCTGCAATATAAGTAGCCCACATCTGAAGATGAGTGCTTGGCTGTACCCTTCATTGTCGCTGTTGCTGCAATATCATGATCAAAGCTGATAATTTATTGCTCTGTGTTTCATGTTGGTCGCATGACTCACACCCTTTGTAATTTCCATTAATTTAGCTAAATGTGGCATGGTATGTCTGTTTTACAACCATGCCACTGCGCAGCTCAAGCCTTTGTTTGTGTCTGCATGTTTGTGTGTTTGTATATTGTGAGGCAAACAGTACGATAGTAGGCAGTCTGTCAGAAAACCATACTGATGATTTACTTGTCATAATAATTTAAATAAAAATGTCCAATCCTGCCAATGTGGCCAGCGTTATTTATATGTAATGATCAATTAAGATTTGAATCAGCCAATGTCTCTTCTGTTCTCAGATCATGGAAATGTCGGCCAAGGGGGTAAAGCCTGTGACTTTGGAGCTGGGAGGGAAATCTCCCCTCATCATCTTCAAGGACTGTGAGCTGGAGAATGCAGTGAGAGGAGCACTCATGGCCAACTTCCTCACCCAGGGACAGGTGAGGAAGTAGAGCACACAGGAAAGCACACTAACCAAATTGGTTAAAACCTTTAGTCCTTTGTCGTACAATGAATAGTGAAAATATCCGATCTTCAAGCTCATAAGCGTCACCTTGCAACACATTGTGAGCTCGTAGATCTGCTATATTTTCTATTCTTGAATTTTGTTTTATTATAATACTTATCTGAAATATTTGTACAATAATGACATGCCTAAAAGTGACACCAGATTGAAAGTGGTTAAAGGAGTAGTCAAATGCCTTTTTTTTTCCTATTGATTATCCAGAATCAATGGAGGTACATTTATTGTAAACAAAGTAATTAAAATTTGGAATGCGACAAAAAACTAAAACTATTATTGAACTCTAGTCTCCATGGCATGAGTAATCAATAGAAAAAAAGTCATTTTGGGGGTGAACTACTACTTTAACTGTATGTATGATGATCCCACCATGTCATGCAGAAGTCTGAGCCAATCAGAGACGCCAGTCTTGACCTGTTTAATAATGTTCCCCAAGGTTTGCTGTAATGGGACCCGAGTATATGTGCAGAAAGAGATCATGCCACAGTTCCTGGAAGAGGTGGTCAAAAGGACCAAGGCCATCCCGTTGGGTGACCCCCTGCTGGAGGGCACTCGTATGGGAGCGCTGATCAGCAAGCCACAACTTGAAAAGGTTCTGGGATTTGTCCGCCAGGCCAAGGAACAGGTGTGTTTAATGATTTAAATGTCTTCTAAATCCTAACAGTTTTCTGAAAAACCTTTGTTTCTATATTAGTGGTTATCAAACTTTTTAAAGTCAAGGACCCCCAGAATTATGTATTTGGCCGTGGATCCCCCCTCAATCCCAAAATATTTTGCTCCAGGGACCCCCAGAAGCAAAGATTTGAGTTAAAAATATTTCGCTTAAAAAAAAAAAAAAAATGATTCAAAGATTCGCTCATTTTTTATGTTTTTTCAAAAAAAGCCGATCTACAAGCTCATAGCGCGGCACTGACAAAGTTTAAAATAATGGTTAAAGTGGTTAAATGTAAAGTGACACAGATGCTTTCCAGGTCTCAAAGGGTAAAATGTGCACGACCAAGCAGTTCTATGAAATATTTTGACTAATATCGCTTGTTTTCCCAGGGAGCTAAAGCACTTTGTGGAGGGGAGCCATTCATTCCCAGTGATCCAAAACTGAAAGGAGGCTACTTTATGTCCCCTTGTGTTCTTGGTTTGTATTTTGCATTTGTTTTACTGATATAGCTTAAGGTTTCTATACTAGTAGTTTGCTAACTCACTCACTACTCATATGACATCAAATGAAGTATTCTGTTTTTTGTTGTTGTAACTAATTATTGTTGTATGTGTGACATGCACAATTTCTCCCAACTCAGATAATTGTAGAGACGACATGACATGCGTGAAGGAGGAGATCTTTGGCCCTGTAATGTCCGTTATGTCTTTCGACAATGAAGAGGAAGTTCTGCAGAGGGCCAACAACACTACCTTCGGTTTGGCCTCTGGAGTCTTTACCAGGTGAGCATCAAGTGGAGAGAGTTGCCTTTAAGGAGGCCTTCATCAAAGCTACCAGACCATCATCATGACTATCTACCACTGACACTTCACACTTAAAAGATAAGAAAGTCAGTGCAACCTATTGGATGCAGTCCAGTATCTCTACAAAGCAACCATAAAGTATGATACATTGCTCAAGACTACTCTTGAGATTCATGGCCAGAGGATGGCTACCAGACTGCCTGCAAGCATTTTTAACTTGTTGTGATCTTTAATGTCCAGATCTCACATCCTTCTAATCTTCCCTGCCCCTATAGGGATATAGCACGAGCTCACCGTGTGGCAGCCAACCTGGAAGCAGGGACTTGCTTCATAAACAACTACAACGTCAGTCCTGTGGAGGTGCCCTTCGGAGGTTACAAGATGTCAGGTGAGATGTTGTAATAATGACCCATTCAGGACATGGACTAATGTTGGCCTAACACCAAATTACTTAATGATTTTACCGTCACAGTCAAATTTCCAGCGTCTGAATTAAATCCTGGTAGTTATGGTGAGCTCCTGTAATCTCGATCGTTTGGTGTAAGATGGTCACACATATTTGGCAGAGCTGTCAGTCTTTTTCTGATCTTGACATTTCAGTAAAATCAAGGTCCCACAGACAAGTCTGCATTCATCACAATTTAAACAATGACTGCTGCATGGACGTCCTATATGGAAGTGTGTTCAGGGTCCACTATACAGTATATGCACCTGGACCCAAAGCAAACCCTGAGTAGATGTCCATGCAACAGCATTGGTTTTTTGTTTTGTTTTTGTCCATCCATGTAGTTTTTGTTTATATTTGTATATATTAATTTTGCTTATGAACTGGCTGGGCTTTACACTGGCACTGATCCTATGAAAAGTGTTTCTCATAGATGTATGCATACATAGATGTTTGTAGGATTTACGTTTGTAGGGTGTGTGTGTGTGTGTGTGTGTGTGTGTGTGTGTGTGTGTGTGTGTGTGTGTGTGTGTGTGTGTGTGTGTGTGTGTGTGTGTGTGTGTGTGTGTGTGTGTGTGTGTGTGTGTGTGTGTGTGTGTGTCTGTCATCAACATGTGTTTCCCTTTGTAATGAAAACTATGTGATTTCGTACAATGGATGAAATTATGGCTTCATCAATCAACTATTGTTTCACCAGGCTTTGGAAGGGAGAACGGCCAGGTGACGATTGAATACTACTCCCAGCTAAAGACTGTTGTTGTGGAGATGGGTGATGTAGACAGCCTCTTCTAAAAACAGAAGAAAGAAAAACCTACACCAAGTTGACACAGCAGTGAAAGAACTTCCACACCTGCCCTTTATGTCTATAGACTGTGTAGCAGGAAGTGTTTGTTTCCACATCTTCAAGACTGACTTTTTTATTGACTTGTTCACTTGTTTTTGGGATCTAGACAGACTTTATGGAGTTGTGGAGTAATTTTTGAATAACTGTGGCTGTGGAAGCAGTTTGAACATTCTGATTTCTGTAAACCGTTACATACGTTCTACAACACCTGAGATTGCCTTAAAACCCAAGCCAACCTGCATTTTACACAACATCTGGTTATTAGAGGCCAATGAGCCACATGTAAAATAAATTGCCTTGTGATACAAAAGCCTGACTATATTTCTCTTTATTGCTTTTAAAAAGAAGGGGTGGTGGGGAGTATGGGGTAGTTATAATTGCCATTACTTGAACTATTGACTAACTGCAGATGGAATGGAATAGGGAATTATCATTATGAGACTTACCTAGCTGTAATTAATTGTACTAGCATGCCCTGGTTCAGTACAGACTATGAGGCCTATACTGGAATTATTACACATTGTATATCTTATGTGACCTTGTTGATTTGGCTTTATTTCAACTGACATATTTGAGAGAAATAATTATTTTGAAACTGTCCAGGGGTAATCTATAAGACATGACTATTTTATCAAGACCTGTTTTGAAACATTAGCATTACCCAACAAAAACAGTGGGAGGCAGCAATACGGCAAAGAACGCCTTGGCTGCCTGAAATACAACAGGAGAAGAATATCTAAAGCTAAACTGAGGGCAACACATAGCGTTGAGTTTTCGTGTTCAACGCATTTATTAGCTTAAAAACTCAACAAAATGCAGGTAAATTTCCCCATGTATTGCATAGCTTTTTTATTAACTCAATGCATACTTGCTTGTTGTGCATATTCATGTTTTAAGTAACATTAGTTGAGTTATTTACTGTTTTATTTACGCTAACCGGTTAGAATTAGCCATAGCATAGCTATCTTCGTTCTTCAGGTTTAGTCAATTAATTTAGACCAGAGATTCTCAAAATGTTCATGCCAAGAACCCCAATATACGTATTCGATCCCCATTTTAAAATGTTTTTGGTGCCATTTTTTTATTATTTATTTCAGATTTAGCACAGCACTCATTCTACAGCTGTTCTACAACTAGATTTAGGGATATAACACACTTATGATAACATCTATGATATATTGTCATTGGACTGCTAACTTACTACAGTCTCTGAAATTAAGCTGTTTTTTTCTAGGGACCCCTGCTGTCTTCTCAGGGACCAATTTGAGATCTACTGGGTTTAGATTACATGATTGATTGAAATCTTTATTAACACAATTATTAACAGTACAGTAGTACAGTCAAAAGTTATGCTATGAGGAAAACACCAGGGCCTTGTTTCCATTGTGGTCCATTGTACTCAATGCACATCAGTAATAGCTCAGTAGCAGCAAGAGGGAGACTGAGAAGTGGGGTCAGGGGCTGAGGATGCTACAGTTCTTGAGGTGCCTGATTCTATGTTAAGGTAACTGAACACTGCTCGTCTGAGTATCTTAAAGGCCCATTGACAGATGGTGTACTCTGTCTTCTGATTAGATGAGGCCTGGTACTACTACTAGTAGTCTTTATTAGTTTGTTTTCAGAGTTCTGTACTAGTTTTGATTTGAGTGACATTGGGAACAGAACCATGAGGTGCAAGGTGTAGTCAACGTGACATACTTTATAAACATTAAGGATGTCCATAATTACAACACCAGAGGCAGCGCCACAGATCACTTTCAACCCAGAGTCAAAACCAACAAAGGGTCAAACTCTTTTCTGCTATACCACCAAAATGTGGAAAGCCTTACCGAAGGTCATAAAGGAGTGTGGATCACTAGCATCCTTTAAAATTGCCCTGAAAAACCACTTACAGGCAGCAGCCGTTCGCAACTGGTAAAAAAACGAACCTAGCCCAACCCTACCCTCCCCTGCCCCTTCTTTGTATATACTTACTTACTTACTGTTTTAGACTCTTTTTTTGTACTCTCATTATTTCTTTTCTTTACATATCTACTGCATAGTACTGTGTTTTATTCGTCTGTCATTCAATGTTATATGAGATACTTAAATGGTTTCCTGTGGAAATAAGCTTAGTCTTTTCATGGATCTCCTTTTAGTAGACCTTGTACCAGTGAACTGTACTGTCATGAAACTGTACCTTTTCCTATGCAAACTTCTAATAAAGTCTTCAATCAATCAATCAAACAAACAAACAAACAGCAAGAGGACTCTTGTTGATAAGAGAGGGAAAAGACCTGCCCAAAAATCGTGTTCTTTGGTTTACTTTCACTCTCACCTTGTTGTTTTTTCACTGAGAAGTTTGTTATCCAAGATACAACCCAAATACTGTACCTCTTTTATACTTGTGAATTGCATTGTCACCAACTCTGGCCTTAAAGTCTGAGGACTTACTGAGGTTGTATGTGGGTCCAAAGAGAATGAATTCTGTTTTGCACAGGTGGTGTAATGACAGTTTATGAGAATGTTAAACGTATTGAAACTCATTACTCCACAGCAACGAGAGGAAAAGCAGCTTGAGGCGTCGGTGGAGTCTCTCATCATTCGTGTTGCACATCTCAAAAGTGCACTGCAAAGTTTTATATACAAGCTGGAAAATGAATTCGAGCGATTGACATGGTAAATATACGTTCAAAAATGTTACATAAATATTCATTCCAAGTTAATTTTCTTAAATTAGTTGAACAGTCACTGTGCTAATATAATGCATTTGTCTTTAAAAAAACAGGCCCTCCGTCTTGGACAACTTTGCTCTGGTCTCTGGTCAGCTGAACACCATCAACAAACTGCTGAAGAACGATAAGACTCCATCATTTCGCAATCAAGTTATAATACCTCTAATCCTGTCTCAGGATCGAGATGAAGAACTAGCAGTGCGTACTATCTCAGGAAGAATGTCTGAATCTTTGCTTAATTTTCTTTTGCAATTTGCCTATTCGTAAGCTCACTGTCCTGTTACACTGTCCTTGCACAGAAACTGACAGAGCAGCGTGTAGCTGTGTTCAGTCATGAGATCGTACCCGACCACCTGCGTACCAAGCCTGATCCAGAGGTGGAGGAACAAGAGAAGCAGCTTGCAGCAGAGGCTGCACGTATTGGGCCAGAGGTAGCACAGGTACAGTATGCATGATGACTTCAATAATTGATTATTTTCCAAAAAGAAGAAAATAGCAGAGCTTTTCAATCTGCTGTTTTTGGATGGGACCATTGTTCATCAAAGTATAAAATTGGTTGTTAATCAGACATTTTAGTCTATTAAAAAAATTCAAATGTTTTCGTGTGGATTTGTTAATTTAAGAAAACAGACACACATATGTTCAGTTAATTGACCAGCCCTAATTGCCATGTAGTTAAATAAGCTCATTGCTTGAATGAAGAATACACTGTCAAATCCATAGTAAACTGTTAAATTAATCTACACTCTGGCTGTTATAGTGTACCTTACATACTTTAACTTTTTCTCAACAGAAACAGATCCAGACATTGAACAAGTTGTGTTCCAATCTGCTGGAGAAGCTTAACAATCCTCGTGATGACAGGGATTCAGAAAGTGCTGGTACGCCTGGAATAATTCGATGAAAATATTTGTTGTTATGCATGAAGCAGTTATCAGTTTAATGACAATAGATGTCCATTTTTACAGCAATCCGGCAAAACAAGCCATCTTTCAACCCCGCTGATACCAATGCATTGGTCGGCGCAGTTGCCTTTGGAAAGGGTCTTTCCAAATGCAGGCCTCCAGGGCCAGTGGCCCCTGGACATCCAGGACAAGGGCCTATGATTGGTGGAGGTCCAACCTTGCAGCAGGTCACTATTGGTGGTGGTTCAGGTCAACAAGCAGGAATGGGTGGGCCTGTGGCTCCACAACAGCAAGGTCAGCCAGGTAAGAAAGAACAACATTAGATGAAAGATTACAGTCTGATTTATACTAGATGAAAGATTCCAGTCTGATTTATACTAGATGAAAGATTCAATTCTGATTTATACTGTCGGGACAAAATGTCCTGCAATATGTCACTTAAAGGTAAAATGTTTCAATTGGAAAATACATATTTCCTGTCAAGGAAACTTTATACACATATAAACTTTGTAACAGAAGCGTGAATTAGGCATACAAGGTATCAAGTTGATCTCTAATTTGGCATCTCTGCTAATCAATGTGACTATTAATAGAAACTTGTAATACTATTACTTGCAAACATTGTGGACATTGCCTTGAGCTTTTGTACAATTCTCCTGATGGACTCATTAAAAAAGCACTTATGCCCTCTAGCTGCTGTAAAGTGTAATACTTGTAGCTTGTGGTTTAAGTGTTTGGTGTACTAATGTCATAACTAAAAACATGGAGCTCAACACTTTGAGAGATGTAATCATTACCAAAAAGAGGAATAAGATGAATGATGAAATATTGCTTTAGAAAAGCTAATGCTAGTGTGGGACTATATGGGAAGTATATTGATCAAGACATTGTTAGTGATTTGATTTCACATGACCAAGATGGGATTTATGGTTTATTGTACCCACCAGAAGCATGTGCAGGTTACATTTCTGCTTTCAACTAATATGTATTTCACTTTACTTTGCAGGAAAGATGCCAAGCAGCATCAAGACAAACATCAAGTCAGCCTCTGGTTCAATGCACCCTTACAACCGATGAGGTTATACCTGTACTCATTTGTTACCTTTACATGTTGACTTAGAACAGTGGCAATATTCATATATATATCACCATGAAGCCTGATTTCTACTTAGTCATATGACCGTGCCCTACAACAAAAATATAAATCTATAGATCAGTGGTTTTCAAAGTGGGTGACGGGGCACCCTGGGGTGCCGTGACGGCAGTCCAGCGAGATAATTTGATAATATTTGGAATTTATTTGGACACTTAAAAAAAATATTTACTATCATTTTAAACATGAAGTACAAAGTTATTTTCAGTCAATTCTAACCAAAATGGCTATTATCTCAAAGTTTTCCTCACAACATAATCGCTAAAATATGCTATAAATATAAGGTGCTGGGAGTGAAAATTATGAATATAATGTACGGATGCCTCGGATGAAGAAAATATTTTTAGGAGTGCCCCTGAGCCAAAAAGGTTTGGGAACCCCTGATATCACATACACTGTCTTGTATTCTATTATGCAGAATAGCGTCTAAGAGGTGATAACGTTCACATTTGTTTTCCATGTTGATTCCATGGCATTAGCTTTATAATGTCCCCAAATAATTGTAAGGTATGAAAAACTTAATTGTGATATTTCATTCATATGATATCTGAGCCTCTTTGAACTTCTACAAGTTAACCACTTGGTGGCAGCAAACAATAGTTTTGTGATCATAAATGTCATTTGTACCCAAGATCTGTGACACTCATTAAGGAAAATATTTGTAAAATGGCATTGGATCATTTGTACCAGATATCATTACCGGTATATTTGCGCGTTATGGTGTGCTAGTCTTAACACCCAGGAGTGAGTTTGACTTGTTGTTTTTTACGCAGAAAATAAAGTTAACATACAGTTCGAGAGTTAAATGTTCTCCTTTACGACATAAATTACACTTTTTCAGTCTGTTTAGTCTGTATTGTCTGTTTCAAGAAATAAATACATGGGAAATGGTAACAAATAGTACTACTAAGTGTGCTAACTTGATCTTTTTGAAGAACATGGGTTAATATGGGAAGCCTTTGTTTGGTACAGAGCTTATTTTCTAAATGTGTCCAGAACCCAATCTAAAAGTTCAGAATCAGAATCACTTTTATTTGTCACTTCCTCCATATACATGCATACATAAAGAAAATGAAATATCGTTCCCCCTCAGTCACTTGCAGTGCAACATAAAAACATCAAGCCTGTCTAAAGAAAACATAAAAGGTCCTAAAACTAAAAACAGTATACACAACATTTAGGAAGAAGTGTGTATATATATATATATATATATAACGAGCAATTCATATAAAACTTAAAAGTTCATTGGAAATCTGCGTTATGATCCCATGGTGGTAGTAACTGCCGTGTGTGCCTACAACGACCTCATCCCTGTGTAACTATTGAGAAGCCACCTTTCATTATGATTATGGTGCCATGTTCCTCTTTTTGTGTGTTCTCAAGAAAATAAAGGTTAGGCCCAACATGAGTGAATCAACTGATTCTTTACATAAATGAGTAAATAAAGAGAACAATTTAATTTTATTCTTTTACAATTCACTTAATTTATTTGCTTAATTTCCTGTGTTGGCCCAAGACAGCTACTTTGTACCAGTAAATCATTATTTACTGCCGTGGTTTGAGGAAGATATTGTTTGCCATTAAACAACCAACCCTGCTCCACTTAAGCGCTGCAATGTGCACCATGATATCATCTTTATTATTCAGTGTTGTGAGTGCTCTCGCAGCCAACACTCCGTGCTTACATTTTGCCCATTATGTATGGTGAAACAAAGGTGAGAGTAATATGTGTGGACGTTGCTCTGTCTGGCCTGATAATGTCACAGTGTTTAAAGGGAGGAAATGAGGAAGTTCATGCTGACGTGTGAGGGCCTCTCCATGCTCGTGGTCTGTCCACTCCAATCCCTGTCCCGCTGAGCCATGGCGGCAAAGCACAATGACCACTGTGCTGTCACAGGATGCAGCCCGATGGGCTGACCTACATACACCCTCTGTCCCCGAACAGGCGGACGTCTCGCTGTGTCAGCCGCTGTAGTAGGAGCCTCTGCTGAGACAGCTCAAAGCTGCACAAGGTCAGACTGTGTCCACAGATGAGATCTACACTAATAAACGAGGTGTAATGGACAATGTACTGCCATGCAAAACCTCAGAGAAGCATGAAACCTCCAGTGTGATTTCTGTCCCAAAAGTAGAAAGGAATCGAGGTCTTTCCAACAAAGCAATTATCTTCTGGGGATGTTAGGTGGGTTATTGCACATCTTTTCCTGTCTCAGAGGAGCGAAGAGAGACTGGGAGTGTTAATGAAGTGGGCTTCAAGTTGGTTGGACCTCAACTAACATTCAATTTGCACTTTACAAAAGGTACAGTATGTGAAAGTCTAATTCCCCTGCTGAATATTATACATGCGCACACACACAGTATATTGTTACATTAGTCTTTAAATGAGGTCCATCCACCCCTGCTAGATTTTTATAATTCTTTGGAATCATTGGAATGATGGCTTAAAGGTGTGAAGGACAGATGATGGGGGGGGGGAATGGCACAGTCAACTTGCTCTACAAGGTTGTTGAGCCAAGAAGCCAAAAACGGAATAGGCCTATAGCTTATTTTAGATTCCCATCCTCAGTCTGCATACTGCTTTCATTGACCACTTACGGTAACCCTACTATATATACGTTGTTGTGCAAGGTCTCCCGGCAGTCTATACCTTGTCCCCTCCTTTTTTCCCTCTGCACCAAATGTCTTCATCGGAAACAGACGATCTTACAAGGGTTAGGCTTGTAGATCTGCAATTTTCATTGAATGTTCGCCAATTGCTGCTGAATGTTTGCCAATTATAACATGCTCACAATTGGGATGCTGGAGTTCATCTAGTTAAGTGTGTTGGTTTAACCCTGAGCTTCAGCAGATCTCATACAGTAACCTTGTCCTGTGTCTGTCCAGACTGTCATTGGTCAATTGGTGTCTGTTTGTATGGCCAGGGTCACATTGGCCAAGCTTCGCGGGACGCTTAATGAAATTAACTCATAAATAGCACAGCTGATTTCACACTGGGTGTGATTTTTCACATTATCAATAAGAATGTATCACAGGCTTTATTCTGACCGTAACCCATTTAGACCTGTTACACCTACTACTGTCTGCCTTGTTATATCTTTCATTTAGACCTGTTACACCTACTACTGTCTGCCTTGTTATATCTTTCATTTAGACCTGTTACACCTACTACTGTCTGCCTTGTTATATCTTTCAAGCCGGAAACGTGTCATTTGAGTTAATTGTTTTAAATTATTTTAATAAAGATTAGAATTCTTTCAGAAAACGTAGGTCAGGATTTAGAAGGCGTTTTTAGAATCACATGATTTTATTTTAAATTGTAGTCCCTCACTCAATGTATGCTACCTGAGGTGAAAGAGACCCATGAGGGGTCAGCAGTGTTTCACTGAGAGCAATAAGATATTCCATAATTCTGTTATAGTAAACAATAAGGATCCAGCCGCACTCAGTTTTGAATATTTCTATTTGCAATCCAAATGTGGATTCTGTGTGTGTGATTGATAGTACATCCAGAATCACACATTCAGAGGTATTTTGGTTACAGAGACATTCTACAATTCTCAAATCATCCAAAAACACCTCAATGTTAATTCTTAGAGATCATCATACCAATATGACAGCAGAATCTGTTCCAAATCTTATATCAACAACATATGTGGGACACGATAACATAAGTGATAAAGAGAGAAAAAAATAAGAAATTGGATTTTTTTTTTCAAGAGTTGAAAAACAAGCTAGAGCAAAGTAATGACACCGACATGAATGATAATAGCTTTGTTCTGCCAGTAAGTGATTGCAATAGGAGTGCATCCAGATGTCCTTGATCATCAGTGCAAAAATATTTAGCATTTCTTGCTCATTTTCTGATTCATGTGGCAGGGAGATAACTTTGTTTTGCTTTGATTTTTCATAGCTTTTGGCACAATTCTAAAGGGATGCCCCCTCCCCCTATTTTTGAAGATGATGATAAGGTCCATATCTGGCTCATTACAGAGGCTTTAGGCAAGCATAAAGCAACAGTGTACAACTCCATAAACTCCCACACCCCAAATGAGCAATATATTACAGATTCTAATTCAAATGCTGTACGGTTTAAATGACTTGAAAGGCTGTGATGTCGCATACTGATCTGTGAAATCGTCTCCAAATGTCTCCTTTATGAAACTTGGGGATCAGAGGAATTCATTAAAGATCTGTGGGTGGCATAGGCAATGTAAAAGACTCAAGCACTCGAATAACACTTCCACCCAAGAGCCAAGTTGACCTGCTTCCAAATCCGAGATCTTCACCGCTAAGTGGAACACACCCACAAGTCCCTGGTTATGGGGCCCCTTTCTGCGCATCCAAGTTGGAACCTTTCCTTTGGATTGTCTCGGCAAACAATCATTTGTTTCCAGCTACAAGACATCTTATTTTAAGAGGGTCATCACCATTGCACAGCAGAAAGCATGGATAGGGTTTCCCTGAATGAGCTGCTTGGCTAGAACAAAGGGGCTCCATTATCTTGTGCCCCCCAGACCTCAAACCTTGCAATGTCTCTGAGTCTGCTTCAATAACCATTCCCCCAGGCATGTATCGCCTCATGTATGAGTGCTGTCTTGGCAGGCATTGATATGGCTGATGCACATTATGCATATGTAAGTCCAGTGTTATTGTATTGCTATTGATATAATGAGAGCTGAGATGAGCCTTGTGCCCACATGTATTGTTGTGGGTTTCAAAGATGTGTGGGTGTATAGTCTTCCAACTTTCCCAAATGCTAGAATGTAATTGTCTTATACTTTATATTTATTATTCATTCGTTTTTATTCATATTTATTTGACATGGACAATACAGTCACATTGTGACAGACCAAATTCTAATTGTCAACACTGGCCACACTTCTAAAAACAGCAATTTAATTCTGATTATAGTCAGAATTAAATAAATACATAATCTCATTGATGATCTGAGAGGTGTAATTGGGCAGTGTGCAGGTCAGTGATGTATTCCCAATCTTCCGCCCATAGCACTCACCAACAACCTTGCAGGCTTATGAAAAGGTTAAAATGTAATTAGATAGCATGTTATGTAGACTCTTGTCAGGTCATTGTTGACATGGCATCTTAATTGTGTATAGATTCAAGCCAGGGTGAGGATATATCAGCAATCAGCATGTAATCCTGTTAAAAACAAGAATGCTAATTGTGTGTTTGGAGCTGGGTTTTCATTCAGAATTTCTACCATAACCATCAGACAAGGTGGGCTGTGTACAAGTTTCTGACTGAGAGAGTATGGATGCTATCTGTGAGAACTGTAATGACATGGACATTTATAGTTTAAGGATAGGATGTTTAATAATGTGGTGTTTTGGATATTGTGCTTCAGGACCCTGCTACCAAAGCTGTAGCTGTAGAGGTGATCGGCACTGAGGACTTGTCACTGCATAGTGCATACCAGAGGATCCAGGCGCACACAGACAAACAGCTGGGGTACTGGTTTGGGTTCCCCAGAACACAGACAGATAGGTGGTATAGTGGGTTCTATACAAGACATGTTGGGTGAACCTAGTGTATGTGTATAGTTTATAAACCCCTGACCTTATTGCCTGTGCCACACTGGCATGGAAGTTCAAGTGAGAACGATATACTTAACCTTGTAGAATTTAGATGGACAGTGAAAATGTGGGACCTTGAACTCCAAACCTTGCTCTTACTAACCACTGACACAGGTCTCATGCCACAGAAGCATGAAAGATGCAAGTGAAACCAAATACTTAACCTTGTAGAATTTAGATGGACGGTGAACATTTGAAAATGTGCCTAATCGTAGCCATGGATGATGGAAGTGAGAACCAAAAACAATCTGCTAAACAATCGCCCCCGTCATTAGAGGGTCTTTCTGTGTACAGTGGGGTACTGATGATCTGTCTTTGTGATATGTTTGTGCTGTTATATGGTTATGTGTTGTTTCTTTGTTACGCATTGCTTTTCATTGTAATAATCTAAAGTGAATTTAATTATAGTGAAATTAAACTAGCTGCTTTCTATTTAGTAGGGGATTCCCTCTGGGACACATGGACCCCACTGAGTGAATGACTATTGGCTCAAGCTCTGCTCATGCATACAGCTGGCGGCGGACGTACAATAAGAGATGTACCAGGGCATTAAGGAGGCTACTCAGGCACATGCACACATAGACATCAAAGGGGGCTTGAGCCACTGCCCTTTTATCCGTCTGTAAAAAGTGCCCTCTCCAAACCATGAATGCTGTTTTTTACTATGGTGAAAGAAATACAAATGCCCTCTTTCCATGCCATACCTGAAGGCAGCATTCAAGAGAATTGCCTTGTCCAAACTCTCCTGAACTTGAATGCAGCATCTTATGTTGAAAGAATGTCCCTCTCTGTGTAGAAAATGTTGTATGCCACATCTCCAGTATAGACTTGATTATGCTTAGTTTAGTGTGGTATCACACACCGAAAATAGCCGACCACCAAGCTCACACGTTGTGAGCTTGGAGGTCTGCTATTTTCGATATTCCCACCAAAAGGCCATTTTAGAAATGTCAGGCCCTGCCTCTCTAACATTCTCTGCACGTCCCTGAGGCTACTGGTACCACCCAGAAGAAAACTGTCCCTCTGAAGTCAGCCACAGGCGAGGTGATAAAGGACAAGGGTCGAACACCTTTCAGAACCCTATGCCCGGGAGAACACTGTCACAGATGATGACACCATGGGCATCTGTGATGTGGAACCCCAACCGGAACCCAGTGCTAAAGAGCTCAGTTCAGCAATTGAAGCGTAGAATAGCTCTTAAAATCTTGCATAGCATTAGTTACTTACTGTACATGGTAATGGATTTATGTCACTCAAGTATTTGTTAAGAAATACAGCACATTAAAGGAATGTAGGGCAGGCCCACAGATTTTTACATTGAGGGGGTTTATAACTTTTCACAGTGTAATTAATTACTAAATATCAATCTCACAATGCCTTATAGGTTCGTTAAAGGGAACATATGAACACATTACAGCATGTACAGTAGTTGCATCTATTTCTCTTACAGTGAATTAATGAGGAACCCTTTGATACAAACAAGGAGCCATCCCCATGTAATTATATTTGATCATGTTTGCATATGTCACTCCCACAGCCTCGGTCACGCTATGTGATTCGGATGCTCTGACACTTTTGGGACAACCCTTCCTAAGCCAAAAAGTTGACGTTCCTCCCTGTATGGGGGGACGGGGGGGTGGATGGATTGGAGGGCACAGATAGTCCTACAGACACCCAGCGTTATTTATCTGTAAGAGAGAGATAAGTGTACATTCCACCCTCGTCCAGGGAACGCACATTAACGGTGCCTTGAGGGAACGGTGGGTGCAGAGATGGAGTGGGGTTGGGGGGGGAGTGTGTCTGCCTGATGTAAGCGGGGAGCTTTCACTCACTTTATAAAGTTGTGAAAATGTCCCCCTTCACACCCTCAGCAGACCCAGCTCTTTGACGCAGTGTTAGCAGTGAGAAAATGCCTCAGATGGTGTAGCAGCACGTTTGGAAGTGTGATGTACAACGTTATCCGCTGGGGTGATGCGCTGTCAGGACTACAATGTGTAAATGTGTGTCCTACAGTGACTTATGACCCTGACCCTACAGTCTGAAGGAGAAACCACACCTCTTGTAGATATGAAGACCTCACGAAAAGAATCATCTCTTCAAGACTTGGGGACAAAATTAAAAACGACGAAAGCAAAATGTATGCAACAAAAGAAACTATTTATTTGGAATATGCATTGCCAGTACAAATTAAGAGACCATAAAACCTACACCAGCTATTTTTCTTCACAGAAAACAGGTTTTGAGTTGGAATTAAAAAGACAATAGTTTCTCATTTGATACCTTTTTACATAGGCAGAGATCTTAAAAGTTAAAACCCGTCCCGAAAAAAGGCTCCACGATTTCACTCTGAAATCCTTATAAAAAAGAATTAACATTCAAAACACTGCAGTACGTTATTTTATTGAAGAACAAAAGACATGCAACAAATAAAACATTTCATGTTTTACAAATTGTTCTGTTTCTTTTCTCTTTTTTTATGTTCCTTTTACTTTTATATTCAAAAACTAAAAGCATCATTACATGAAGCTTTAATAATATTTGACAGGCAATGTGAAAAGTTAGAATTGAGCATTTTTGAGAGGGATAGAAAGAATCCTGGCACGGTGCGTGGCCAACGCTGTCATTTCAATGGACTGGTTTCAACGATAGAGACACAGCTCCATCACCTCCATGGCACTCATTCCTCCACTGAAATGCTGCGCTGGTGAACCAAGAGAGCCTTTGCTTTCTGAATGATCAAAAATGCTTATTAGGCTATGTTATTCACACAATGGTTTACCTCCTATTGTTAGGAAATACCATATGCTATTATAAAAGCACTGTAAAAAGAAAAAGAACCACTGTTTTCCTTTTTCTTTCTTTTTTTCTTTTTTTCAGTCTGTGGTGAACTCGACGTTTCTCTCTGAGAGGTCAGTTGGGATTGGATCTCATTTCATTGTAAGGATTTACTCAAGCTAGGAAGAAGAATATCACAGGACAGTGTTAACACTGACTTTTCACGTCACCTTCGTCGGAACAGTATACTATTTTGGAGGCAGACTTGAGTGTGAAAGTTCAAGGTAAACAGAGGAACTGCCTCACAAGTGTCTGGTGACCTCAATCTGCTCGTTTGTCAAAACACTATGCTGCATCATATAACATAAAATAAAAAGGATACTGCCCAATAAAATAAAAAAGCAAAACAAGAAAGGTGCATATTATCTACATATAGAGCATTCTTGGGCTAATTCACATATTATGGTAGCATAAAGAAAACAGTCCTGTAAGCTGTAACCAAGTGAAAGAAACGTAAAATAAAGCACAACAACAAAAAGTGAATTATTCACAACATGAGGACATAAAAATATATCCAAACATCATCTGTGTGCCATCAGGGGACTTGTTTCAATTTCATTTCTATAAAGACTACTGTATTTTGACTGCATTTTTGTTTTGTTTTTTTGGTTTTGAGTACTAGAGCATTTTTGACATACTAGTACCTTAGATAATAAAATTCTACAAAACGAGAAAAGAAAAGCCGATAAAGCTGATCCCAAAGTAGAGAATGAAAACGTCTGCCTTTTTTGGTATCAAAGTATGGTATATGCAGAATATCTCAAGAGTACTACTTGTAATGTATACATGTTAGACCAAATACTATACTGTACATACAACAAAGGTCACAAATCTAATTTCACATTTTGGGTTGGTTGTGTAAGTTATGAATGCTGTGTTTTGTTAAGTGTTGTTATCCTGTAAATTAAGAAGAAAAAAAGGGAAGAGTACACACATACTATGCCATCTTTAAAGAACCCTTGCATCTAGGAGATATGAAAAACCTTCTTGAAACCAAATGAAAAGTGGACGTTAATTCAGAACAAAGATATGCAGTGTTTAACCACTTGAACCCTTGCGAGTATTGAGTGAAAACAGCAGATCTACAAGCTCATAGGTTGCAAGGTTGCAAAGCTTTATGAGCTTGTTCATTGGCTATTTTCAATGAAGAGATTTGGTGTTGAGGGAAAAAAGGAGTCAACTTAGTATATAGGGTTTAAGTGGTTAAATCCCCACAACATGGCACCTTAAAATTAAGAACAATTAAGACAGTTAAAGATATCAATTATTTTGCCCACAAGTGGTTTTGGTTACCAGCAGTATTTGGCTATAGTGATCGCATTGATGTACACTGACAATGAGTGATAATGTACCCTATTTGTTCCATAAATGAATACTATCGTTAAATCTAAAGATTCTCTTTATCTGTATGTTCTCACTTTGACATAATACAAATGTTACCCATTGACTGTGATCATTAGACGTTATTGTGCTTTAATACATATCGATGTGTCATAATTGCTGCTAATGTAATCATTGATTAAATGTTTCAGGTACATTTTTCAAACTTGCTAGGGTCAATTAGTGAATGCTAAGGACACAACAATACCTCAAGAGGTTCTAGCCTATAGAACTGATCCTAATCAGTTCTATACCCTAGGACCCAAACTCCCTCGAAACATAATTAAACGTTGTATTTTTCTGCTTACCAACTTTGGAGCGTAAAATAAAGTTACTCTGTTTCTGTATTGTGTGTGAGTATAAAACATACTATGCTGGCCAAAAAAGAAAACAAGTTACTGTCTGTTTTGAATACAAAGTAAGGTGAGAACCATTTCAGAAATACAAAGAGACTAACATGGTTGGTACACAGCTATGAAATGTCACCTCCCATTGAACGCCATGAAAAAAGAAAACAACCGAGTGAGTAGTAGTCATAACAAGAAATATGAATAATGTAACATTATCAAAATTCACCTCCAGGGTTGAACTTTGGCACGACAGTCAAACAGAAATCTGTGGGCACGGCAGTAAAAAAGAAAAGAACATAAGAGATAAAACTGAAACGGTATTGGGTGGTAGTATAAATTTACAAAAGTGAAAAAAGCGAAAAGAAAAGTGACTTATCTCAGATGATTTTCCTTTTGTTATTGTTTGTTTGTTTGTTATTTTCCATAGAGGTAGTGTGAGAGTATTTGATTTACAAGACACGGGCCCAATTGACCACATTCTCATGGTGGCCATACTTCTTCATACTTCATACTTGGGGAAGGGTCCCCACCATTCCCCAAGTATGAAGTCAGAGCAAAAGAAATTCGCTGTGTGAATGTAGCCGATATACTGCTAATCGTGTGCCTACGGAGTCACATACTGTATGAGAAATACAAAGAGGCAACGTGGACATTGTGTGGAAACTGTACAGACAGTAACGATGTGGAACGTGAGCTCCCTATGCAGGCTGCTGATGGCGTGGTGGTCGCAGTGATGGTCTGGGTAGAAAAAAGAAGTGACGATTTGTCCATAAATGGCGATAATGTCATCCCCGGTCCCTATGCCCAGCCCCCCGCCCCCCCCCAGATGTCTCCTGCCCCTGTAACTACAAATGTCAGCTTCGGTCCTGATGGGGTTGGGGGTTGGGTGGGTCGTGAGGCTATTATGGAGGCTGTAGTGGTGTGGTGGTTGGAGGGATCAGTTGGAGGTGTCAGAGTGAACGCTTCCGGGTCCTTCTGTGGGCGAAGTCACTGATGAGGGGGTTGTAGCATCCTGCCAGCCACCGTTTGCCTGGGAGAATATATGGGGGGGGGGGGGGGGGGGGGACATGGGAGACGGAAGAAGAAGTGAGTCCGGGGCAGTCGTTGGTGCTCATTACTCATGCATCAGGGTGATCTACAGAGAAGTGATACTGAGGTGCATTGCACATTAAGTCCTGAGGGTAGGGAACACACAGTGAACTCTATGTAACACAGCAATACCCCCAGTTACTTCACATACTGTATTGTCAACTGCAGCCTGCAGCCAAATATTTATCAGACGGAATAGAATACCTCCATATTAGATGCAATATTTCAAAGCAGAACTGACATAAAACGTGTTTAAGAGGAAATTCAGTGAACTACAAATATTACCCCATCACAATACTGTAGACTGAAATCTCTGTAATGACTAAAGTACAAAATAAATAAATAACTCGAATCATGGCTTTATGGCAAAAGGTTTAGATCCAATAATATAGAATGATGAAATTGTGCGAAAGGCCCCTTTGAAACAAAACAAAAGCCATCAGTGGCATTTTCAGTAATTGTGGCAGTGTAGATTTGAAGCAACCACAATGAGGCATATGGAGGTCCTTTAGAATTCTGGAGACAGGCCTGCTAAAGGACATTTG
The DNA here is from genome assembly GCF_963921795.1 of Nannobrachium achirus. Lineage (NCBI taxonomy): Eukaryota > Metazoa > Chordata > Actinopteri > Myctophiformes > Myctophidae > Nannobrachium > Nannobrachium achirus. The sequence continues at coordinate 34,043,313 of NC_137810.1, forward strand.
GAATATTAATAGCAAATCTCAAGCCATCAGGGTAAAAAAAAAGAACTGGAAATGGTCCTCGACAGCTTTTCATTTCAAAGCCTGTTATTTAAAGCAGACGACAGTCTGTAATCAAAGATGGCGGGGGAAGAAAAATCACAGAATGTCTGACCTTGGTGACACACTGTCTATTTCAAAATTGTAATTACTGCTGGAGTCAACCACAAAAGGCATTATGTATCTGCTCCGTCATTATGGGAAGTTTGACATCTTTTTGCATTGGACAATTTCTTGACCCCCCACATCCCTTCTCCAGTACAGTTAGTCATTTGTCTTGTCATTTTGTTTCCGTACAATTGTAAAATGTGTTTTATGTTTTCTGTATGTCACACTACTTCTATGTATGGTACAATATATAAGGATAATTTCTACTTCACCCATTTTCAACCTATATCTTCATATAATTGGTCCTCACTAATGCTCAATATAATTGATCATTTTTGTCTACTCGGTCTGTGTCTCAGAGGAGGGCTTTGGACATTTCCGAAAACCGAACAGTAACATAATCGATGGGAAATCCAAGCTAATGGAAACTGCACGCTTTCTAGTCCTGGACAGTTAGCATGCTATAATGGAAGCCATTGTTCTTGTGTAAAAAAGGAATGAAAAAAAAAATAGCCCAACGAAGATGTCAGGTTTCTGAACTGTCCACAGCCCTCCTCTGAGACACAGACCGAGTAGACAAAAATGGTGCCATATTATAATGAGCATTAGTGACTGAGGACCAATTATATGAAGATTGTTGAAAAGTCGTCCTTTCACAATTCTGAGATAAAATTTCTTCATTTATGTTACTTATTGCACTAGAGCATTTCAACGGTGCCATACCCGTCATACTATAGGAAAAAACAGCTATATGGAGGGGGCAACATTTGAACTTCGCAGCCATAGCTACATAAATCATAAGGTAACAGCTTGTCACACAGATATCCCGCTCTTACATTATGCAGTATGAGCCTTCTTTTAAGGCTCTAAAAGTGAATAAAACAGCATATTGTGGCATTGTAAGATGTGGAAGAGCAAGCAGGCGTCCAAGGAGAACGGTATCACCGAGGTCAGGGGAATGGCAGGGAACGGGCCCTGAATACGTTAGTGCTCTCTCAGGGCTAGCTGGCCTAGTGGAAGGAGGACATGTCCACAACCGTCCAGGACGGGCCATTTGAATACACATGTACATGTTGTTTTATTTATTTTTTGGGCGGAGCTAGCCTCGTGACTTTGTGTGTTATGTCCCATGTGGGGAAAATAAGTATGGGATTTCTCCACTGCATAGAATGGAGAAAATTGTAGAATGGAGAGGTCTGTAATTGTCCCTTTTCTGAGTGGACAATATAATGGATTTGAGGATAGGTCAAGCGTCACGTGACATCACAACAATAAGACGGAATTCTTCAGGAACAGTATTTTCTAGTGTGAAGTGTGATGTGAGCACCGCTCTTCACTGTTCACACAGTTGTGATATATATATATATACTGTATGTATATATGTATATATATATACATATATATATATATATATGTATATATATATGTATGTATGTATATATATTCCCCCCCCCCCCCCCACACACACACACACACACACACACACACACTGTACTATGTATATGTGTTTATGTATATACAGTATATATACAGGCCACATTTCAGCTCATTATCATGCGGCCGCTGAGGCACGCCAGACAACATCGACAGCAGAGAGGGACCCAGGCAGCCGCGCCTGTGACCGTCCTCGCCCTCTTTCTGCCGTGGCTCACTGTCAGGGCCATTAGTGTGGCAGCAACGTGATCTGAGCAATGCGCTTGGATTGCTGTCCCAAGTCCACACTCTGCTCTCCTTGTGTCTGTCTTATCGATTTTCCCCTTTACGACACGGCTTGTCGCTGTGAATTTCCCGGCAGTTTGCAGCCGCCAGCTAGCCAGCCTCCCCCCAAACCCATGCCGTACCCCGCGCACACCTCCCCCCCATCCCCACCCCAACTACGCAAGCCCTTCTCCCAGCATGCTACGAGACGCAAACTCAGCCGCCAAATCAGGCGAGGGACAAACGCGTGCACATAAACAAATCTTTCCTCTTCTCCAGGTACATGTACTTTTTGACATTTTCTTTTCTAGTTAAAAATTTTGGTTATTGTGGCTTTGTTTCCTGGCAGCCTCTGGCTCTGTGCCGCTAATCAGGGTCAACTAAGAGATGTGAAGCCCCATGCAGTAGGTGTCACCTGTTCCTGCATGCCTCTCACGATGGGGGGGCCCGTACGTGGCTGCAGGTGCTGCACCGGAGCTGATCCGACATGACAGGCTCAGACGGCACCTCTACGAGCACATACACGCGTGTGTGCGTGTGTGTGTGCCTGTGTGTGTGTGTGTGTGTGTGTGTACACCCGGGCCCCAGGTCTGCGCCCGTGGCGTGACCGATACAGAAGCAATCAACTAGGTGACCGCGGAAGCTGAGACAAGTCCTACTAAGTGGGAATCCGAGCCCCATGGCTTTGAAATAATTGCTAGGGGAGAGAAAGAAAGGAAAGGGAAGGAAAATAAATAAATAAAAGGATTGTATTGTTTTCTTTTCCTCCTTACATTGATGCCCTGCGGACTGTACATCTGGTTGGCTGTGAGTCCATCACTGTACCCGCCTGTCTGACTGATAACATGGCGAAGGGTATCCACCTGAAACAGAGGCAACAAACAAGGCAAGGTCAGAGTCGCACAACAGAAGCTCAAAGAACGAGAGAGGAAAGGATGACAGGATGATAATGGGCAGGGGTGTCGCACCAAATTCTGGGCCCCGGGTACAAGGATTCACTGTGGGGCCCCTGTGCTTTAACTATTGAAAAATAGCAGATATACAAGCTCACAGCGCGGCACCGAGTGCCGCGCTGCGAGCTTGTAGATCTGCTATTTTTGAAAAATCATGAAAATCTTTGAATATTTCAAATCCTTCTAAGGTTTTTTGAAAAATCTATGTTTCGATGGCAGTGGTTCTCAAACCTTTTCATGTGAAGGACCCCCAAAATGGTATGTATTTGGCCACGGACCCCCATCTCAAAATATTTCGTTCCAGGGACCCCCCAGAAGCAAAATCTGAGTTACAAATGTTCGCTTAAAAAATGCATATATTCAAAGATTTGCACACATTTTCACGACTTTTCAAAAATAGCAGATCTACAAGCTCGCAGCGCGGCACTCGTGAGCTTGTATATCTGCTATTTTTCAATAGCTAAAGTATAAAATAATTAAGGCCCCTCCACCACCTTGGGCCCTAGTAACTCAGTCCCACTTTCCTACCCCTTGTGACGCCCCTGATAATGGGTACACGGCACTGCGGTGGGAGACAATCACATCCACTCAGACATCACGGATACTTAGGACTGAAAATGTTGTCATGTTGAAAGAATGATACACGCACAAACAAACCAAACATCTGTGTTCAACTATTCTCAGTGTGAGCACGTAACTGTGGCATCTAAATGTGAGTGCGCTACTACGTCAATGTGAAACAGCACACTGGATCCACATGAAAGATTTGTGTGACTCTAGTCTGTGCACAAACAGGCCTAGTGGCGGGGAGCGAGCTATGCGTCTGTGCCTGTGGTTATCTGCTGCACCGCTCAGGGGCCCCCTACCTGTGACTGCACGTTGGCTCCCACCTGAGCCCCCTGGTACGAGTCCCCATTGAGAGACTGCACGCTCATGAACAAGTCCCCGGAGTTTGACATGTTAAAAGAGCCAGCAGAACCTGGAAGTGGAGAGGGAGCACCGGAATCACAGATAGAAAGAGGGCAAGCAGGATAAGCCAAATGGCCCGTCCAGGGGAGGTCGGGCCCAAATCTCCACTAGGGATGGGACGATAATCGCTGTTATTGTTTATCGCAAAAAAAAAAAAAAAAAACGCTCACAATAATCGTATCACGGAGATTTTTTATATATATCGTGAAATTGTCCTCCATCACACGCTGGGATCAATTCACCTTTGATCCACTTAAACCCTCTACAAAGTTGTCTTTGCTCTACAATCTTTGCTCTACAATCTACAAGCTCACAATGCGCGGCGTTGCGGCGTGTTGTGAGCTTGTAGATCTGCAATTTTTTTGGCAAATGTTCTTCCCCAGAATATCGATGCAGGGGTTCAAGTGGTTGACAAATCGCGATAATATCGTAAATCGTGATTATTTTGGTCACAATAATCCCGACATGACCTTCTCGTATCGTCCCATCCCTAATCTCCGCCACCCCCTCCCCTGGAGGAGCACCATGCAGATGTTAGCTAGCTAGCAGGCACTGGCAGGCAGGTAGCTAGGCCAAGATAAAGATGACAAGAGCAGAACAGAGCAATGCTGACATGTGAACAGCAGAGCGGCAGCTATTACACGCAGCAGACGCTGTTTGTCTGAGGCGTTCATATCATCGACGACATTTGGCACATGATTTGTGTTATCATCGTGTTAATGTTGTTAAACAGGTGTTCGTGACCAAACCTAGAGCCAGAGCAAATAGAAACTCGAGAGGCTTGTATGTCAGTGCAGCAGAAAAACGCAGTAAGACATACGGTAGTATGCAATATAATGTCATGAACATCTGACACAAACAGTAAAATCATTGTGTTAATTTAAGTCTGAGCGTAAAGAAATTGGCCACGTAAGGGTCTATTTTCACACTCTCCAAGTTAAATGAACACAGAGGATTTTATTGTGTAGTAACATGAGAGGTATTAAGTTAATGTGAAGAACAATGTTAATTGAAAAGCAAGAGCAATAAGCAATGGGAGACGTGGCATGGGGCCCAGGTAATCTAATCTCTGACATAGAAAGTTTTCTACGCTCTCTATGTTAAGCTATGCTATGGTTATGTTACATGGTGACAGGTGACAGGCACGTTTCTTTTATAAGAGTGCTTTTACACTGACATTGAAGTCAGAATCTGTGTATGGCTCAAAATGTGCTTTTTTTAACCTGGGTGTGGATCAAGGAACCACAACTGATTTCACCTGCACATGATGACATTCATATTATGTAACATTTTGGTAGCAGCACCAAATAATATTGCATACTGTCTTGTCCTCAGTTTCTAGCAATACAGTGCATTGGACATATCGCAGTTTGGCAGAATTGTAACCAGAGCCGTTATGGACTCAAGAGTGTAAAAACCACATAAGAGCTGCTACAGTTGCAGTCCTTGAATTAATGAAAAGCTGCGATACTTCATATACGTACAGTAACAGTAGTTTGTGGTTTGGTATCATGAACAGCACCAGAGCGTGACAAAATGTATTCAGAACTAAATATAGCACTTTCACAATCATGATCATTATTAGAAAGGAGTAACATGTGGAAACAGACTGTGCGCTCACCTGCAGAGTTTGGAGTTGAGGGTGAATTAGCTTGGCTTCCGTGCGAGGATACGTTGGTAGCATTTACGGCAGTTCTTGCGGCGTACATGTTGGCTTCTTCTTGGAACTTGCCGATGTTCTTCTTGTATCTGATTCTCTTATTTCCAAACCAGTTGGAAACCTGAGTCAACAAGCCACAGAAAGCACATCATTTATGACATTTACAATCGTTAAACGCTTGCCATATTGACAGCCGACGTCGACGTCAGGGTGAATCAGAGGAGTCTTTTGCCGGCCTGGCCTCCGCTGGCAGGCCTAATAGTGAAGACGGCCTCTGGGGCTGTCAGGAGGTAGGGGCTAGATAGACCAGCGCTGTGAATCTACATTAGTGCCAGGATGGAATGATTGCCAATAACAGTCTCATTATGTCACTATGACTGCAGCTATCATCAGAACTCATGCTAGCACCAATCAGTCAACATCCGCTAACACCCATTACTGCTAATGGACTCCCAGATGAAGCTACGGGGATAAGCCCGGCGCTAATGATAAACAACATTAAAATGAAAACCAAATCAATCCTGCAAAGTTTCCAATTCGCTGAGTAGGTAAACATGTTCCTTTATTACGACACCAAGAGACAATGCACAAATCATCTGGCCCCTAAGTAAGCATTCACAATCAAGCCCAGATGTATCCTCAAATCATTTTGTATAAACTAATGAAACCAAATGAGAAAACAATTTGCTTCCCAAATGATGGATTGAAGCATTTTTAATAAAATGCTGTTAACCGTGGCATTGTCAGTGCCCCCTTTACTGTTTATCAATTATTACACAGGAATTCAACATATTAGTGCTGCAATGCCAGGAGATGCCTATATTTAAGAAAACATCAAATCGTCACTATTGGGCAGAAACCATGTATCTCCAAGTTTCAAAACAGTAGGTTCTTTCGTAAATTAAACCTACTTCATCATACAAGGGTGTTGCACAAAGGTAGCGAAAATAGCAGGTCTACAAACACACAACGCCTCGCGGTGCGAGATGTTGTGTGCTTGTAGATCGGCTATTTTCACTACTTTAACTCGTTTTTAAAATAATAAATGATCGGTTTTGGACATACAAGGTTTCCACCCGACAGCGAGGAAATACTAAGATCAGTTTCCAGTCACTTGGTGTGTGTAATAATCTCCCAACAGACGTGGGCGCTGTTCTCTGGCCTACCTGGGAAACTGTGATGGAGCACTTCTTTGCGAGCTCTTCTTTAGCCTCTTCGCTGGGGTAAGGGTTGCTGAGGTGTGAATAGAAGTACTCGTTCAGGATTTCTGTCGCTTGCTTGTTGAAGTTCCGTCTTTTCCGTCTGCAAGGAAGCAAGAGCACAAAGATTCAGCTGCATGGAAATCACATTATAGCCTACACATCACCACGGTGTAAAAATCTCTACTTTGTGCACTATAAACACAGAAAATGCAGAGACCCCAGCACAGTAACAATTCACGGCAGCATAATAATGTACCCTAGCACAATAGCCATGCTGGAGTGAAAGATGTTCCTTTGTCAGGGGTTCACAAATGAAAATGAACCTTCAAAAAAAAAAAAAAAAAAAAAAAAGGATAAACAACACAACTCTTTCTTTTGTACGGCGGAAAATGTAAAATATGGTATGGCGATGTCCATGAGTTGACTGACCCCTCCATTTCCAGCACCTATCAGGTTATGTCTGCAGTGTGCCACATCTCAAGAGTGCTTTACATAAGCTGGAGGGGGAAACCCTGTAAAATCTCTTTCCACACATCCACAGCTGAGGAGATTTGTGCTGCAATCTCTGTCCCACACTCCAAAAGCCTGCTTGAGAATATGTAAATGTACACAGCATGGGCTCCAGCAGCCAGTAGATTAATCAGCGGAGCCGAGCATGGCAGTGCCTCTCAACCAGTGAAAGCCTTTCCCTTCCCTTCCCTTCCCCTGCCTGCTGCACCGCCGCAATCATTTGCAAGAGAATAGATGGGGAGCTTTGTAAGGGGAGCGCAGGCCTCATTTAAATGTTATGCCTCCGACTCAGACTGTGAGTGAGATTTATCCTAAGAGAAATGTATGCAAATCCAAAACACGCATCTAAAGCGAACAAGCGATTACTTTAAGAAAGGGGAAGCGTTCAACGTTACGGAGCTTGGAGAGAATTGTTATTGGCTGGCCGGTATCATTATGCGCGTGGGTCTAAACGGCACAACTATGGCCGCTAACTCCAAGGAGGCTGGGAGCCAAGCCTCGCGTTGTGAGCAGAGGTGGCAATAAGCCGCAAAATGGCGTGTGGCGAACACGTTTATAACATAATGAGCTTCCTCAATCTCCCATTCATATGGACATGAGGATGAGAGAGAAGCACGTAATTAGTCCTTTGCCATATTGTAAATGTGGGCTTATTTCAGCGAGGGAATACAGACTAAAGGGTACAAGTAGATGTAAATATGATCACCACACACACACACACACACACACACACACACACACACACACACACACACACGCACACACGCACACACACACACACACACACACTCCACCAGGCCTGATTTGTACTTAGTTGTGTGTTGTGTGTGTTGTGAGCTCGTAGATCGGCTATTTCCGATGTATGGGACGATAAGCGATATTATCGTCATAAAAAAACACTCGCGATAATCGTATCGTGGAGATTTAATTTATCGTGATATCGTCCTCCGTAATGCCCTGGGATCAATTAGCCTTTTATTTGAAGATACTGCATATCCGGTACGACTTAAACCCTCTATAATTGGTAAAAGGTACTTAGGTACTAATATACGTACTCGATAGTCTTTCACTCTCTATCAAATGTCAAATGTCCAAAAAATAGCCGATCTACAAGCTCACGTGTCGCATTGCGACGAGTTGTGAGCTTGTAGATCTGCTACTTTTTGGCAGATGTTCCGCCCCAAGATAATGGATTTTGATTACCGCGATAATATCGTAATCGGGATTTATTTTTTATCTTATGCCATGTTCTTATTGTCCCATCCCTATGCATGACCAAGTGTTAATCAGGCACCACTTTCTCCCATACCCTCACTCACAGACAAAAAGAGCCACACACCTGGCGTCCAGGAAGCGGGAGCGCAGGATCATGACGGCCTCGCAGGTGCTCTGCTTCAGCTGCATCTGGATGGAGCTGAACTTGCGGTGGATGATGTTCACCATGCGCTCGATCTCCTTGGGCGAGATCGGCCGCGTGCGCGACTGCTCTCTCAACAGGTTCATCACATGGGTGGTGAACTCATTACACGCCTGTAAGAGAAATGAAAAAAATAAAAATAAAAGGGGGGGACTGACTGAAATGAATCAGAAATTCTTTCAAAAGCGCCCTCCACGAGGTCGATAGAAATTAATAGGGCTGCCTGGGGACGATGCAAAGCTTTGGCTCCTGAATGTGAGCGTGCAAAATTCAGCGTCGACGAAAACATACAACACGTATGCGTGAAAATGCATGCACTATAGAGGACACAAGCTGCACTGCATCACTCTAAATGCATGAAAGCATGTTGCGCACATTGTGGAAATATTGAAAATGTTGCACACATAGTGGGAAATATTGAAAAATGAAATCAAGCCCCGTGCTTAATGTTGTTCTGGGGGCTACACTGGCTCACAGAGCCGAGGGGGAATAGAAGTGGTGATATTTCTCATATTTAACAGAAGTGGTGATGGCAGTGTGTTTGAGAGGTGCCCGTGACAGCTACTCCCGTCTTACGAGCACATTTTCACAGTGTAGCTAGCCTGGGAGACGAATACACGCACGCACGCACGCACGCACGTACGCACGCACGCACACACACACACACCTCCCCCGTGTGACACCAGGCGTGAATCTGCCACGATATTACACTTTCTCTCTCTCTCGCCCTCTCTCTCTGTCTCTCTTTCTTTTTCCCACTGTCTCTTCTTTATTCCTCCCTCCCAGTATCAATCTCTCCCTGGATTTAACTGTGTCACTCTGTGTCTGTTTCTGTCTATCCGCCTGATTGTCTGTCTTACTCATGTTCATTTGAAGGCGCTCTATTGTCGGGAATACCTCTGCGATCAAGGCAATGAGAGCGAATCTGTGGTTGAAGCCCACAACGTGTCTCAAGACGCTGGCACACATGGAAACAAGCATACACATATTGTGCGTATGGACACCATAGGTTCATTACACCACCTTAAATTGCTTCCACCAGCACAGGCCAGTATACACTGGTCTGAGCCAGTGGATCCAGAATTTAAGGCGGTATAATGAATTCCTATCGACAGCAGCCTACCGAGTCAAACATTATCTAATATGCAAGGCTGGCTGCCATCTTTTAAGATTGAGTTGCCATCTACCTATTGATCCTCACTGTGGCAATATTTCACATATGGATCGCCCGGGATTTCAGTGCCGTATAAGAGACTTGATCTGAAGGCTCAGGCAGACCAAATGCTCAGTAAGTGGGAACATGGGCGTGCTCAGCACAATTGGATTCAATTACTCACTAGTAATATAAACAGTCTATAAAAGCTACGTAAGCCTAGCCGCCTAGAGTAAAACCCTGTCATTGGTGGAGAGTAGGGATGGGACGATATGAAAATGTCATATCACGATTATTGTGCCAAAAATATGATATATATATTATCGCGATAATCAAAATACATTATCCTGGGGCGGAACATTTGCCCCAAAATAGCAGATCTACAAGCTCACAACGCGGTAGACTGGCTATTTTGTGGCAAAGACATTTGATAGAAAGTGGGAAAAAAATATGTCAAGTACGAATATTATAAGTACGTTTTATCAATTATAAAGGGTTTAAGTGGTACCGGATATGCAGCTCGGCAAATAAAAGGTGAATTGATCCCAGTGCACGATGGAGGAGGATATCACGATAAATCTAATCTCCACGATATGATTATCGTGAGTGTTTTTTATCACGATAAACGATAATATCGCGTATCGTCCCATCCCTAGAGAGCATCTGTAATGGTCTGAATTGGTTCCCAAACCTTTGCTGATGCTGAGTCCCAAAAGATACACATGAAAATAGAAAGATCTACAAGCTCACAACACATTGCAATGCAATGCCGGGGAGGAGGGGGGTGAAAAGCTTTTGAAAATGTTTTCAATAATAATGAAAAGAATTGTTTGGGAAACACTGGTCTATTGCCTTAAGTATTTCTGTACCTTTCCTTTCACATACATTGTTAATGTTAAACACACAATGCACAGTGTGATCACGTGATGGTCACACACATACTCACACACCTTTCCACACTCCCCAGTGCCCCTGCCTAGTATACTGTCAAGGACCCTGTCAACCCACACTCACAGCGCAAGACCGTGGCACCAGGAAATGAAAATTCATGGCTACACAGCAAATACACTCACTTCAAATAAGAGTTCACATTCATTTGTGGAACTTATAATGTTCAACTATGTACGCGCTGGTTCGTAAACAGGGCTATCATTATGCGGTAACACACACTGATTTATTCTGTAGATAGTGATATGGGGAGAGAAGTGGAAAACTGCCCATGCAACTTAATATTGAATAATGACAACATTCCTTTTTCTTTTTTGCAGCGGAGCAAAGAAACTATAATTGCAGATTGAGTCTTCACATGACGTATTTTACCGGGATTGTGACTAGGTAAATAAATGTCCCTGCACTCTTCCACCATTTACTGTAAATTACGTTTTGCAGGCTACAGTTGAGAGGTACAGTATATCGCCGTTGTCGAGTGGAAACCTTGTATGTCCAAAAACAATTTAAATGGTGGAAATAGCCAATCTACAAGCACACAACGCCTAGATCTGCTATTTTCACTACTTTTATGTGACACTTTTGTATGAAGTAGGGCTTTAATTAACGAAATAATACACAAATTTGAAACTTGGCAGATACGAGGTTTCTGCCTGACAGTGACGCGATATACTATAAATATGGTACATTTCGGCCTAGGATCCCATGTTTAAGTACAACATCAGAATGAGAACAATAAAATGTACAGCGACAAGATACAATGCATGCCATGTTGCAACCAACTTGAGAGTAAGCAGGCCATTCTACTGCATATCATACTAATCTAATTAACTAATTCAGTGGATGAGTTTCACCAACATGACACTGGCAGTTTGTGCTTGTGCTCAGGGGTTTACGAACGCGTCTGTTTAACATCGTTTACCTGCAGTGTTAATCTTTTCATCAAATTTTGGTCTTTTAGTCTTCGTCTAGTCTTTTGGGCTAAATATAACCAGTAACCACATAACTCTGAACAAATCATTGTCTTCTACTGCCTGTTACTTGGTCAAACTAAACCATACATTAAATAAGTATTTGGCTTTAATTTCATTGCAGTTACATACCAGTGTTAATTTTTACAGCCATTAGTCTTAGACTTAGATTTAGTCTTAGTCTTTTGAATAACACAATTAATAGTCTTATTCTTAGTCTTCTGAAATTGTTTAGTCTAGCCTATAGTCTTATCGACAAAAAATCAAAATCTTAGTCTTTTAGTCTTAGTCTTAGTCGACAAAATGAACGCTGTTTACCTGTTCATATTTCTCCAGCTCGGTGTGGTAGATCTGTCTGATCTGGGACAGCTTGGCACGGTAGTCGGAGTGCTCCGTGGAGTTGTCGGTGCCGGCCCCTCCCGACGCGGCGGCGGCGGCTGCCGCGGCCGCCGAGCCGCCGCCTTTCTCCGGCCCGGACACGCCCTCCGCCAGCAGCATGTTGTCCAGACGCATGAGCTGCGCGTCCGGAGGCTCCTCCTCCTGCGCACCGCGGATACTCAGCACTGCAAGGACAGGGGAGGCAGAGGTCAGTGGCGCGGACAGTGGTGTAAAGTTAGGTACAATTACATGAGTACTGCAGTGGCGTCAGTTCAGAAAAAGCTAAGGTATGGCAACATGACTGGTGTCTTGCACGCGCGCAAAGGCGCGAGTGCAAGACATGTTGCCATACCTTAAGAAGTACATTCTATTTCCCCCCGTTTCTACGGTTTCTTGGGCTGGATATGGCAGCCTAGAATGGTTGTTCAAGTGCAGCTTAACTTGGCATGTTAGTAAACGTGCCTCAATACCTTGTTAAAGTGACCATTTTGTAAAATTTTGTAGTTATCTTACTGTAATTTAACAATATAAGACAGATAGACAAAGAGACATTCATGGATTTATATTTAAAGGTAACTTTTATTTTCCCCCCTGGACCCAGGGTATGGCAGCTGCATACCCCTGCCATACCCAATTGACGCCCCTGGAGTACTGTACAATGTTGAGGTATTCGTGCTTTACTCGAGTATTTCCAATTTCCAACACTTTTACTTCTACTCCACAATATCTAAAATATTGTACTTCTACTCCGCTACAATTATTTGAAAACTTTACCAACTAGTTACTTTATAGAGTTGATTATTGATACAAAACATAAATTAAGCCCTTCAGCCCTACAGTATATACATTTTGGCCGTTTGAAGCTCACAATGCGTTCACAATCGCATTGTGAGCTTGCAGATCTGCTATTCTCAAATTAAATGTTGTATACATTTGAAGACGTGATTGAAGAATTTTTTCTGTCAATACTTTTGTACTTTTACTCAAGTACATTTTGAATTCCGGACTTTTAGAATTTCTGCATTGCAGCATTGATACTTGTAAGAAATGGGTTAGGGTTAGTACTTATTCCACCATTGGGTGCAGATCACAGCCATGGTGGCATAACGCCTCATAACGAGCCGCCAGCCACAGAGTCTGCCTCCACGGGTGACACCCAGACGCCAAGCTGAGCTCCACCCATACATGCTACTGTTGCACCACCCAAAAGGAGTCAAAAAGGATAACCACATGAACCATAGAGTTCCTATTCTGGGCAAAATAGAAAAAAAAAACATTCTGCGAAAACGGGTGAACGTTAGTTGAGAATCTGCAAGCTCATAAAACGTCGCAGCATAAAGAGTTGTGAGCTTGTAGATCTGCTATTTTCATCGAAGAGGTTTGGTGTAGAGGCAAAAAAGGAGGGGGCCAAGTACAGACCCTTGTGGGACCCTGTTAGACGAAGTATACAGGATTTAGGTGGTTAAAGTGAGCAATACAGGGTTGGCCAAGAGAAACAGATAGGCAGAGACTTATGTAGACTAGTTGGCATCAGGTGCAGCCTGTCTTGGAAGGCCTCAAACCTTTGATAAATCATCTCCCTTTTTATTCTCTTTCCTGAGCCTGAATAAAGGGTATGGCTACAGTTTGGCAGAACAGATAATTAAAGTCCATTTGTTTAATTTCATTAACTTAAATTTCCTGTATAAGTAAACAGAATTTGACGGGCACTAAGTATGTTTTAAATGTCATCTTTATTGGCAAGTATATAACGTGGGAAAAACAGAACCCACCATGTCTGCAGTAAATGGCGTATGCTTTGCACTAAATTGTGATAAAACAATATTAGAAAAAGATAGAAATTCACACACAAAACCCATTGACTGCAAACAGCACTCTGTCACTTAGGAGACTGTGATTAATTCAGACACGACTGTTACTGTTGTTTGTCACGATTGTCATGGTTCAATGCGGTGGATTTAGACCTCTAGAAATCAAAATCATACTGAGAATGTAGTGGAAAATACACCAGCGTATGGTTGTGTGTGGCAGCGCTGGGTCTTTCACAGTAACGTGGCTACAATAACACCTCCCACAGACACAGTGACTGGACAACACTGGACCAGCCGGAATGCTGAGGAAACAGAGCCTCTCACTTCCACTAGAGGTCCCCCTTGCCATTCTATAGGGAAGCCAGGGTCAGCCTTCCATTTTTCGGAGGGGTTGGGTGGAGGTGAAACACTCAAGATGCTGATATTTCTTCCACCATCTGAGGACCATCCATTTCAATTGCAAACACCTTCCGCCACTATATGAGAAACCAAATTGATGCCGGAGAAGACAAGTGCATGAAAAGCAGCCAGTGTTATCGTTGCTTCGGCGGCTCAGCCACTTATGCGGCCCTATACGACTTAAGTGACTTTAAGGCCTGTGTGTCGATTGCCATTTAAAACGTTACCCCATGTCATGTGTCTCATTGTCATCGAATGAGAAGGGACAGGCAGGGAGCACTTCATTAATCCAGAGACAATGGGAGTGCTTGGTGCATTAACCCGAGACTGCCGTCCGGGTGGGCTGGGTCTGGGCAGGGGGTCAGTGGGATGAGAAAGGGGCCTGCTGTACGGCCAAAGGGAAGGGGGGGTCCGTCCCCTCCTCCCTTGAAGTTGGGACTGGAAATGCAAATGTGGCGACTGTTGGCGAGTGGAGGAGGTCAGGAGTTGAGGCCGTGTGCTCAGCAGGGGGTAGATTGAATTGGGGGGGGACACTGAAGGGGGGGGGGACACTGAAGGGGGGGGGGGGTGAGGTGGAGGGGAAGTCTCATGGGATCACAGGACTGTACAAACATCCTGTCTCATTACACAGACTCCTTCATCAGGCGTGTATAATGTATGGACGAGGAATGGAGGGGAAAACCCCCCGATCACTTCACAAACCCGCACTCAACTAACTCTCTCAGGGCCCGGCACTATGTTGTTGTCTCATGATCCCATGGCTTGGTTCAGACTGCAGGCAAATAAGATTTGTTCGTCAAATCTGATCTTTTCCACACTGTTATTTACAGGTGATCAGATGGGAATTCAGACACCATCGACCTATCCTTGGTTGCTGTGGTAACGAACGCAATGACATGGGGTGAATAATTCTCTGTCGTAGGACGGTATCGCACGCAGAAAACAGCCGATTGGCTATTTCCGCTGAGTGACACCGTCCATCATACAAAGTATAAATCAAGTTTCGGTATCCTTAGAAAAAAAATCCTTAGATTTGAATCACATTTTAAACCACATTGGAATGTGGAATACATCTAATTAGCCAAAATCTCTTTCCCCGAGTTTGAATAGGTCAGAAATAGTGTTAGGGCTCCCAGTCTGAACATAGCCTATGTTATGTCATGAACACCTCTGTGAGCTGTTCCCTGAACACCCCCTCTTGTCCACACTGCTTCCTATACATCACCAGACGTTCTGCTCTCCCAACTCTCCAACATTCACGAGATCTGATCTGATGCAATATCGCATTTCGTCTGCGTGGGCCCTAAGTGTGGCAGAGCAATTTTCTACGGTTACCACCTCGTAAATACCAGACTTAAGTGGGTGTTAAAATGAGCACTCACCACAATAACCCATACAGTAAAATTAGTGGTTTCTGACTTCTTTTTTAACTGAAACACATATCTCACAGCAGTACAGGCTTTTGGGAAGAAGGAAACCACTAACCTTGACAGAGATAAACAATAAAAGGGTACATTTGGTTTTCCAAAGTGGATAGAAGCACATTTGCCAGCCTCACAAGATTCATGAAATGTTTGGCTTCTTCATGTGAATGTCTAAATCTGGGCTATTGTTTCAGACAACTCACTTGACCCTGTCCCTTCGAACGTGGGAGGGAGGGAAGGAATCTCTCTTGTCACTAAATCATAACCAACAGCACTCTGGGATCCAGAGAGAGAGTACGAAAAATATACAGGAGGAAGCCCTTCTCAGATGTTTCAGCTGAAAGCCGAGGCCTTCGGATTTCTTCCCAAACTCATAAAATGTCTAGACTGTCAAATGAAAATGGAACATAAAAATTCCCTGCGTCCACGCAATGATCCGATTCACGGCTGCCAAGCCCCGGCCTTACATTCACAGTGTTTATTTGACTTGGCTTGAAGCGCCTCAGACATCAGTCTTTTAGCAGAGTGGCCGTTCCAGAGCAGGTCATTTTGTTAGAAGATCTCTTGGAGGGAAAAACAGAGGAGGAGATGGAAAAAAAAGAAGTATAAGGGCTATGCCTGAAACAGGAACAAAGGTCAGCGAAAAAGAGGAGCCAGTCAAATAAAAAGCCAAAGGGTTATTTCGGCGTGCAAGACACTCTAAGCCAGTGGTTCTCAACCTGTGGGTCGGTGTTTTCTCACTCAAAAGTAAACAGACCAACATACAGTATAAGTGTATACAGGGTATCTACACATTTCTAAAGTGACAATTTAAGGACTTTAAAGACCTTTTTAGTACCTCTGATAAAACATTGGTCAAATTGTCAAATATTAGAGGCATGAAAATTGTGAAAATAGCAGATCTACATGCTCACAACGCCTCGCAACGCGAGGCGTTGTGAGCATGTAGATCTGCCATTTTCACAATGGAATAGATGGGGTCAAACTAAAAGTAATGTCAACTCCTACAATTCCAAGTGCTCGTCGCGGTAGGGGGTCCCCAGTTCAAATATGATTATTTTGGGGGTCGCAGCCTGAAAAGGTTGAGAACCACTGCTCTAAGCTAGAGTTTCACAGTAAAAAATAAAATTGGTGCATTTTATTAAAGAAAACACACACACACAAAAACTGTGGCATCAGTTTTGTGTCTGAGGCTGACAGATAACAGCCTCCCCAGCATGAACCCTAAGCCTTGCTAGCTTGACATCTGTATACCCTACCTAATCAGCCAGATATCACATTTGTGCTCCTATCCCTGTGAATACCCCAGATCCCAGCTCCATTCGTGTTGCTGATCCAGCTGTCTTGGGGAGCATCTGTCAGGGGGGACCCAGCGAGGAACAATGCAACGCGCCATGTTGGCTGTGTACTGTCATCCCTCATTGACAGCACATTGTCACACAAACACACGGTCCTCTGAGTTAAGAACTAAATGACTGCTGCTGCCTATACTATTGTCTCTTACTAACAGCTCTTCTTTTTAACGTACCATTTGGTGGGAAAATTAACTTGTTCCCAGGATGGTTATTTCAGATTCTATGAGAAGACACCAGGCTGTTTTGGTTAATAATTTGATCGATGTGATTCTGATGAAGCTGACAAAAAACCAAGGTTCTCCTGCCTCTTATTTTGCGATTTCCCTCAGTCGCCCGGCACTTGGCACATTGGCTACGCACTCACAGATCAAGCATGCTGTAAATGTTTATAGAACAACAACAGTCTAAACCGCCAGACCTATGTGTTTGTGTGCGCCTGTCATCTAAAGAGATCGTCTGATGGAAGCAAACGATGATTTATTTATTCTGCCCTGGACCTAAAGCACGTAATTAAAACCACAGAACAGATTATCCTAAACAAATAACATTAAAACAAAGAAAAGGGGAGCGATGTGCCTCGATACGATTGGCTTTGCTGTGGGTCATAATTACACGACTCAGTGAGGGCCACTTTATTGGCTAATGGTGGCCTAATTGATTCATCCTAATGTTTTCGAGCCTTGGGTCTGTTGGCCTCTCCCTGTCCAATACTGCTGGCGAACTTACTTAGCCACCCGCAGACACACATTGAAGGTTCTCCCAGGGATAAACAATTATCTGTGTGTGTGTGTGTGTGTGTGTGTGTGTGTGTGTGTGTGTGTGTGTGTGTGTGTGTGTGTGTGTGTGTGTGTGTGTTTTCAGCCCACCCCCACCTCCCCGCCTCTCCGGCGAGAGGCGCGTTTGCTGTAAGTCTCTAATGGATGCCATTTCCCTCTTGAAGGCGTTTCAAAGATGGCTTGTTGTCAGACAATGCCTTATTCCTCTCTCCTGTCACTGACACGCAATTCCCACAAGGTGGCTGATAAGCTACATGTTATTCCTGCGTTATTGTGAATAAAAACCATAGGATTATCATTACGTTGGCGGCGGTGGCTGATTAATTTACTGATAGTGCGTAACATTCCCTTTCTGGAAAGATGGCGGCGTGTTGTATGAGTGAATACTTAGGGTGGAGTGTTTAGCTGTAATTGATTCCATCTTGGAAGATTGTATTTCCATGTGTAAATACTAGGAGAATGCATCAGTGTGAATGAATGCATAATCTTTGCAAGGCCAGGATGGGGAAGTCTTGTTTTGTTTTTTGCCCCCGCAGTGTGCACAAAATGTCACCTACTGAGTAGACGTGAAAAGTAAACTGCAGTCAAACCAACAGGGGAAAATGACATTTATTCAACCTCGCACCATCTGGCCTTTTACAAATCAAATCGATATTTAATAAAAGGAAAAACAGGCCAATTGGCTTTTGGAGGGGTGGATGTTTAACTGTCTGGTCGTTTATCTGGGAATATTTATTTTGTTTCTAGAAGGTAGCTCAGGTAAAAGCTTTTCTCTTTGAGGATAAGCTAGGAACATCATGCTAGGAGATGATTTACGTACCTCCCCCCCCACCCCCCCCCCACCATTCCTTGTTTTGAACAAGAGCGTGCGCAACATGCTGTGCTCCCTGTATTTCCATTAGCCAATCAACCGGCTCAGTTCATGGCTTTATGTGAAGATGACAGTGTGCATTAAAATATTAATTGAACTGCTGGAAACGGAGACGTACTGTAGATCATTTCAGCTTAGCCCTGAGTTTGGGGGGTAAGGCTTAATTGAACAAGAACAAGAGACAAAAGTGTCCCCTCTCCTTCTCTCTGCAGGGGAATGGACCATAGCAATGAGAAGTGGGTTGACAGCCAGGGGGGCTAACATCCTCTTCTGAGGTGGAGTAAAGCTACCTAATTTAGAGTCATTTTTATCACGGTGTGAAGATACACAAAGTTAAAAAAACAAGTAAAAAAGACCCCAAAAAAGTGAATATAAAAATACAAATATGAGAATAAATAACAAAAGAACAAATCCATCTCTAAAAATATAGGCCTACTTTTCAGTCAGTGACAATATTTGGGATTGTATCAAAGGCCCCTAAGAGGATTAAGCTTTCTTCCAGGACACTGCTTGCATCTTCAGAATGATTCAGCTTGTTTGGGGGGGGGGGGTTTGTTTGTTTAAATAGCATAACAATATGAGGCTCAGATAGAGCGCACCATGCTCTGCGGTCCAGATATCTTATCCTATCAGATTAACAGAGGCAAATGGCAGGCTGTCAAAAACCATTACCATATGTAATCCCCCTTCTAGATTTCGAAGGCATGTCGACAGGGACCGTTGGCATGGCAGCCCGACGAGCCCGTCATGGCGATCCGATGATTGGGGAAAAGCCTGATGTTTAATTAATGATGTTGGGCCTTTCTGTCACAGTTAGCAAGATGCACGGTCAAACACAGCTTTGCCTCTGACGCCCTGGGATGATTGGTCGTTCCGGTTCAAACTGGCAGGCACCTTTGGAGGCCTTCCATTCTGGATCGCGCCGCTGTAATGCGATCCACAATGTTACGTCAAGGGAGTAGAAGCTCAGGGAGCAGCGAGAGCTGGCCCAAAACGACACTCAATGCCAGTCAGGTGACGGCTGGTCCAGATATGCAGGCAAGTTCAACAACCGCCTCGCTCTGACATCTCTGAGAGTGTTTTGATTAGAAAAGTGAAGGGCATGAGACCTGACATTATTATCCGTGCGCTTTCACTTGATGTCACCGTTCTCACCCACAGCCATTTTGTGCCTCTTGAAACAAGCCTTCAGTTTAATTCATCTGGGGATACAAATGACAGCATCCCAGTATGTTAATACATCATGCCCACCTCAGAGTGTGACTGGGCTGGATTTAATTGAATTGGTTTGATGGAAGTGGACTAATAATTGTAGAGAGGGGGAAATGGCAAATGGCAACATTTTTAATTATATTTAGACTACGCACCCTAAAAACATGCAGTTTTTTAAAGAACTGACAATTAAAATCACTTTAAACCACTCCAAAGCTTGCCTGCCTACCTCCCTCTCTGGCTCTCTCTCACACGTGTGTGTGTGTGTGTGTGTGTGTGTGTGTGTGTGTGTGTGTGTGTGTGTGTGTGTGTGTGTGTGTGTGTGTGTGTGTGTGTGTGTGTGTGT
Source organism: Nannobrachium achirus (assembly GCF_963921795.1). Classification (NCBI taxonomy): domain Eukaryota; kingdom Metazoa; phylum Chordata; class Actinopteri; order Myctophiformes; family Myctophidae; genus Nannobrachium; species Nannobrachium achirus. The sequence goes on from NC_137810.1 coordinate 34,063,510, forward strand.
GTGTGTGTGTGTGTGTATGTGTGCGCGTGTGTGTGTGTGTGTGTGTGTGTGTGTGTGTGTGTGTGTGTGTGTGTGTGTGTGTGTGTGCGCGCATTTAATTTCAGTTTAAGCTACGCAATTATTTTTGGCACGTCTGGTGTGTGAATGCACCTTTAGGTATCAAATATAGTTTATCGGTTGAAGAATTTACTTAATCTAATCTACAAACTTAGTTTGGTAAAAATGGTGTGTCTCGAGAGATTGCTGGAGAGACTCTGCGAGTGAAACAATGCGCTTTACGCCTGGAGAGTGAATTATTGCGATGTGTCATGTCCTCCTCATAACAGAATGATAGGATTCAGGTTAAAAACATAAAAATATATGATATGACATGCACAGGTCAACAAAAAACCTGTAACCAAACCTGGAACAAAAAATAAACCCACTCCCAAATCATTCAGCATATGGACATACTGTATATGAATGAGAAACTATTCAAGTGAAGTAAACTAAACATTCTTCCATCCTTAAAAGCAGAGTATTGTGTCTGGTGAAAGCCAATTTCTTCTTTTTTTCTTCTTTTTGTATAATTAACCCTCTCTGGTCAGGCTGTGGTCGGCCTGTCGTCTTGAATTTACAGTGACAGCACTGGCCCTATTTGTTTGCATTGGTGCTTCAGTGGGCACACTTCATTGTGGCTTTAGCAGTTAATAAATCACTGTAGCGGCCCCCTCTCTTGACGCCAGCCTGTGCTACGGTGGTCCTGTCACAAGGCAGGCACCAGAGCCGAGGCGACAGCTACATGCTAATTCAACATCGGCATAATTCATTATACAGTCGCAAGTGTACTGGAATGGAAAGGGAACCAACATACACCAACCAGGAGGAGAATGACAAGCATCAAATCTGTTAAACCTCACTGAACCACCTTCATCTTCTCTGCTTGCCTTTGTAAAGTCTCGTGTCTTCAAGCTTAACATTTAAGCCAGGTACAGTATTCTTGACAATTGTAACGCATAAATATGTAAATATGGAGATTAACCATTTCCACTAAATTACAGAGTAGGTTAATAAAGATGATTAATCAGCATTTGAGCTCCTTTAACAGCGCTGTTAAATGAATATCTGCCTTTTTTATGAAATACGATAATCTATATAGCGAGTTCTTGTAAGTCATGCGAAAGCCAATGTAATGTGACATATCAAAAGGTATAGGATGGGGGCTATTGAACTCAAGGGGAAATTAACAAAAAGATAAAGAGTCAATTAAAACGATAAGACCTTGCGCGCTTCAGAAGGTGACAGGGGGAATGGATCTGACAGGCCTTGTATTAAAGCTCTTTGGTGGCTCCTAGTCTTCAATGTGCCGCCGCCCTCAGCCCCCCCCCCCCCCCCCCCCAACCACTCTATGTGACCAGCAGTCCTAAAGCGCAAGGAGAAGCCCACACTTTGTTAAGCGGGCCTGATCACACACCCTCCCGTCCTCAGCAGCCGCGTCTAGTAATTATAATTAGGCCCAGCCAGGCCCGAGGGCGACCAATAACGGCGCAGCCCCTGGTACGCCGGACACGCTCGCTACTCGGGATGTGAAGTGAAAGTGATTCGCGAAGAAAAATGCTCTCCATTATTCAAGAGGAACAATATATTAGGCCCCCGGGGCCCCACTATAGTTATGCCTACTCCTTCGTTCTTTTGTGGGGAGGAAAAAGAAGTTTGAAATATAAGATTGGTATGCTTGATGTAATCAGATTGGAGTCCATGGAGAAGATAACGCAGCAGGGGGCCTGAGGCTTCCCTCTATGTCTCACTTAGTTAATGTCCATACATGAATGTGGCAGCACTTTCTCTAGGAATATCTCCAAATATGCCTGATATCGCATGGCTTAAACCAGCAGTTCTCAGACATTTTCATGTCAAGGACCCCCAAATTGTTATGTATTTGGCCAAGGACCACCATTTGAAATGATTATGTTCCAGGGACCCCAAAACGAGAACATTTGTCAACATTTTGCGAAAATAGCAGATCTACAGGCTCACAACACTTCACATCACCATAACTCTATACACATCACCATGCGCTGTGAGTTTGTAGCTCAGCTATACGAATAGCAGAAAAATAAAACAGTGTGTTTACTGTTCCTCAAAGACCCAAGTAAGGCTGTCAGTGTCAACACTTCTGTTTTGTTACCGTCTCATGAATTGACAGAAGGGTCATAGAAATAACAAGAACTGCACTCTGTCGAGGTGCCAACTTGCGTCTTGTGTGCACAAATACTTGTGCATGAGGTGCGCTCACCACTGGCATCACCAGGAATGCTGGTCCCTCATTGGCTGTTAATGATGATGTTGCCAGAAATGCTTGTCCCTGATTGGACTACGGGCTTAACTACGGGTTTACACCTACATACATATGAAGCCAAACACAGTACTTGCGCGCTCTGCTGGCGCAAGTAACAATCTGATCTTTCTTGTTTTGATTTTTTAACAACATGCCAGAGAAGGGACACCACTGCAATGTAAGTTCCTGAGCATTAATGGCCCATAATAACCTGTAATATGACCATATTGCAGTATATGGCCATATTATGTGTTTCCAACAGAGAATATTTCAACACATAATACTGGATAGGACCAGTCTCACATTTTCAGAACGCAAGAAAATGATTGGTGGAGATGCATCTATACAGGTGACAGGATATTTGTTCACCTCTGCTGTCTGATTGGCCTTTTTTCTTTTTTTGTGGACGAGTTTCACAGCTGTGGCCACTCTCCGTCCCCCTCCAATTCTCTCCAAATGTCCTGAATGCTGTCACTTCACCATACAGTAGCGGCTTGCTTACTGATTGAACTTCAGCTCATATCCAAAATACAAAAATGGTTAATGAGATATCGCGTGTGGTTAGGGGTGGGCGATATGGGGATAGATGTCTTTGAGACTATAAAATGTCTCCACGATATTCCCTTTCAGAGATATCATATATATATCGTGATACAACCCCCCAAATGGAACCAAGAGAGTCCCTGGCCCCACTTTGAGGACCACTGGTCTAAATGGTCTGTTACTCCTTTTACCATGTAGGTGGTTGTACTGTAACTTGAAAAATAACCATAAAAAACAAAATGAAAAAGAATCGTGATGAGATTGTGTATCGTGATACAGCTTGGAACAATATCGTGATATTGTATTTTTCCATATCGCCCACCCCTGCGTGTGGTTATTCCATGGACAGAAACCCATTTGGTGTCTGGGACGATGGATTAAAGACAACTTGAGTGCTACTGCGTAAATGCACCGCTGGAGGGTCCAGTCAAGTGTCCTGTGTGGTCCCATCCCATGTAGGAGGTAGCTAGCGTCCAGCAGCGTGCACCAGACTGAGGCCATCCAGAGCCCCGGGGCACTGTGTTGACTGGGCCTGCCATGTCATTAACGCTTGCCTCGATACGCTCTACCTTATTAAAGCCATTCCTTCAGGAGAGCAGACGAGCATGTCACTCTGTAAAAACCAGGCCAAGGAGGGGAAGGTGACCACACTGCCACCCTCAGCCTGCGCAGGGGGCAGAGGGGATATGAGCACAGCCACGCGGCGTTGTTGTCAGCCTCATCGCGGACCCCCTGATGTCCCAGTGATTCCCCTGTCAGTCTGTGTTAATGGAACTCACAGTGGTTATGCTTTCTTCACACTCTATCTATCTTCAGCAGGTTGGTCCCACGACAGCAACGTCTCTATGGCCACGGCTGGCTAGCAGCTTCAGTATATGGACATAATTGCCATTTTGAATACCAACAATGTTGTTGTGTTTTCCCTCAGGGGGGGAAAAAAAAGAAGTTATCAGCGATTAACTCTATTTAAGAATGCAGAGATTCAAATCTACACACTAACCTGCAGCGTCAGCATGTGTGCTTTGCAGTGGCCTGGCCTCCCACTGTTTGAACTTGAATTAAATGATGCAGAGAGTTATCAGAGGTTAACTCACTTTGACTTGTGTGCTCATGAGTAAAAAAAGCTACAGTATCAAATCAGAAAGGACTCCCCACCCTCGATCGGCAAGCCTGGCAGCCTCCGGTTCCATCCCATTCCATCTAACTGACTACGCTCGCTCGTGTGGCATTTTTCACAGCGAACAGCCCTCCTACTGCCAACCAGTTTATGTAAAAGTGATTAACAGTAATTAATCCTTAATCACCATGATTAGCCAAGTCGCAGTAAATTAAGCCACATCTGGAGCAGCTGAGGGCTCGTGACTGGCAGCAGGCGTGCACAGTGTTGATGCCAATGTTTACTGAGGCCTACCTAAAAACACTTCAAAACGAACGGCCCACTGTTTATTCCCGCGGCGTTGGTTTTGTATGGAGTTTGTGGTGTGTGTGTGTGTGTGTGTGTGTGTGTGTGTGTGTGTGTGTGTGTGTGTGTGTGTGTGTGTGTGTGTGTGTGTGTGTGTGTCTCCTCGAGCGCAAGTGCCTATAGCTACAGTATGCTTCGAAGCGAGCCAAAGATTCATTGCTTGTGGTAGGATGTGTAATGGGCTACAATGTGTGTCATATCTCTTGGAATAAAGGAATGATAACTACCGCACTTCATCATGTTTTCAAAGTTTAAGGAAATCCACACACACACCTAGAAAAAGAAGCTTTCCAAGAAACCAAGAAACTGACCTTCAACATCTATAATAAATAGACACGAAGCATATTCCCCCATCTTCAAGGACACACACACAGACAGACACGCGTACTCACAAACACACATGCACGCACACACACACCTCGCCCTCTGTGCCCATGCTGCATGGTTGATTGGCTGAGTTGCCTGAAGATGTCTCAGTGCATGCCAGCACCAGAGCCCTGTGTCTCTCCATAGGTCTTTTTTTGTGCAGGGAGATAAATGATGCAGTAGGCATGGTTGTGTGCTGGGGAACTGGTTTCATCACAGTGGGGGTGCCGAGTGTCTTAGCCCAATGTTTCTCTTCTGCCCCCCTGGAGAGTTCCCTCCCTGCGCCCCCAGTCTCTCCCTGTTACCCAGCTCCAGATTAATTACACACTTTAATGAGCTGAATTATTAATGGGGCTCTTACTTGGCAGTTTAAGGAAATGCAGCAGAGAAAAGTCAGCGTCGAGCGCTGGGGTCTCGGGCTCTCATTAAAACATCACACAACGCCTCTGGGACCGGTGTTATTTAGCCGGAGAAATAATAGGATTTGGTATTTTACATATCAGGAACAGAAAAGCTGTTTGAGGATGAATCCACCGCGGGAGATAGGGGGAAAGGAGCCCTGCAGAGGCTCTTTCATGACATTATGTCATTATGATTGCAGGCCCGGGGAAAATGAAAGGCCATCTAATGCAACCACTAGAAAAGGTTCATTTTCTGATTGTTCAGCACAGATGCATTATTATCTGAAATGAGGTGGACTAAAGCAGGAATGAAATGAGTAGAAAGAATGGCAATTTCTGCAAGATTACATCTCATTTCCTTTTTTCCTCGAAAAGCAGACCCAGAACCATTACTAAGGCACAGATCCTCATCAGTGTAAATGGAAATTGAGAATCATTAAAAATGTAATCGAGATCTCCTTGAAATAAATATATAGAAAATTGTCATATAACATTATAAATAACAAACAACTCCACTGTGAAGAGGCAGGGAAACTGGTTCCTGACAAGTCCCGTGTAGTCTGGTTATGTAACTCAAATTGAAACAGAGACTTAATTGAATCTATTTGTGGATGTTATGTCTATGGGTCATACACATCACATGTATGATGTTTGTCTACCGGAAAAGGTCCAACAATGCGGCATGAGCGTTCAACTGTACGCGTATACATTTTTTTACGACAAGGCTGGGAAAGTAAACAAAGTGAACAAAGATGCAGGTGTGGTTTGTTGTTCTTTCAGTACACTTTAGTGTGCCATATAAACGATCCGTTCCAAGGAGTTACTCACATTCAAAGTTAGTGCGATAATTGTGTTTATATCAGACAAGCTGTGCTGCGATGGCTGCAGCGCTAAACGCACAGGCTACATGTCTAGGGAGCACGAGATGAGGCTTGCCTTGCTCACTCGCCAGTGGAATCCACAGCGAGATCCCAGGAGACCTCTCTCTATTTGTGTACAAGACGCTGCCAATGCTGACTTTGTTCCTGCTGTTCAGCGGGAGGGAAACAATGGCAGGCATTGCACAGTCAGATTACATTACAGCCCAAAGCCCTGTGCAGGATTCTGAATGGATCCCCCCCCCCTCCCCCCCTTCCGATATTCAGGAAGGCACTTGAGGGAAACGGCTGATATTATCCAAGAGAGAGATAAGACAGGGAAATTCTAACTGACGATTTGGTTGTCGCGTCTCTGGTCGCCGGTCTTGATTAATCATGGCCATGAATAGTAATCAGATGACCTAGAACGGCCTGAGTGGCCAGGCAAGGTCAGCGCTCCGGCGGGGGACTTTGTCTTTGTATGGCCCTGCAGCCCCAGACAGAAGGCCCTGGGGACACCACCGCTACTGACTCCCCCAACTTCCCCCATCCCCGGACACTGCAGGGACGAAACCAACACAAGTAACCACTCAGGATTAAAAAAAATAAGAAAAAAAAGGCAGAGTGGCTCATTACGTGGGTCCTATCTAGGTCACGGAGCAGATGCAAATGTAGGTCAGAATGAACCCCTGTTGTCAATCAAGAAAGAGAAAAGAAAGGGGTGGAGTAATGGAGGAGGAGCGGGCGAGGGGAGAGAGAGTGTCCCCCTGCTGAAAGATCACGCCTGCTGCACTTCACGGCTCGTTCCCCAAGGGCGCGCCAGCAAAACAATATGAAAGTGATACGTGGCGAGGAGGAGAGAGGGGAGAGCTGCTATAAGCTTCAATTGGGAAACGTAACGAGACCGACCTGAGGTGTGCGTGCCTCTAGTCTAGTGCACCGGTTCCCAAACACCGGGTCGGGACCCATTTGTGGGTCACGGACACCTTTTTATGGGTCCCTTAATTTTTGGTTTCCTACATTTTGCTTTTAATTATTTTTATTTCAAAACCTTTTCCCCAAACATTCCCCAAAAAGCTAACATTTTGATTTAAAAAGAAAAGTTATTTCATTAATAAATAAATTAAAAATCTAAGATATTCCATAAATTAGAAAACACATTTTTAAGAAGTAGCCTAGTGAAAATAGCCGATCTACAAGCTCACAACGCGGCGCATTGTGAGCTTGTAGAACGGCTGTTTTCACTAGATTAGGTCCTGGGCAAACGTCTAATTTCTCTTTTGGGTCTTGAGCTAAAATGTTTGGGAACCACTGCTCTAAGTCTTATACCAGAGACTAGTAAGGAGTGTCATTATAGCATTCATCACCGCCGTGCCAATAAAGCTGCTTCCCCGTTGTAAACCCATGCTGCAGGGTGTGCAGTCCTGCTGTACCATCAGCATTCTGGTTGGATTCTAAAGGCAGTCTGACCTAGATGCTGCACACCTCCAGAGAGTCCACTATCTGGTCCTCCTATGCCTGGCAAGCACATCCCGCCAACAGGGAGTTCATCCCACATGTTAAGTCACCTTGCAGCAAGAGCTGCAGTAGCACTTTCCCCCAACCTTTCAGATGACTAGGTCGTTGTTTTTGTGTCATATGCTTTTTTTTTCTTTTTCTTTTCCTTTATGAAAAAAAGTTTATACACTCTCACATCTGGAACATTTTTGGCCAACTCCACTTCTCTCTCTTGGTTATCTGGGAAAAAAATAAATCTCTTTCGCTGTCTTGGCTAGCATCCTCCTGAAATCTGTAGCACTTCACTTCACCTCACGCTGAGCTTAGATGCAGTGCTAACTGCCTAGAAGGTTGACACTTGTCTGAATAATGTTATGCTAATGCTCCAGTCTACCTGTATTTACCCCTAAGTGCAGCAAGCAATCTGTTGATTGCAGGAAAGCAATTTTCCTGAAAGAGGGAGAGGGAGAGAGAGAGAGACAGTGTGAGTGAGTGAGTGAGTATGAGTGTGTGAGAGAGAGAGAGAGAGAGAGAGCAGGCAAGAAGGACTGAAAGAGAGAGTGAGGGCGAACGAGAGATCTTCTTAAAGCTACAGCCAAGCAATTTATCGAGGACGACAATTTTCTCTGCGACTGCAAAAGGAGCCTTTTTTTCTAATTGTGCTCTGGCAGAGACATCGAGATGGGAACCAGCGCAGCAGGGACTCATAAGCCTGATTTATACTTTGTTGTGTGTCGGTGTCGTGTGCTGAAAATAGCTTATCTACACGATCACAACGCATCACCTTGTGGCACGTTGAGAGCTTGTATATCAGCCATTTTCATCATGCAACACTGACGTGTATAGAATTATAAATCAAGCAATACACACAAACTTGTGTGTATTCTTTAACTTTTTCAAAAATAATTACAGAGGCGCCATTCATGGAGTACACAACGTTCTCTACTGTTTATCACGCAAAGCGGTACACAGTAGTAAAGTCATGTCATCAACATGGATCTGTCCCATGGCCATTTCCCATATTCTCTCCTCGTGACGGACGCTTATCTCCCGATTAGGGAGTCTTACTGGTAAATGTCATGCTTCTGTTCTCTTTCTTCTTGCAGTCGCAGGTTAATTACTTCCAGGTGCTATCTTATACATACTACAACATACTATATATATATATATATATATATATATATATATATATATATGTATGCATATGCATATATTCTTTTCTTTCGTAGGCCCTCTGCAACACCAAACCCAATAATGATAAATGGGGACAATGCCCTTTTAATTTGTCTGTTGGACTTCTTCCTGCCTGCAAAGGCAGATGTAGAAATTGATTGCTCTTTCCTACAAGGAGAGAGAGTGAGAGAGAGTGTGTGTGTGTGTGTGTGTGTGTGTGTGTGTGTGTGTGCGTGCGTGCGTGCGTGCGTGCGTGCGTGCGTGCGTGCGTGCGTGCGTGCGTGCGTGCGTGCGTGCGTGCGTGCGTGCGTGCGTGCGTGCGTGCGTGCGTGCGTGCGTGTGCGTGCGTGCAGGGGGTGACAAGGCTTCTAAAAATAAAGCAGCAGAACCGTGTGTGTGGTGCCAGATTGGGCTCAGCGCTGTGCTCCGTCTCGCTCTGGCTTCGACTTCTATCTGCCCGTGTGATAAAGCTGCTAACAGGCCTTTATCAGGGAGCAAGGGGAAATATGCTCCTGCCAGATTAGGCCCCAGACTCTGCCAAGGTTATAAACAGCCTGTTATCTGTGTCCCAAACAGAGTAATCCACGCTCTATCAGCACCCAAACATATGGGCCACACAGAGCACAGATAGCCTCTGATGGACACTTGGTTTTAATTGCAATGAGAAGCACCAGAGCATCCAGGAGGGGAAAGAGATGGGACATTAAAAAAAAGAGTGCTTTTATTGTGAGCGTCTCCTGGTGTAGCCGGCCCGGCGCTCACAAAGACCGACCTCGACCTCTCAGCAACACTGCACCTGCTCCTCCTTGTATGGCGAGGAGATATCGTCAACGTTCAGGGCAGATTCAACGTTACGTCTGGCTGGAACCTCTAAAGTGCCTGCTACACACTGCCCAGTAAAATCCTTGTGCTTATTTTATACGTTGCGTGCTGGACTGCCAATAATAGACAATTTACTACACACTCACTTGTGAGCATGTTGATCAGCCATTTTCAGCATGCGACATCGGCTCGCAACTAAGTATAAATCAGGGTTAGTGCATTTTGTTTTCCGAAGCTCCAGCTGAACGTTTTCCCTTCCAACTGACTGTCATTTATTTTTGCGCTTTTGCGGGTTTGGTCGGCGTGCTAAATTAGATGTGGTCACAGTGAGGAGTACGCATTAATATGATTAGGCTGTGAGGAGGCTATTTTCAGTTCTCAGCACAAAATATGTCTGCACTTACACTGAAGCTGCACTTCACGAAACAGCAATTCTCAGATGCACTCCCTTCCTCACTAATCAATAACAACTCACATTCCCAGTCTGAGTCTTAGTAGACAAGAACAGCTCAAACATATTCTGTCTCGGGAAAAACAAACAAGAAACTTCATACTTTCCAAAAGTCGGGGTGATGTAAACTAAGCAGGTATAGTCATCAAATGTGGTGAACGTTGATATGAACATTGAACAAATGCCTTTATAAAGTAAATGTCAGTCAGTTACAGAACACTCCATAAACCCTGACATTGAAGCATCCATGAAGTAACACTTGGTAGTTGTTGCTGAAACTTCTAAAGGTAAAGTATACTGATTCTGTTGATTGATTGATATTATTGTAAATACATATTGCAATGTTGAACCCTCCTTCCCAAGATGCAAATGACATTTTCACCAATGGAGGAAAGCCAACCCCAGATTTACTCTTGTGTTGGAACAAGCTTTGTCTGCTTGGCGTTTTGCATGACTGGGGGGAGGGTTGGTTCTGTGTCTGTCATTGTCATTCTTTCCTCTTGGCTGTCAATCTATGATATGGCACATGTAAAGCTGTCATTTCAACGAATCACACCTAACAGTTTGCTAGCAGGGGCACTGGTTGACTAAGTAAGATAAGGACAGATTCATGTTATTTCAAGGCAGAGAAGCCAGCTGAGCTCAGTATACTGCAAACTGTAATAGAGTTAAGAGTTTGCCTTTACCTTGATGATCATAATGACTTTGACAAAGGTGTTGCTCATCAACCCAACGCTAAAGTGGGAGGCGTTTTTGAATAGCAATGAAGAACAGCATCTCCCCAGAAATGAGAACACCTTTGCTTAGCTTGAATTTAACACACATGATTTTTACACCGAGTGGGATTGGCACACACAGCCACTTATTTTCCAGAGTACAGTGCGGGAAAAACAGGTACGCAACATTTCATCCCCTTCGACCATTAGACGCTAGTCATTATGTGAAGGAAACGCCTGCGTTAACGAGGGCTGAGGCAAATCTGGGAGATATTTAGACCCTCGACTCGGCTCCGTCTCCTCACATAAGCAGCAGGCTGCTCTCTCTGTCAGTGGAGCTGTGATCTGAATACCTCTGCCTTCATAAAAGATTCAGGCCTTATTGACTTCCTACTTTGGTTTCCCTGCAGAGCAGAGCCTACCTCTCTGGCTCCTTTTAAATTCTGCTCTCGTGGCTGAGGATCCGCACCTGCCTCAGGATAAAAAATAAAAAATAAAACCGCCGGCTTAACAAAAAGCTTTTATAGCCTTCCCCGAACCGCCTCTATCACGTATCATTCAGCCCGCAGAAAATATCCCATATAGCTGTGCACTGCATCATTAGTGAGTGTATTCCCTGCAGGAATTACAAAGCTGTTACAGTATAGTATAGTATATATGAGAATTGCACAATAATACTTACTGTATCAAAGAAGAGTCAGTCCTCCTCTCTAACAACTATACTAGTGTTGGCGCAGGGTGCTGTATTTAAAACCCATTTAGAACGGGTACACATTATTGTGTATCATTATTTTATGCTTTAACTATTGAAAAATAGCAGATATACAAGCTCATAGCGCGGCACCGAGCACCGAATTTGTCCACGGGCCCCCATCTCAAAATATTTAGTTCCAGGGACCACCCAGAAGCAAAATTTGAGTTACAAACATTCGCTTTGAAAATACATATATTCAAAGATTTGCACACATTTTCAAGACCTTTTTCAAAAATAGCAGATCTACAAGCTCGCAGCGTGGCACTCGGTGCCACGCTGTGAGCTTGTATATCTGCTATTTTTCACTGGTTAAAGCATTCAATAATTCTAGGCCTAAATGGGTTAACAGAGCAGATTTCTCAGCTGTTTCCTTCTCACAGGGTCAATTGGGAGATTATTGGCATTATAAAATGCCACATCACATCTGTGATGCTAAATATTGATACACCATGTTCCGTTTATTTCAGCATCTGTTAACTGTGCTGCGCACAGCACATCATTTGCTTGGGGAGTACTGATTGCGGCATTAGAGAGGCATGCACAACGACGAGTTCAGCTGGCTCTGTCCCTACGATATTTCAAACACCGGCACATATGAAAGGGCACGGCGTCTAATAAATTCCTCGTTTTATATACTTCCCCCAGATTTCAAAGTCTTGTCCAATAAAGTTTTAAATGTCACGAAGGAGCCATAACATAGATAGTATAAACGGGAGCCGGGAAGACCATACAACACTTTGTCTCTCATCCTTTTATCCAATAAAGTTTTATACCTTTGGATCAACTATAAAACGCTTTGGAAATTGTCAACAGGGGAATAATTGGCCATTTTTACTGTTATCATTATATGTCCCCAAAGGCTCTTCTCACAGGATTAGGTCACCTTTGAGTAAAAGTTGTGCACTACACGCCCTGTTCCTTTGGTTGCCGAAGTAGTAATTAGGCAACATACAGTAATCTACATGCATGCACACCAAATTTCAGTTTCCTCTCTATTTTGGGCATGTCATCATAGGCAGGAAAAAAATACAAGATTTTAACCAACAAAATAGTAGATCTACGTTGCATCGCAATGCATTGGGAGCTTGTAGATCGGCTTTGAAAAAAGAAATAGGGCTTAAGTTCAGTCAATCAACATGAGGATATGTGTGGAGAAGGTAGATCATTGTAAGACAAATTAACTGAATAATGCAAGGTGGGTGGATGCAGAGTTCAAAAGGCAGCACTGGCCTTCTGTCCAGGATTTCAGAGTTGAGGCATACTGGTCGAGCAAACAAAAGCAGACCAGCATCTCTAAGGCACATTTCACACTTGGGTAGAGGCAAAGGACGGGCCTTTAATGACACACAGTCCCCCCAGTCACCTAGAATGAACACGCAGCGCTGGAAATAGACCGGAAACTCTGCCTCCACACAAGCCAGAAACCCAGTGACGCCTGCTTGCCTGCCCGTCTGCATGCTCGCCTGCCAACCCCTACATAAAGCTTTGTAGATGTACAGAGATTTAAAACTGCAATGGCGTAAAATACGTCTCTATCATACAAACAATACACGCCTCTAATGCTGACATAAAGCGACATAGCGTGTATATCACACACTGACTGTCTACACTGTAGACAGTTAATGTGCTGCCCAGTGATGTGTGCAGCAGCACTGGAGATAGGCTTTCAACAGAGGGAACACTCTCCATGTTGCATATACTGTCTGAAAGTATCACTATGCTCATCCTAGTCTCGTGTTGCAAGACGACCGGACAGAGATCTCCGCCTACCAATCTAAACTCTAGTTGTTAGAACAGTGGCCAATAACAAATGTACGGCCACTGCTTTGAAAGCAAGTCATATCACTGTCCCAATACTGTCTTAATGTCTTTGCATTGGTTCTGCAATGCAGTTATTTTTTTTTTTTTAATTCCAAATTTGTTTCCACCCAGTTTTAGTAACGAGGGCTGGGGGACTGTTACTAGTCTCTATGGTTGAGCGAAGCGTTTAGAGACAGTCTATGCTCATTCAGACTCCAACAGAGGCTTGCAAGATTACTGGCTTGGTTATAAAACAGACTAAACAAATCATTCTAATGTAGTATCAAAAATTCAGAAAACTCTATTTCTACAAGCACCTGACTTCCCCTCAGATATGATCCAATTGGGCGTTGAACTTTCCAGTGCCCTTAGCAGACAACAGCAGGTACATCAAGTCAAAAAATAGAAACAAAGAACCCGGTGACCTTCTCGTTTGCCGGAGACTTAAGCCCTTGACCGTTATTGACCATGAACGTTCCATACGTTTAATATGACAAACTGGTCACTTGTATCGTATTAAGACTGAATGCTTTCCTATTGATTGTGTTTTCCTACCGGTGGAAGCAGCATGGCAGGCCACGCTGATTCCTGAAAGGTCATTTCATAATGCCTCATACATAAAGTAACTCACCTGTACCACTGTACCCCAGACAACACTAGAGGCTTCCAATATTGGATTCCCTCCCTCACCAAAAATATATCCCCCCACCCGCCCCCAGCCTTTTCCATTCCCTGGCCTCCACAAATGTGCTCTGTGACAAAGGCAGCTGGGGTGGGCAGCGCTGGGGTTAAGTCTCCAGTCTCCTAATGAGCTGCTCTGTTCCACTATGTTGCATAAACCCATTACCTCCCAGAACATTACCTCATTCATTTCTTATATGTGGATAGCTTCCCTCCTCTCTCTCTCTCCCGAGAGCATGGCTTTTCAGACACAGCTCACACATGTGCACACACACGCATGCACCAACACATGCATGCACCCATGCACACAAACATATAGGCCCCCCCTCCCACATAATACATCACAGAGAGACGACCAGAGGTAAGTCTATAAAGATTCTGTTTCACAATGACTTGACCCTGAGACAAAGAATTTTAAAAATTAAAAAGAATCTCTGCTGGTGGAAGATACATAATTCAGAGGGAAGACAAAAGACGGTAGAGAGATACGGAGAGAAGAATAGGAGGTGTCTCCACGATATAGCACTGCTTCCTCAGTATGTGGTGACTAGTGCTGTGCAGGAAGAGTGAGATCCTCTATGAGAATCCTCAGGCTAATGCCTGATTTATTCCCCATCGTACGATGGTGTTGCGTGTCGAAAACATAAACATAGATCTACAAGCTCACAATGAGTCGTGTCCGGGACATGCTGTGAGTTTGTAGATCAGCTATTGTTGTCACACGAGACCGTCGCACAACAAAGTATAAATCTAGCCAGGCTTAATCCTGGGATAGCATCCACTATGTGAGGCGCTGTGTGTTCTCCCCATATGGCTGGCTGCCGCTGACGCATTAGCATTCCAGGCCACTTCGGAGAAGGCATGCAGTGATGAGAACACACACATTTACATTTTAGCTGGCAAGAAGACAAGGAAATTCAAATGGATACACTGATAGCGGCAAGGAACCGCAACCTCTTGTGAGGTTGCGCATTCACAAAGCATTTGAGAACATGCTTTGGACCCCACTGGTGCATGTGGAACAATGAGAGACATGAGTTCCATTCATGTAACAAGCCACTTCATAGAGCCTCGCTGTGATTGATTGTGGACACCGAATAAATCTTGACTTGTCTGTGTATCAATTACCCCCGTACTAATCCTCTGTCTTCTATCTGAACCAGAGAATATTTATGTCGGCGGAAGACAATATTAAATTACAACCACTGCTTAGCAAACAGCTTCGTGTGTAGCTCCAACTGAGAACATGCATGTTAGCTTCCACTCACAGAGGAACTTATTCAAATTTATTGACACCTTGGCTAGAAATGAGCGAGCACTGACATCAATTTGATGCTAGGACACTTTACTTTGTCACCATAAATCAGCATTCTGAGTTCAGAGGTACAATGGGGCCATTTCTCAAGCTAATAGCAGCTGCTTCTAGGCTACAGAGGGGGACTGACTTTGAATCAACTATTCAATATGGCATGTGTGTGTTTACATGGATATCAATATTTAATCACAGTTAGAGACAGCCACAATTCAGAGAGACAATAGATGGGGTTAATATGAATGCCACTGCCTTAGGCGAAATTATTTTTGTTTTCAGGGGGAGTTTGCAAGAACTCCTCTGCACTTTAATGAAAAAGTAAACAATGACATCAAATGAAACCGAGAGGAATTGCAGCCCACCCCCCTGGGCGCTACTCAAGATATAACCAAATCTTCTTACATTGTAGAGTAATGATGGGAATAATGTGGTATTCTGTCTACAGTTTAGTTGATTCATCACTCCCTTCAGCCACTTCTATAGTATCCAGCGCTGAAGACAATGATGTCTGTTGTTAATGTTGTTGTTTGTCAGGCCAAGTCAATAACTAACGTTTCAATCTCAGCCATTTGGACCTCATTATAGTTCAAACCGCAGCCCTCACACATCAATCAAAGGAAACATTGTGAGCAAATGTGTCCCCTGTATAATTGCACCCAGTCCCATTTTTCGGGCGCACAATGACAGTGCATGCGGTGATGGAAAACTGCAATGCATCCCGCGGCGCATCATTCTGTTTGAAGAGGGAATGTCTGCAATATGAAATCCATATGAGTGTTTCACAACCTCCTCCAAGTTTCCAGTAAAAAAAAAAAAGAGAGAAAAATAAAGAGAGAATCTTTTAATATACTGCTCTGGAAAATTAGCACCATCCTTCTCTTCTTTCGGGTGAAGGCTTGTGTGTTTTGGCAATGCTACCATCCTCTGCAAGACGCTCTGCTCTCTCTTAGGCTTGTCACAGTACCTAATCACAATTATTTGAGAAAATCGCAAACCTTTTCCAAAATAATGGTAATAGCAGATCTGCAAGCTCACAATGCGCCGCAATGCGATTTGCGGCTTGCAGATCAGGTATTTCCACTTAATTGTTTCTTCTTTTTTGTTTTTTTTTACAAAATGTTGTAATGTGTAAACTATTGTGGCCATACCCATAGCACATTATTTATTTTGATTATTGTATATTGATCATTGTCAGTCATTTCTTTAAAAAAAACTTTAAAGTTATTTGTCACATATACCCTTGCAATTTCTGTATAACAGAAATGTATTTTATAAGTTCCAATGTTCAACAGAAAAAACACAATTAAAATCATTGTTAATCACAAATTGCATGACAATTCATCGCCAAGCAACACTTGATGGTGACAGCCCTACTCTCCTTCTCTTCTCTTCCAGGGCCAAGTTAAAACAGAGCATCAAGACTGCTAGCTTAAATAATTGAGCGAGAGACTGCAGGGTACTCAGCTCAGGCCTGCTTGATGTAAGGAGTCCTTAAAAGATGCATGGATGCCTCCCCGGAGAGGCTTCACAGAGCTGAGGCTCTGTGCTCTTAAAGATTATGTGTGCATCCTCTAAAGCAAAATGACCAGAGAAGCATGCTCAGAGGACCATTATTCTCCACAGAGCCGTGTGAGGGATGGGTACCAACCTGTCAATATTCATGCCTCTAAATCAATGGGGCGTACATTTATTTGTGATGCAAATCCAGACATATTCAGAGTGACTTCCAAGACGACAATAGTGCCTTAATGCAAGACAAAGGTAGAGCAATGCTCAGTTGCAGTTACTTTTAGATCTAAGTCTAGCAAACATAAAAGCGTTTGGCCGTTTCCAGCGGAAACATATCCTAAGGGTTTATGGTTGATTCCAACAACAGCCGGTACGTCCCGAGCACAGCCGTGCCTTTAAAATGTAATCTCTGACTCAGATGTATCGGCTTCTCCTCGCCCCGCCATTAAGGACGAGGGCCTAAATTATTGATCCCCCGGCTTCATCAGCATAGCAGTCACGTCCGAGCGCAGGGGATCTAACTCAAGCTGTGTCCCCACGCTCCAGCCACTGAAATAATTAGGAGGAGTTCTCATTAAGGGAGACTGAAAGGTTGAGAGGGAGAGCAGCCTGAGGGGCATTCTGGGTGTTTAATGTCTTCCCCTGGGTCCCCGAGATCGTTCTGATCAAATCCAGAGGCTGTGTCTAAAGACGACAGGCCGTGTACCGCAGCAAAACACACATACACACACAGACACACGCGCACACACACACACACACACACACACGCTTGCTCGCACGCACACGCGGTGTGGACACACAGTGCTGCACAAATAATACATCAAGACAGCGAGAGGAGAGGAGCAATGCATAAATAAAGACGTTGCACAGAGCTGCAAAATTAATAATAAATTGTGAAGGTTGGGATCAATAACATCGGCACATAGCCTCAGCAAGTATTAATATGGTAGAGAAATGAGGCTACTGAATGTATATGCTCCTCAGACTGGTATAGCAGTGTGAACTGGAGCACACTCTGCTCAACTCCTGTTATTTCAGCTACTGAGGGATTCCACAGGGCTTTGTTGTTGTCCCAGGGTGATTTCCCTCTGCATGCTTAGTGGATCATACTGGAGATTCAGCTGCATGTGTTTGTCTGTGTGTGCACCTGCATTCATTGGAGAGTGTGTGTGTGTGTGTGTGTGTGTGTGTGTGTGTGTGTGTGTGTGTGTGTGTGTGTGTGTGTGTGTGTGTGTGTGTGTGTGTGTGTGCGTGCGTGCGTGCGTGCGTGCGTGCGTGCGTGCGTGCGTGCGTGCGTGCGTGCGCCAGCGCGTGTGCACACATGTGCCTGTGTCTATGCAGGAAAGAGAATAGGGAACAGAAAAAAGAAATGCAAAATAATTGGGAATGAATGTATAATGAATGAGCCATGCTTTGATTTCCAGCCTATTTATGGAGGCAGAGAAAAGATAAAACCGCCAAGTGACGAAGCTCTATTTTCCAACACATCTGGCTACACAAATACCTTGGACTATAATCTCAACTTCAACCATCTTAGTTAATGCAGTGTTATTCTCAACCAAACCATATGGCGACCTTTCCCAGTCATCTTTCAACCAAGGAATGCTTTGCAAAGAAACTGCATTGTCATGTCAGGCAGCAGAGGAAAGCAATAAACAGCACTACCACACAGGGATCAGACAAACAAACCTGTTAAAACCTGTATACTTTATCGTACAGCGGTGTCACTTGCGGAAAATAGCCGACCTGCAACCTCACTATGTGTCGCGACGCGACGCGCTGTGAGCTTATATATCTGCAATTTTCATTATTTTGTACAATTCTAGAAATAATTTGAAGAATCTTTTATTAATTTGGAAAACTTGAACATAAATCTTCTCTTATGGGTTCTCTGGCACAAAATCTTCTCAGACAGGGGTCCTAATAATTCAATTTGAGGGTCCTTGACGTAAAAAAGTACTGTACACCAGTGGTGTACAGTACATCATACACTGTGGCGTATGGCTACTAGTGAAGTCCGTGAATCCCTTTCTGGTCACATAGTGCCTTCTTCACGGTGGACTTGCCTCACACTGCGACTCCCAAGCTTTCCTAAGTAGCTCGGTGTCGAGGCCACACCCCTCGTTAGCGGGGAGGGTTCATTATGCAAATGATCCTGCTGGAGCCGTATCAACGAGGCGCACGCTCCGTTATCGTTTTCCGCCGCCGGGCCTCTTCCTCTCCCCGATCGCTCATACGGAATCATGGCCTAATAGCATCCCATTAACATAATTGCCAGCACAACTAGTGTTCCGTGTCTCAGAGCCACTCTGCTGCTCTGCCAGCCATAGAAGAGAGAGAGGGAGAGGCAGAGAGAGAGAGGGGGGGGGGGGGAAAGGAGGGAAAGATGGAGGGAGAGAGAGAGGGAGGAGGATGGGTGGGTGGGTGGGTGGGTGGGTGGGGGAGTGGGGATGAAAAAATTTAATTAAGCCGACTCCATGGCCACTCCCTCCTGCCGTAAATGTGTCTGTTTTCTCTCTCTCTTTCTGTCTGAAAGAGAGGGAGAAGGGGGGCAGAGCTTTTTGTTTTGCAGAGACCTTGAGATGCTCCCCTCGCTCCTGCGAAGCGAGCGCCGTGCTCAATATTCGGCTGATGAGCTCACAGCAGACGCCGGCGTCACGTCCAAAGCGCAGTCTGCCAGGCAAAATAAAATCCCCATTATTTTTTAATTAATCCTTAATTAAAATATATTACGCCGCCGATTCCGCAAATCTCTCCTAATGTGAGAATGCGGCCCATTCAAGCATATTTACATATCTTTAATTAACGCGGCACATTCTTTCAGCCTAACAAGCCGTGGGCTTTTGAGCGCCAAGGTGATCCAAAGCAATGTGCTGGAGCCGCATGTGGAGGCCTTCTAGACTAGAGACCTCCCTCGCAAGAATGTGCACACCCGCTGGATTGTCACTGTGCCTCGCTAAGGACCCTCCACGGGAGCCCTCAAGACCATGGAAACACTGTGTACAGTCCATCAAGGCATTGCGGCATTGGCGACGGTGGCGAGAGAAAGAGGTGGGGGGGAATAGTTTGCGGCAGGGAGCCATTATCGCGTGCTACGCTCCTCCTCTGGGCTGCCATTACCACGCCCCCAGCTCCCCTGCAAGCACAGCCACCCGTGTTGCCCTGATGAATTGATTGACACCATTTTCCATCTTCTGGCGCTGTCAAGAGAAATAGAGAGAGAGAGAGAGAGAGATAGAGAGAGAGAGAGAGAGAGAGAGAGAGAGAGAGAGAGAGAGAGAGAGAGAGAGAGAGAGAGAGACAGCCACACAGGGAGGCCCCCACGCCTCTGACGCCTTGGTGGCAGTGGCAGCACTCTGGTCATTTCTGAAGGGTACTCCGCTGGGAAATGTACACATACATCAAGAGCGCCGGCCTCGCTTAGCCCCAACAAGCACCCCATATAATCATAAAGTAGCACAAAGCCCAGCGCATCCCAAACATTACCAAGCAGGCGCCACGGTTCCAACGATTCATTCAGCGGTTCGTACGGCAACGACGAGCAAACGCCACAGCGCGCACGCAAACGGCGCCAAGTGCCGGTGAGAGTGCGGAGTCTCAGGAAGGATGTCTCTCCGCTCCACCTCTCACAGCTCAATAACACGTCTGGCCTCGTTGCGCTTATCACAATGACAACTAAATAAGCACAATTAGCAATCACCCAGGCACCCCTCACTGATGGTGGTTTCCTTCCCTGAATCATCCAGGAGATATTAAATGTTATGAATGCAATGTTTTGTTTTATCATCAAGTAACGCACAGAAACCAACGCAAAGCGTGAGGGGGTGGAGGCGTTCTGTTGGCAACTGGAGCAGGTCTGTTATGATAGAACCTCTCACATTAAATCCATGCTGCCATTGACATGAAGGTGCGTTCACTTACTACTGTACTGCAGACTGTGTTTTTTATTTATCAAACAAATGGTGTATTTAGTCTGCCTTCATCTCAACGGTCAGCATCGTGTAAACACACTCTCAATCTTAGACAAACAAAACCGACTGCCCCAGACCATTTTGAAGTTCATAAACACGCAGCACGCAGACCTGAAATAGACACACACACACATACGCGCACGCACGTGCAAACTGTTTCCTCTCTTTTCCCAGGCTGTTTTAATTTGACACCTTGAGCTGGGGTAACGAGGTGGGGAGTGAGGAGCCGCAGTGGAATTCATTAGGCGCGCCACTGCAGGGTCCTGGCTCGGAGCGTTAATGACATTGGAGGATAGGGAGACGAGACAGCCCAGACGCAGGATGAAATAAACATGAGGACTGTCAGCTCTGACAGCACCCACAAAAGGGGACAGAGTCATTTGGGCCAGAGACCTTCAGCCCCCGAAGATCAGACCAAAAACAACGTATGACTATGAACCAAAACAATGATACTGCGGGAGAGAGCAATCACCAAGCGTCTTAGATGTAGCACATTGATTCTGTGCGCTGTGTGTTTTGTGTGTGTGTGTGTGCCTGGCCTGCCCGTGGGTTTGCATGTTGCATATCGTCGTTGTCGGGTGGAAACCTTGTATGTCCCAAACCGTTAATTTTGTATTTATCACTATAAAAAGGAACTAAACTAGTGAAAACAGCCGATCTACAAGCACACAACGCCTCTCACAGCGAGGCGTTGTGTGCTTGTAGATCTGCTGTTTTCACTACTTTTGTGCGCCGGCCTTGTGTGATGAAGCAGGGCTTTACTTTACGAAAAAAAAACAGGTTTCTGCCCAACAGTGACGATATACTGTCATTGTGCTTCGCCAATCTTCACGTCATTAAAATATATCCATCACTTGGCACTCCAATGGCATTCACATGCACCGCTGAAATTAAATTATTAATGTCAAAGCAACACCCCACCCCCCACCACACTATCAAACTGCACTCTTAATGTGCCTGGTGAAAGACATTAAATATACAGCAAGCTATGTCGGGCTTCGCCATGGATCAATCCGAATGGCAAAAAGAAAGACGCTTACAGAAAATAGGGATACTCGCCACAGAACATGAGGGAAAAAGGGCACATTAGTCATTTGGCTTTCAGTATTTCATGTCACTCCTTTGAATAAAAGTGTCATGCAGTGGCAGGTAGAACAACTTGGCAATATGGACAAAATTGCCTCTAAAATGACGGATATTTTGGGCACTCTCATCCTCTCTTGTTCTCGTGAGGCAAGCTGCAAAGTGCTTTATAAAAAGTATGCACCTTTATTCACCAAATCCAAAAAGCCTGGCCAGGAAAGTGGCCAATCCCTCCAAATAGAGCTACTCTATAGATGACGTTTTCAACTGTGGTGCTCGCTGTAGCCATCTCAATACCTATGGAAGAGAGCAGGATTTTTTTGCTCATGAATAAACCGATTTTGTGCTGGAGAAGCGATCTAGATGTCTAGCAAAAAGCCAGATGTCTTTCAATTTCTTACATTTTGCACGGCAGTGATTGGGATAGTGTTGATATGTAGGGCATTCAACGAAACTACAATCTACACATGAGAACAAGTCATTCTGACTCTGCATGGCAGAGCACGGTCTTTGTTTGGAAAGGCTTTTCATGAGTGCCTTTTATCCTCATTCCTCTAAGGAGACAATGAACGCTGTCAGTCAGCCGTTTTGTCAGTCAGTCAGATCGTAGGCCTGGTCTATATAACGCTCCTGCACCGGCCACCGGGGGGGATGCATCCATATATGATATGAATGCCCCCTCGCAGCGACCCCAACTCCTCTCTCTTGGCTATAGAGGAACTGGGAAAGGGGAGGCAGAGATGACCCTTCCTTCTAAGTTGCTCAGCTTCAAATATGTGGCACCGTCACACAGCAGGCATCTGCCTCGATGAGAGAAAGCGAGAGAGAACGCGAGAGAGAGAGAATGAGAGAGAGAGAGAGAGAGAGAGAGAGAGAGAGAGAGAGAGAGAGAGAGAGGGAGGGAGGGAGGCAAGGGGGTGGGTGCTGACACCTGTCTCTCCCAGGACGAGGCCTCCTTTGTGACGTGGCAGCCCTGGCTGGCTGTCGGGACAGGCCTGAGACGGATATGACAGAGCCACTGACAAGGGCCAGGCTGCACACTGGGAGCAATCCTGCAGTCCAACACAAACAAGTCGCCTGCTCTCTGCATACACAGTACACAAGACTGATTTATACTTGGATGCAAGCTGGTGATAGCCAGATCTACAAGCTCACAACACTTCGTGTTGTAGATTGACTATTTTCGGTGTACGTGTATGCCAACCAAAACCAGGTATAAATCAGGCATCAAGACTGTGCAGGCCCTGCCTGCAGCCTCGACCCGTACTGTATACTGTACGTGTGCAGCCTTGATTGATTGCAAAGCTGCGGTGTTCACGGCGACGCTGATTGCACGAAGGAGGAACCTCAAAAAGCACAAACGCGGAGCATCCAATTCACCTTTTGCATCTCAATGTCGAGTCGACCGGCTTTTCCCACCCTGCCTCTGCAGCAACATTCCGGAGACTTTCAAAATTGGCCCGAAACACCACAGCGCTAGCCGCCCCCGGCTGGATCTGTGCCCCTCTACCAATCTACTCCACAGGCCTCTGCTCTTCATTATGACATCCCTGCTTGGCACACACACACACACACACACGCACACATATTTCGGAGCGCCATTCGGAGTGTCCAGCCGTCTCCTAATTGTTATCAGGTCCGTGTTGAGGCTGTCAGAAGCGAGCCGCTGATAACCGCTCCCCCGGAGCTGCCAAGACCTCTCAGACATCAGGCAGGAGTTTTAGGATGTCGGCGCTTTGGCACTGGGGCTACAGTATAACTGTGTTTGTTTTATCAGTGCAGCTGCGACTGAAATTCGCTACAGGAACGAAAACGGGTCCGAGGCGTCGTCGACGTGCAGACGGGGAGGAGGTGCCGGTGCAACCTGCCTTGCTCTCTGACCATAGTCAGAAGGATATGACAAATTGGCCTAGTTTTCCTTTTAATTAATCATGCCTTGCTGACAGCTACCTGCACCACACATCATCATTAGCCGAGGGGAGAGGAAGCCCCCGCCACGTATGATAAGAGAGGAGGATACACCTCATTAAGTAATTTTCCTCCATTTATTTTTTTTACAGCAACAAAGCAATTGCAGACATAATATTTTCTAGGCTGCACCTTCCCAATAGAATGCGACTTCATTTGGCTTCTTACGCACAGCTACAGTAAACACAGTTTCCTCGTACACTTTTCAAGGCAAATTTGTCAAAGAACCCTGCATGGTAAAATTGCTTGCAAATGCATGGATGATACCAGTAAGACTCCCTAATCTCCACAAATATCACAACCTCCACCTCTCACGTCATACGGGCAGCCATAGTTACACCTGGAATGTTGAATCTCCATATATGGAGATAACCTACGCATCACACAAAGTCTGACCTCACCAGCCCATACTTGGGCATGGATGACTTATATCTCCATATACGGAGATGGCCATATATGGAGATACGATGACATCACAGAGTCCACAGCTGATGATGTGGCGTGATGTCATACAATACACAAACAAGCCCTATTTAAGGGGCAATTCTCACCAGGGAAGAGAGCATTTCTCGACTCAGACCTTATCGCCAGGATCAACTAAGCTTATAGCTTATCATCACATCCAACCATCTTAAGATACTCAGCTAGTGGGGAATGCTCTCTTCCCTGGTGAGAATTGCCCCTTTATATAGGGCTTGTTTGTGTATTGTATGACATCACGCCACATCATCAACTGTGGACTCTGTGATGTCATCGTATCTCCATATATGGCCATCTCCGTATATGGAGATATAAGTCGTCCATGCCCAAGTATGGGCTGGTGAGGTCAGACTTTGTGTGATGCGTAGGTTATCTCCATATATGGAGATTCAACATTCCAGGTGTAACTATGGCTGCCCGTATGACGTGAGAGGTGGAGGTTGTGGATTGGCAGGCAAGGAGTGTGTGTGCAAGGTTTGGCATGTCTTGGGGCAACGGTGGCGGAGATATGAGTTGGGGAAAAGTGTGACATGACGGACAGACAGTCGGTGGAGGTTTTGGTAGTAAATGCGACCTACGGTCGCAACTATACAATAGATTATACCATAATGGTTCCCTTCCTCTGCCCTCTGGGTAATCTATGTTAACATTCAGTGGCTTTAAACAAGAACCAAAAGATTAAAAACAGAGCATGATGTAACCCCATTCACTGGATCAAAAATGACCTGGCTGTAATCTGTATATGGCTAAATTGAAATTTTCATGGAACCCCCCCTTCGTGCCTCTCAAGCCTCATTCAAATTGAAATGATGAATTGAATCAACGCGCAACACGCTGCGAAACAGTCGCCATGAAACGTCGCGCGCGCGTGTGTGTGTGTGTGCAGGGGCGTCACACCAAACTCTGGGCCCTGGGTACAAGGATTCACTACGGGCCCCCCATGAATGTTAACTATTGAAAAATAGCAGATATACAAGCTCACAGTGCGGCACCGAGTGCCGCGCTGCACTGCTATTTTTGAAAAATCGTGAAAATGTGTGCAAGAAACCTATGTTTCCATGTCAGTGGTGCTCAAACTTTTTCATGTCAAGGACCCCCAAGATGATATGTATTTGGCCAAGGACCCCCATCTCAAAATATTTAGTTCTAGGGACCCCCCAGAAGCAAAAATGTTTGCTTAAAAAATACATATATTCAAAGATTTGCACACATTTTCACGACTTTTCAAAAATAGCAGATCTACAAGCTTGCAGCGCGGCACTCGGTGACGCGCTGCGAGCTTGTATATCTGCTATTTTTCAATAGCTAAAGTTACTAGGGCCCCTCCACCTTGGGCCCTAGTAACTCAGTCCCACTCCCCCCCCCTTGTGACGCCCCTGTGCGTGTATGTGCGCGCGTGTGTGTGTGTGTGTGTGTGTGTGTGTGTGTGTGTGTGTGTGTGTGTGTGTGTGTGTGTGTGTGCGTGCGTGTCTGTGTGTGTGTGGCGACAAAAGTCATTGTTCCCGTCCCCTCTGTGGGACCACAGGCTGCTCCTGAGGACTCTGGACGCCAGGAATGATTGACAGTTCCATCTTTACAGGGGCCATCCAACAAAAAGGCAGACAGAGGGACCATCCCCGCCCACCAGGCTCAATGTGCTTGGAGACCAGTCATGAAAAAAACAAGGAGAAAATGTAAAAGGAGAAGCCAAATCATAGCATCTGCAGATAAATCTGTAAAAGCCTGACAAGGCTCAGACACTGGCATGCAGAACAATCCTTCATATGTTCCTCCTTTTATGTTTTAAAAGAGGGGAGGGGAGGGGTGCTGGCATGGGGGGGGGGGGGGTGCTATCGTGCATGCTTAACTTCTAATTGAGCCCCATATATTTGTTTATCACACTCATTAAAGGTTATGACTAAAATGATATGTCAAATCCCATCTGTTCAACACTAGCCAATCATGGAGACGTTTTAACAGCTACCCATAACACTGTATGGGTACAGGGTTTGGTTGAAAAGTGTCTAGTCTTACCTTTCACATAAAAGGATAAACGCTGGCTTCATAAAGCCCCAATATAAACACCTCACTGCACCCCCAAGATCTTAAACAAAGATCTGTAAAAGAAATAATTACAGCCCATATTCATATAAGTGGGTACAAATAAATAAAGCTCAACGCATTGTGGCCCTTCCATTGGCAAGTAAAGATATGCGAGGGGGATAGACTATGAAACCAAATGGACCCTTACAGGTCTGTAACTCTCAGAGTGTACCAATGGAACCAAATGGATTTGGCTCTGTTCGTACACTCTCATAGTTAAATTAACAACTAGCACATTGATGGACACCATCCAGAGAGGGGGGGAAAACAGCTAGTAGGGTAATAGCCTCCTGTCCTGAACTCACACAAATAAACGTTGCACAGCCTGTGCTGACATAGTTAAAAATGAAGAGGAATGTAGCAATGTAAAATTTTCTACACGCTGTTAATATTTTATGAGTAGCCGTACTGACACTGTCAGTACACACCTAATTTGTATGGCAGGCGAGGAGAGGGCACAGAGAAAATGCTGTGGGGGAAAATGGAGGGGAGAAATTGGAGGGAAAAAAGGGGGGGACGAGAAGGAGAGGAGAGAAGAAGAGAAAGCTAAGAAAATGGAGTGAGATATATACCATAAAAAAGACGGAGGGAGGGTATTCAAAGGGGGAGGGGAAGGGGAGAAAATGCTTCGACATGCACCAGAACTGGATGACAGTGAATTTGGAAGTCAGCATGGTACAAAGAACATTTGAAATGGCCCATTTAACACCACTGTACTCCACTCCCAGCCGATGGCATGCATTTGCATACTTCATATCGGATGAAGATGGATGGTAAAAATCAATGTCATTGAGACAAGCGTTTTATCAAGGTTACGCTATCCTCCAAACTCCTAAAAACCTTCTTATCTCGTCGCTGTCGTGGGAATATTAAGTTATCAACACAATCTCTGCACAGCGGAGGTAGCGCTACAAGAACAGTGGCAATGTGAATTTATAAGGGGCTATCGTATCGACTGGGTATCAATGAAAGGGCAGTCAACTGACATTGTATACCAATAACACTGTCTGTCTATGTCTAGTGTGACAACATTAAATGTACTTGCTTGCTTGTTTGCTACAGTATGCTTAATTCAGTTTTATATATAATTTATACGAAAACTGACGATCTACAAGCTCACAACATGTGATGCGATGTGACACGGCTATTTCGACGAGAGACACCGTCATACGACTACTGTATGTGTACATCAGGCTTTATTCTGCAGCATGCACCTATCATACTGCGTAACTGTCTCTTGATTTCTCAGAGCCACTTCCTTTGTCTGTAGATTAGCTACCAGGGCATCATTACTTGGCTTACAGCTGAACCTTCATTTCAAGCCCCTGTGACTCCCACCTTTAGTTCAAGCCACTAGCCATAAAAATGCCATGCCAGCTATAGCTCTGGAACGAAAGGCTGCACGTTGTGGTCTGGACAGAGATCTGACCAGGCAGAGACTGCCTGGGTGGTCAGAATTTGGCGATAGGCTAGTTGTTTCTGGGATTCGCCTCACCACACGCTTTACATCCTTTCACCACGGCCTTCAATCCATCGCACATCCTTTGTTTTTACACTCTCCTTTCCAGACCAAAAAGGTGTAACACGGCACCGCAGAGAGAGTGAGAGAGAGAGAGAGAGAGAGAGAGAGAGAGAAAATGACGGACCATTTGTGAAGCAGGAAGATGGTCTAACTACAGTAAGCATAATCTATTTCTGGAGAAGGACCTTGGCGGAGAACAAAGGGTTGTTGAAAAGAGAATCTCAACAGGTCCACAGTGGACTGAGAATAATAAAATAAAATAAAATAAAAGACGAAAAAAATAAAAAAAAGCTAAGCACATAATGTCTGTAATTTAATAACACATTAAAGAAAACCTCTAAGTCTTGGTTTTCTATGTTTGATCCACTTGTGTTTTGAATGCCGCTCATTGGAGCAGCCCGCCACCCTCCGTGCTAAAAGTTCCCCACCATGTCACTGGCGTCTGCACTGGGACCTGGTCCAAAACCACAATGCATTTCTGCTCCGGAACATTTGTTTCCTTTCAGGGGGCACGGGGCCCAACGTGCGCCTTCTACATTTTTCTGCCCTGCCATGTTGCACGACAGTTTATTTTGGGAACCATAGATTGGCACCTGAGACGCAGACTGACAAAGCACTTGGTGCCAATCCAGTAAGGACAGTTGGTGCCATAACAACGCCTACACTGTGAAATCCTGAGTGTTCATTTAACACTGAGAGTGTACACACGGAACCAAATGGACACTTAAGCCATTTGCAACCCTGAGAGTGTACAAAATGGAATAAAATCGAACCATACTCATTTGTAACTGTGAGAGTGCACAAATGGAACCAAATGGACCCTTTGTGCACTCTCGTCTAATAAATACACAGTGTATATGAATGTGTAGTTCCGAAAGATAGGTGTTGTTCAGCATTTCCCAGCTTATTATTTCTTTTTTTCTGGCTTGATCGTTCAGATCATAATGGGGATGGACATTTGAAGTTATGTAAACTCTATCTTCATAATGATGTTATACAGTATGAATTTAAATTAAGTTAAAATGCATGTGCCTTTCATCTAACATCATGTCATTGTCTATTCACAACATCAACCATAATATCATACATACATAAACATAGACCATTTTGTTCATTAATGGCTTCCTTTTTTAGCATGTTTACATATTCTCCAAAGGCATGCAAACATTTCTGAACGTACCGGAATAACTGAGTCAATGTTTGATAAAAGGACATTTTAGTTACATTCGTAAATCTTTTCCCCAAGGGACTAATTTTGGCTACACTTTTCAAAACACTATGATAATGTAACTTTGTCAAAGAAATAACCGCACCATGACATTTATCATGCTGGATTACTTAGCTCATGCAAGGTTCAAGTCTCTGCAAGTTCTCATACTGTACTGAAATGAATTAAATCCAATGACTTCCCAAAAAAGAAAACCTAACAATCCATGTTATGCTTTAGAAAATGGTCAGCATTAACCATATTATGAACCCTAGCATCCCTCTCTGGGCAGGTCATAATAGGCAAACATTCAACAAAAATAGCCAAACAACAAGAGTTGTGAGCTTGTACTGTAGTCTGTAGATTGACCCTTTTCGACAAATAGATTTGGTGTAGAGGGTAAAAAGCAGGAGGTCAAATACAGACCACTGAGGTCAACAAAATATATAGGAAATGGTTCATATCAAGTATGTCGTGAGTCGTTACACGTTAGAGCAAAGTTCAAGCTTTGGACAAATGCCATGAATATTGTTTTAGAATGACCAAAGGATTTGTTACATTTAGCCATGAAAGAGCAAACATAATAGCAAGTATACTTTTATGTTATTACATTTAAAGCTTAGTAACAGCAGTGGTTCCTCTATACTATTGGCTCTTTAATTTGTTTTCACTTTTTGCTTAAAAAATTCCATTGCACATTTTCACATTGGGTGGAGTGTCGTTAGCCATTATTCGTAACTCGCCCCTTTAATTCGCCTGGTTTGAAATCTCCTTTGAACATTCAGTGAAGTTGTAAACACTCGAGCGGTTCTGGCTGATGGATGCTTTTGGTTTCATACACAGTGTGTGTTTCATAAAGGCTTACAGCTACTTGAAGATTTACAGGTCCTTCATGAACCACATGGTTCCTGTTGACTGCATTGATCAGAAAAAAAACCTACTTGTCTGGGAACTTCCTGCCGGTTATCAAAGTTATTGCATGAGACTGAACAAGTAAGCTATTCTATGCCTGAAACAGAAACTCACAGTTCACAGTGATGGCATATGCTTCCAACAGGCTACTGTATGGAACAGGCTAAATAGGAGATGATGAGCAGAAGGAACGTTGTCTGTAAATTACTGGTAGGGATGGGACAATAAGCGATATTATCGTTTATTGTGACAAAAAACACTTACGATAATCGTATTGTGGAGATTTAATTTATCGTGAGATCGTCCTCCGTCATGCACTGGGATCAATTCACCTTTTATTTGCCAAGCTGCATATCCAGTACCATTTAAACCCTCTATTGGTAAAACGTACTTATAATATACTGTAAATACTTGATACAGTCTTTTTTTCACTCTCTACCAAATCTCTTTGCCAAAAAATAGCCAATCTACAAGCTCACAAGGTGTCGTGAGCTCGTAGATCTGCTATTCTTTGGGCAAATGCCTAAAACAGAAAACACACAGTTCAGTGATGGCGTATGCTTCCAACAGGCTACTGTATGGAACAGGCTAAATAAGAGATGAGCTGAAGGAACGTTGTCTGTGAATTGCCAGTGACACGGTATGCAATGAATAACAGTCTGCGTGGGTTTGAGTAAATGAAGAAGTTATTACTTCAAAGAAGCAAACTTGATCTACCTCAGTGAACATTTAGAAGAATTACCGGAAAGCAGGGGATTTCAATCACCTTTTTATCTCCCAAAACTAGAAGCAAGAGAACCTAATACTCTTTAATATCTTGTACAGACTGGATTTATGCAATTGAACTCAATCAGTATTGTTTACGCAGTTAATTAAATGAGCCTTATATTACAGTGTTGCCAGGAGCTCCATACCACAAAGTGTACAGAATGTCAAAGTAGAAAATCCTCATGCTGTTTAGTCACTGCCACCTTTATTCATTCTCTGCTGTACATCCGTGAAATCACAAATTGAGTGGCATGATGAACTCTTCTATGGTAGACAGCAGTGGAAGCTCCCTAATAATACAGACCAACATATCCTGGGGTAAAGATATATTTTCAAAGGTTAATAGCTCTGCCTCAGACCTTGAAATGCGATCATTCTTTTCTACATGACTGGTGAAAACTTAATTAAATCTGCGGAAATTTCCTTTAATTTTAAGGCTAAGCAACACACAAAGTACAGTACAGTACCAAGGCTCCTGAGGTTTCTCTTATGAAAAAACATGATCTCTAATCAACCGTTAGTCTCCACCTATGGGATGACAGGGCATAGCTGCATTGGAACACAAATGCATTGTCACTTGGCTAAGAGGACCAAACCAAAAAAGAAAATGTACAATGTGTTTAATAAGAGGTCTATAATACATTGTAGGTGTAACGCATAAATGTACAATATATTGGAAAGCACCAAAATGATCAACTGTAAAATGTTATGTTATGATGAACTATGTTGTAAATATGCATTGGTTGTTTTTTTGTTTTGTTTTTTGGCTGGAGATGGAGGTGTCCTGTCCATCACTGTTGGCTTAAAGGAGTAGTTCAACCAAAATATTACTTATTTTCTATCAATTACACCCCAGGAAGCCTTGAATTCATGGAGAGACAATAACTGGATGAACTGGTCATCCATCGGTCAGTAACCAAAACACCTCCATGAATTCTCTGTGACTTCATGGGGAGAGTAATTATTGATAGAAAACAAGTCATTTTTTGGGGTGAACTACTCCTTTAACTGTGACAGACGGGGGATCTCAGGTTCCCAGGGAAAATCTGGACCTGTACTGTACATATATAATAATGACCGCACATCCTGTTTCTGATAATGAGTGGAGATAAGATTAGCGAACCTGGGTGACTGCCTGAAATGTTATGCACAGACACCACACACACACACACACACACACACACACACACACACACACACACACACACACACACACACACACACACACACACACACACACACGCTGAGTGGTAACTCTGAGAATGTACAAATGGAACCAAATGGACCTGTGAGGGTCCATTTGGTTCCATTTGCACACTCTCTGAGTTTAAATGAACACTCGGGATTTTACAGTACACACACAGATCTACAGACACACACACACACACACACACAGGTTTACCGTAAAGTGACAGAGCAACTGCTTTGCCGCGTTAAATATCAGATGCAAATGAAAAGAGAAAATCTATCATGACTCTAATGTGTCCTGATAGGAGGGGGAGCGCAGCACTCTCCTCAGAGGAGCCGAGGAGGAGCGGCGTGAGGAGGGTGATGTATGGAGGAGCTGGATGAGAGGTGAAAAGCGTAGCGAGACGGACGGAGGAAGGGAGGGGGGGAGGGAGGGAGGGAGGCTGCTGGATTGCTGGAAGGTGGTGGTGGGGGATGGGGGGGGGGGGGGGGGGGGGCACGGTCCCGCCAGACTCCTTGAGGGCCCAGGGCAAAAGTGGAATAAATGTTGATTAGTGTTGATTTTGTCCAACGAGCACCCGGCAACTGACAGTGGGACTAAGCTGCGGCGAAAGGGAACCATTAATCTTGGTCTGGTTTAAGTAGTGTATATTAATTTGTGTCATTTCCACTACGTGGAGAGAGGCCTCTCTCTCTCTCTCTCTCTCTCTCTCTCTCTCTCTCTCTCTCTCTCTCTCTCTCTCTCTCTCTCTCTCTCATTTACCATATCTCCCCCTCTCCTGATATTTCTCTCTCTCTCACTCCTCCTTCTCTCCCCCTCTCCATCTCTTGTTCACCATATCTCTCTCTCCCCTAAGCTTTCTCTCTCTCTCTCTCTCCCCAGCTGTCTCTCTCTCTCTCCCTCGCTCGATCTCTCTCTCTCGCTCTCTCTCGCTCGCTCCCTCTCTCTCCCTCTCCTTCCCTGGTGTGTGAAAGACTCATTGGTAGCATACATACAGAAGAGGCCTGGAGGTGGCGTCTGCGTATAGCAGCAGGGGAGAGTGGTAGGAAATGAGATTCCAAACACTACATTATGGAAAATGAACTCCTGGGGGGGTTGGTATGGCAACCACACTCGCATATGCCGTTGCGTGTTCAATTTAACGTGCATAACAAATTTGCGGACTTGATTAAATTCGTAACATATTAAGGAGGCTGGTGCGAAGGGGAAAAAAAGGGGGGAAAAAAAGGCTGTCCAAATCTAGAGGGATTGAGATTGCAGACCACTTGATTGGAGCAACTGGCAGGCAGCGCTGTGATTTCTGAGCAGTAATTTCTTGGGTTTTACTTTGAGCACAGGAGTCTACTAGACTAGTGAATGCTTGTGGCCTGCGCTCATTCACAAGTCCACTAGTCTCCATCCTGCATGCTCCACACTGGCAGAGGACTGTTAGCTAAATGCCATTTTATTTACATTTAATTTTACAGTATGATCAGCGTTTCACTGACCCAGAGAGAAGAGGGGAAAAATACATAATATTTTCAGTCAGCTCGATTTTACAGAAATTAAACACCCTCAGTTTTTCCTTTTCACTATAATCGGGATGAGAGGGCATGATAATGGTGGAACAACTTATCCTGCAAAGTGAAAAATAGATCACGTTCCTTGTAAATGTGATGTCACTGTTAATTACCAAATCGCAGCGCAGTAAGATTCCTATAATTAAGCTCCTTAATATGATTAACATGTATCAATTAGGCGACTGACAATTTGCATAATTTATAACGTAACCACGTTGTTCTATACCGTAAATGATATCAACACACCACTTGCTGCACTGTCACTCAAACTCTGATAGTGACGACGGTTGGACAACAAATGCCATTAAAAGGAGCCAGTAGCACCCTTGGGTGGTTAACCACTTCAGCGAAAAGCTTGCAGATCGGCTATTTTACTACGATGACATGCCCAAAATAGGGACCTAACGGGTCCATTTGGTTCCATTTGTACACTGTCAAAGTTAAGGGGAGACCTTCAAATTTCAAAATTTGAGAACCACTGACTCAAAACATACACGTTGGCCCCATTTGTTCCGTTTTGCCCGTAATGGCGTGATCCTCGGGGCAGAATTAGATCTTAGCTCTTCCTCTCAGTGGATGATTAAGCAGAGAGATTGGGGAAACAGCTGTGGCAGCTAGATTGGCACCCCAGCCCCCCATCCCTCTGAATGCTGCTGTATCAGCACAGTGGAGGAAGGATGAAAGGGAGACAAAAGGCGCACATATTTGAATCCTCTCCGGCCACAGACTTAAAAAGACTGGAAGGGACGCGCAGCTGTGTGACTGACAATACTGTACATCTATGACCCTTACCCATATATCTCAGTCGACATCTGCTGTACTACTGAGCATCTCCTTGGGATCGACGCACGATATTGTGAAAATAAACCTTTACGACATGCTAGTTTACATTTACGTTGGGTTCTCTACAAGCACTGCATTGCTCCCACTGAATTACGGAAATATTCCTTGGGAGGGTTTGATAGTAAGCCATGCGGTACTGTGGATAGAACTACACACAGCACAGTACCGTACCTGTATCAGGCTTTGGGTTCTAAAACTGAAGATGCAACACTTGGCTAGTCTTTCAAAGGAGTGGTTCACCTCCAAAATTATAATTTGATTATAATACATTTATCCACATTGATTTTGGATGGAGATACAAATGCATTTGTGTCTCCATCCGGAATCAATGGGGGTAAATTTAAGTCTCCATGGGGTGAGTAATCGATCGAAAAAAAATAATATTTAATACTATCCCTTTAACCTCTTAAACTCTGTGTACTTTGTGGACTGGGGTCCGCAGGGGTCTACACTTGGCCCCTTCCTTATTTCCCTCTAGACCAAAGGATCTCAAACTATGGGTCGGGTCCCCAAGTGGGGTCACGGGAAGGTGACGGTAGGGTCGCACATTGACAACTGAAAAAGGGGAAAACGTTTGAGAAGCCCTGGTCTAGAAAATCTACAACCTCACAACGTGTCTACTGTCTACATTATTTTGAGCAGTGCTAACCGCTCCTACATCTAGCTTTGTTTGAATGTATGTACGTAGCCTTTGTCCCACACTTCGCAGGAATTAATTAATTATGAAATTAACACATAAAAGCACCGCTCACTTGTGATTTTTGTGGAATGTTTGATTTTTTATTTATTTTAATTTTTATCTTTTCAGAATGTCCGCCTACTATGACATACCCAGAATAGGGACGCTGAGGTTAATGTGAGACAAATCGCCCATTTCCATCAGCACATGGATATAAATCCTATCTGTTTCTTTCTGGTGATTATGGCGGCTGACGTCATCTGTTTACACAACGACATGCCGGGCAGAGGCGAGTTCATACCTCTACAATGCAAACAGGCAGATGCCAAACATGTGAACGGACTGACAATTCAATATAGGCCCTCCATAACCCCCCCCCAAACCTCCCACCCCCACCACCCATAATCAGATCTCTGGCTCATTTCATCCCGTCAAACATTACTCGCCTGCCCTCTGTAAAACACCCTATTTTCACCCTTCAAAAAATAACATTACATCAGCCAGCCAGGTCATTTTTATAAATGGAGGATCCCCTAGGCGTGAAACCTTACACTGCTCAAACAGAGGCCACGAAGAAAGTTGGCCTTTTGTTGAGGTTGAGAGGAAGAAAATTCAACAGCAAGTCAGAGCAGCATATTTACTGAGCAGCTCACTCAAGGAGTGGTTTTGTTTGGGGGCTGGTGGGAGATTTATGATGTTGGCCAAGTGTTTACAGAGGTCAAGGCAGATCATTTTCCAAATCAGTTTGTCAAGCATTTGCTTATCTAAGGCGGGCCTTTTCATCAATCATAACAAAGAAATTGACAGTGCGAAAGAAAGAAGTCAAGCTTATATGTATTTTGGTACCCCCCCCCCCCCCCCCCCAAAAAAAAGAGAAGATCTTATCCAGAGCGACTTAATTAATGCAACATGGGAGTAAAGTGTCAGGAACGCTAGTAGTAGACAGGGTAAACGGTCATGTAAACAGACAGCAAAGAAAACGATTTAGTGCCGCGTAAAAAGTAACAAGAACGACATATAATACATATACCACCTGACCTGTTTTCACCTATCCTTTATTCAAGGATTAAAATAGCTATATAGGCCTATATATAATATCATGTTTAGTTTATTTTATTCATGTTATTTAATATTGCAATACTACAAGATAGATAGATAGATAGATAGATAGATAGATAGATAGATAGATAGATAGAGTAGGATTGATACATACAGTTCTGTACAGACCTACTGTAGACAGAGCACACTGACAGATAGCTGAGGCTCAGATTGAGTTGTGTCATATTGATATGATACCGGTATGTGCCTAAATATACCAGGCCATAAAGTTATAGAATTCAGTTGAAAGGTTAGGGTTTCATGGACCAATAGCAGAGGAGTCAAATTGTTTGAATGTATTTTTGGAAAGTCCCTGTCAGAGCCTCTGACAGCGGTACTGCTAGGATACGCACATGCACTAACTCCAACTTTCCTTGTCAAGCAGCTATTTTTACCTTTGCTCTGCATTTCAGATGCATAGCAAACCTAAAGACACATACAGTATATGGTCAGGAGGACTGTGTGTAGTACTGAACAGTGGACAGTGTTGAAAGCAATGCCATTGTTTCAATAAAATAACATGCCACTTTCTCATTTAGACATTTATATTATTAGCCTGTAGCTTTTACTACAGTTTTAAAAGGCAGCTGACAGCATATTCAAATTTGCTGTAAAAACACAGACACACTCTCTCTCTTTCCATCACGCACGCACGCTCGCATCTACACACACACACACACACACACACACACACACACACACACACACACACACACACACACACACACACACACACACACACACACACACACACACACACACACACACACACACACACACACACACAATCTCTCTCTCTCTCTCTCTCTCTCTCTCTCTCTCTCTCTCTCTCTCTCTCTCTCTCTCTCTCTCTCTCTCTCTCTCTCTCTCTCTCTCTCTCTCTCTCTCTCTGCATTCTCTCTGACACACACACTCATTCACAGCCTCTGAAAAATAGCATTCCTCCTTGAGTAAAAAAGACAACCAAAATATGCTTGGAATGAAACTGGGCAAATAGAGAGAGGGAGAAAAAAAAAGAAACCAGTGTCTGTCATTAAAAAAAAGGGAAAAAAAGAAAGACGCCTTAGTTTAAATAAAGTGTTCCTTCCTCCTCCTTTCCTCTCGGGTGTAAGCTCACCATTGTGCTTGTTTATACTTCACAATATTTCTGCTGGCCATCCCTCACTGCGTCCCAGTAAAAATACACAGAGTGGGTCAGAAGTTCAGGTCCTAGATCAACACTGGCATTCTGTCCTGCAGGTGCTGTCAGCTGCAATGGGGACATGCAGCCACCGACGGAAAATAATATAGTAAAGTCCTCAGTGTTCATTAAACTCAGTGGTTCTCAACCTTTTCAGGCCGCGACCCCCAAAATAATGATATTTTAACTGGGGAATCATATTTTAAACCCACACTGACGAGCACTAAGAGTTGAGGTATTACATTTTGTGTAACACGATTCTATTGAGAAAATAGCAGATCTACATGTAGATCGGCTATTTTCACAATTTCTGCCTCTAATATTTGACAATTTGGACAAAGTTTAATTTGTCATTTTAGAGGTCATAAAAAGTCCATAAATTGCCACTTTAGAAATGTGCAGATACACTCTATACTATAGTATACACTTAAACTTTATGTTGGTGTGTTTACTGTTGAGAGAGAAAACAATGTTTCACATTAAGCTAATCATCTGGGGACCGGGCCCCCCGAAATAATTTGGGGACCCCACTGGGGGTCCTGACCCACAGGTTGAAGAACCACTGATTTAACTCACAGAGTACAAATGTATTGCAAATGTAAATGGTTACATTTGTGTACTCTATATTTGTATACTCTTTACTGTGTGCAGTCTATGGACACTAGTACTATAGAGCAGTGAAGTCATGACGTGACTCACTCATCCCCCGGTTCATGGAAGTACTTTCTCTATGGAGAATAACATTGGATCATCTTAAATCGTCTCATATAAGCATTGTGGTCCAAAAATAAACAAACGGTTTGCGCGATATTGTCGGGGAGGTGGCTCTGTATGGTTTATGATAGTCAGTCACTCATATTTGATAAAAGCCTGTTTCTAGCGAAAATGTAACTAATTTGGCAACAGTAACATTAGCGTTTTCTCACCATCAGTTGATTCTTCATATCCATATGAGTCAAACCGCTTAGATCATTTGTTTATGTTTGGAACACAGTTCTTATAGGCTATGACGCGATATGAAAAATGTCTATGGGAATTCACAATGGGGGGGGGGAACAAAACGTGAACCAGGTAGGATGGGGTAAATGACGTCAAACTTCACATCTCTATAGTATGGTAATAGTTCAAAGAAAAGCAGAAAATCTTTTCTTACACACCAGAAAATACAGTATATATAGCGGCAGGAATAAGCTATAGCAGTGCAGTGCAGACAGTGTTTTGGCTGTTGCAGTGCTAACCTTGCCATTTTAAAAAGACGCAACAGGACGAGTTTGACAGTTGGTACAAAGGGAGGCAGACGGGGAGAGCGGGGGGCTTGTTAGCACCAAACTGGATTCAAAGTGGTATCTCCTGTGAATTCAGACGGCAAAGGAAAGTACTGGGGTTATTTTAGTTGACTAGAACAAATGCAAACACTACCAGAGAGAGTGTGTTTTGACGTGTTTTTAAACTGACATAAAGTGTGTAATTTTGAGTGTGGGGAGAGAAGAATCAAGGAGAGTCTATTCAAAAGGATACTCTCTGTAAAAGCAGTTAAATAGAATGACATTTTAAGAAGGGCGATTTTCTATTGTTCGGCTTTTTGAGTAAGCTAGAACAATTAAATATACTGTTTCAAAGGAAAAACTATAGCAAAATGTATAGGACCGATATTAACTACTAATGCAATGACAGCATCAATAACAAACATCCTAAAAATGCTTATTTTTAAACATGATCTTCTTTTCTTGTCATTGACGATCAAAATGAAAACAGACATTTGCTATACCATTTTGCTATACATACAGTATATAAATCAGCAGATAAATAAAAACTAAGAAACCTTTTGCAAGTGGACACTAAAACGACAACTTAGCTTGACAATTACCAAAGCGAAACTGAAAATATATAAATAAAATGAAAACTAGCAATACGTAAACACTAGAGGGAGCAACATGCTATGAATTTCTATGAAAAACTACAATTTATCGAGACACATTGATGGTGTCTTTATCCACAACATATACATTTTCAAAAGAAAACAATTAAATACTTTACGGAGTAGTAGCAGTCTAACAGTTTAAATCAGATATTCTATTTAGTCTAAAGAAAACAATTACATTTGTATTATTATTATTTCGTACATGAATGCTGCTTTATTTTATAATTTGTCCTATGACACTGTACAAAAGTAGTGAAAATTGCCAATCTACAAGCTCACACAACACAACCAATAATTAACTTAGGTTATAGATCAGCTATTTTCACAATTTTTTTTTATTTTTTTATTATTATTTCTTTTGAATTTTACTTTTAACCTGGCGTCCCATGTTAAAAGTGGTTAAGTCTTAAGTGGGTTTTCTAAAAGCAAATAACAATGAAAAGTAAATAGTTTGTCAAGAAATAACAGAGAGTATTTTTCCCATTTCCTAAAAACTGGACATACAAGGTTTCCTTGCAACAGCGATGATATAATCACATTTCTGGTTAAATTACTCTTTGTATAACTAATAAAATGTATTCTGAATTCCACAGAAAGTGTTTACATTAACCAACAACTAAGCCAGACGTAACCTCATCCTTTACATTGCTTCACTAGCATAGACCGAACTAAAGTTGAAGAGGTATTTAAAACATATATACTATTTAGGTGGTGGTAACCACAATGATGATTTTTACACTTTGGCAGCAAGCCTGGAACGCCAAATTACATACTAAACAGGGAGGCTTATTCAGACGAAAGCGAAGGAAAAAAAGTGTTTACTTCTTTTGACTCTCTAGCTTTGTGTCAATTCTAATGCAGACTTCACAAGTGATTTGATGCAAAACTACTCAACATAATTTTTTACATTTTAAAGGTATTAACAGCAGGACAAGGTTTCTAGCTATGGAAAACCTGCAACAAGGTTCATCGCCTGTGACTGAAGCATACACAGCAAAGTCCTAGGTGTAAATGTATCCATTTGTAACCCTGGCTGAGAGCATACAAATGTAGCCAAATGGACCCTATTCGGTTACATTTGTACACTCTCAGGGTTAAATTGCCAGTCAGTGTTTTACAGTGTAATACTCACTGCTGTCACTGATGAATTGCATGCAGCACATAAAGCATAGGAATACAGGACATGTACCAAATCTTTCTCTTTAAGCTCTGAAACCTGCACCGTGTATTTATGGGTTGCCAACTGAAAGAGAAAAGCAAAGGGTGCGCAGCCAGGAAGGGGTCCAAGTTACTTTGTACTCTGTGCGTAGCCGAACTTTGGATGAACTCCGAGGAACGCTAGGGAGTAAAACACTATGCATAACTGTGTCACTCCCCCTCCGAAAACCTACCAAGACAACAAGAAAAGAGGAGAGGGCCAAGCAGGCTTCAAAAGGCCCCCTGCTCTCCTGAGGCAGTGGGCCGATTCAGGGGGAAGCTACATGGGGCTTCAGGGCACAGAGGCAGGGAATTGAACTTCAATGAAAACATCAATGCAAAAAAAACTAAACAAAAAAACAAAAAAAAACACCATGCAGAGAGAGATCACATGCAAGAAAGGCAGGAAAATGACAAACGGCCAGTGGTGTAAAGTAACAGTAACAAGTACATTTACTTAAGTCCTGTACTTAAGTAGAGTTTTTAGGTCTTTGTATTTACTTGAGTATTTCCAATTTCCAATGCTTTTACTTCTACTCCACTACATCTCTGATCCAAATATTGTACTTTTACTCCACTACATGTATTTAAAAACTTTAGTTACTAGTTACTTTGCGGATATAAAAAAATATATACCTTGGCTATTTGAAAATAGCCAATCTACAAGCTCACAACGTGTCGCATCGCAACACGTTGTGAGCTTGTAGATCTGCTATTTTCAAACCTTTTGTACGTTTACTTTTGGTACTTTAAGTACATTTTGATGCTAACACTTTCATACTTGTATTCAAGTACATTTTGAATTCCAGACTTTTACTTGTAGCAGAGTGTTTCTATATTGCAGTATTGATATACTTTTACTTAAGTAAAATATGTGAGTACTTTTTCCACCACTGCAAACGGCTCAAGCAGTAACCTCCAGTGCGAGAGAAGTACAATCTAGTGCAACTTTGGAGAGGGTGAAAATGATATCTCATTTATCCTGTAACCATTCCGTTTTATTTCACACGCTGATGACTGTGAAACACACAGAGAGCAGGCCGCCTTCCCACGTTAAACCAGCCAGCTATAGCAACTCAATATCTCACAGCCATAAGTTCCAAGGAGTCCTATTCCCCCAGTCAGTCTAAAAGACGGGGGAAAAATAAAAAAAAAAGATGAGATGCACGCTATCAATCTGAAGAGCGCTGAATTCTATCTGTGCCAATTTCAAAAATGTCACGGGGGGAAAACGATTTGGAAACATGACTTACGTCTCCTATGTTATGTCATTTCTCTTCAAGCAATTATTTGTGTGACATGCTCTCGACTTTAATGGAGGGACACAATATTCAATAGAATGAGACATATTCACCAGATGTGACAGTTAACGTTGGAGACATCACAATAATTCTCTCTATTACCCAACAATAACATCAAAAGGTCTAATTCATCTAGTGACATGATAAATTATATATGGATTTATTATTTTTCCACTGTACCCATTGTAAGGTACTTAAAATAGAGCTAACATAAGTGACATGTATATGTATAAGCCAAACAGCGTTATGATTGAATATCCTGATTCCTGTATCAGGTTCTTGAACACTTCTCTGAAATAGTAACACTCAAGTATTGTCACTCACTGTATGCTTCACTGAGACAAAATATTTCGTGCAGACATTTTATCTCACAAAGGTTATATTGTTTGGGCATATTTTACCTGTACTTAAGGTGACTTGCATGTTTTGGATCAGAAAATGTGAACATTATGCCATCAGTGCAATATAGATAATTTGCATTTTCCATCTCAAGGTTACTGTTTTGCCTTACGGTTACTAGAGTAAAAGTGGGAGAATGAATGAGTGGCAATAAATGTTGCTGAAAATTTGAACGTACCTGTCTTTTCTTTGATTTCACACAAGACATTAAAAAGAGCAGGCTTCATTCTGTGACAATTCAGAGCGTGTTTCCTGCAACACAAAAGTTGGTGTAAGCAACCTGAAATGCCGGCAAGACAATTATATTGTCTATTTTACTTACTTACTAAACCATCAATATTGAGACTAAAGTGATTTTGTATTTGTTTTCTATGAGAACACAGTGTGTGCTTTGTTTGTGAGAAAGTTCACAATACTAAAATATATAGTAGGCTAGCCTACAAGACCTATAGCTTAATTAATATGCCTATGACCCAACTATATTCTTATAATTGTATGAAAACCTACATATGTGCAGTGGGATTGCCTTTAAGAAGAAATCAATCAATATTTTTTTTAAAGTGTTCTAAAGCATTGGCATTAATTAATTAAATAGATTTTCGTATCCCTAACAAGGAAACAGAAATTCATATATGTTAACCATAATGCAAAACTGTTGATCTTAGGTGGTTGGCTACTGTAAAATACACACAAAAATAGTGTTAAGTCATGCTGAAACATAACTGTCACAGA
This sequence comes from Nannobrachium achirus, assembly GCF_963921795.1. NCBI lineage: Eukaryota > Metazoa > Chordata > Actinopteri > Myctophiformes > Myctophidae > Nannobrachium > Nannobrachium achirus. The sequence continues at coordinate 34,106,262 of NC_137810.1, forward strand.
CCAATTAAATCAGTCTAACATAATTTGACTCAAACCAAAACGGTACATTTAAAATGAAATAAAAGTAAAACAAAGTGAAAGTGATGGTATCTGTGAACCACATTGTAAACATTAACTTCGTGCATGTCAAGCAAGACGTGGAATCAGTGGTTCACTGGGATGTTAGCACTCATTAATTGCATTTCGCATTCATTAGAATAGAGCCTATTATTTTATCGATTTATACTGCGGATCCGTCTTAGCACATGAAGCTGCGAAGTGCTTCATAAATAGCCGATAGGGTCAACATTTTATGAAAGTCACTTGCAAGAAAGACGGGAAAAAACAGATCTACATACTTTAGGTGTCGACTTTTTGTGTCGTTTGATCTTTAAGAACCAGCATGTCATGTCATGATTTAAGTTTAAGTGCTGCAGTGCATGCCGTCGTTTTCCCTCTGTTTTGCTACAGACTATTTCAAGCGCTTTGATGAATTCTGTGCCAGTAACTAAAAAATAGGAAATAGCTTTATACATTTCAAAGTAAAAATTGTCACCGCTTTTATTTCTTATTCTTTTAATTTGATATAGTTTGCCACATTGCTTTTACTGACAGAGTGGACGGGGACACCGAATCTGAGCACACATCCCATACCTGGCTTGGGCTTCATCCAGACTCTGATCGGTGATGGTCATGATTTGCTGTAAAATGTCTCCAATGTCCTGTTTTCTTCCATCGCCGTCCGTTCCTCCGTTGCCTTCCTGCATGTGCTGCGGCAGGCCGGGGTGCCCTGCCATGCCCGAATGAGAATGCATCAACCGCGGCTGGTCGTCCATCTCTTCCCGGCGCACTCTGTGCCTCGCCTCGGCGTCGATCTCACTGAAAATCCCGGAGAGAGAACTGAGAGAAATAAATTCCGACGGAGCGTTATTGCGCACAACGGAGCGCTCGCAGCGCGGATGAGTCGCCAAGCAGCCCCGTATCGGAGGAGGTGAAGAGAACAAGCCCTCTCCTTTGCTCTCGTTTCTCTCCCAGCTGGTCGAAGCAGCTCAGTGTGAAATCTGATCTGAGCTGCCTTGCCGAGTAGGTTGTGCGCTGGAAAGATAGGCTCAGGCTGACTTCAACTACAAAATATGAATTCGGGCACGTTTTATGTAATAATACGACGGAGTGATCCAAATCCTCGATCCTTTCTACTAGTCAAATAGACAATGTGCCGTGATAAATAAAAAAGTGGCTTCCAGAGACAGTAACTAGGTTAATTTGACTTACTCCATCCTCTTCTTGCTTTTGTCATGTACAGTACAGGCTGGCAAGCAGCACATAGCTGGAGTATGAGAGACAGACTCCGCCTACGCGACATGATTGGGAATATAGACCATTTAGCCCCACCTTGAGGTGCCTCTCATGAAACGTCGATCATTGGAGGGCTACTAAAGGTGGGCTGCAGAAGGGGAGAGCTCTAGGAGGTGTGGGTGCCATGCAAAAGACAAGAGAGATCAGTTGGCAACTCAGTGGTGGTGGATAGATCTACGCACAGTAAAATCCACAGTGTTAATTTAACTCAGGGAGAGTATAAATGTAACCAAAATGGATAGAGTTAGAAATGGATAAATTAACCCTGAGGATTTTACTGCGTAGAGCATGAGCTCAATATATCTAATAAATAATAGTAGTTGAGTTGACACAACATGTCTGCTTAGGTCTCCCCCCCTGACCCTGGGAAGATCCCCATTTGTTCCACAAGAGGCAATTTCATTTTCATAACTATTGCAGAGAAATAGATTGATCCTGGGTACACTAATCAAAACGATTGACCAGGCCCCTTCATCTAGTGTAAGTTATTGGTTAGATAATGTGCCTTAAGATTAATGTAAGGGGAGCCCATCTACTGATGGGTGTAATCACCATGAAGGACCTCTGTGTGATATCTTGTACTGTCGTTAAATTCTCAGTATGGGACCACATGATCTTTAACACTCACATCATTACGTACAATGTGCTTAGTTGGTGCTCAACATTGGGGTTGTGGACCTCACACATTGTTGATCTTTCTTTTTTTCAGGTATGTTGGAGGGACTCGCATGGCTGAGTTTGGCAGGGTCCTCCTAATGTAAGCCGGTGACCCATGTTGGCGCAGCCAAGCAGCAAAGCCCGAGTGTGTCTGGCCAGGCTGAAAAGTGCCCTTCAGGCCTAGTGCAGCCTCACTTGCACGCTGCTCCCTCCTGCCTCTGTGAGATGTTCACAGGGAAGAGGGGGGAGGAGGGGGAACATTTCTGTAGACAGCGTGCAACTTAAGTGTGAACAAGGCTGTGTAAATCATATCAGCTCGATTGCAATAATACGTGTGACAACAATAATGGGGAAAGTACCTAAATGCATTACAATATTACATTGGTGGTGTTGCGGCCATTTGTGTCAACAAGATATTGTGATGACCATTATAATGCAAGTGTTCTACTGACTATACAGAATATTTTCGGGCATCTACAACACTTCTTGGATCCACTTCAAGTGTGAATGTTGATGTTTGACTTGCATCCTTATGTCAAAATGTCTTCACTGATTTCGACTACACTTGGAATTCAAATTATGCTATATAACTGTACTATTATGCAGGCAAAATATTACCAACACATCTGCCATTTAGACATTGCACACCTGCAGTACTACTGTATATGAAAGACCACTTTTGTAGACAGTTATGAATTATAGATGTCAACAAGTCACTTGCAATTTCAAACAAATTATTGGTGCAATTATTGACTGAAATGCTATTAAAACACGACATGTCCATGACATCTTTTCAGTAAAATGTGTCAGTTTTGAACACAGGAGTCTTCAGAACCAAGCTTTTGCACATAGCTGCATGGCAGTTATTTTTACCCCTTCACGAGGACCATCTCTTAATGTTTCTCAAATGACTTCAAGCTTCATTCAAAACATACAACTGGGATGCACCCATTGGAATACCTCTGTTTGACTATTAGCATATTTGAGTTTGAGGTGTAGTGACAGTGACATCTCAGACTGCCTTCACCAGTCCCAGGTGAAGCTGCAGTGCTATCCTTGAGCTATGGTACTCTCCCTGTAGGAGCGCCTGTGAAGCAGCAGCTATGTAAATTGGGAGCAGAATATGCATGATGTATAATGGTAAGTGTGGTAAGCTTCCTTGCCATCTGCTCGGTGGTAGAATAATGAGAATACCTGAGGGGGTCTCTGTTACACCAGCAACCGTATGACTCCCTAACATCTGCCAAGTTCTGTTAGCAGGGCATTTAGAAATCTAAATATATGCTGATACTTTCTAACTCTGTGGCACTGGCAAGGCAAACGAATCAGAGGCCAGGCCGTGATCTTCATGGGTTTATTGCCAGACTTAAGTGTGACTCACTAGTGGTACAACAGGCAACGCCAAAATAGGTGGTATTTAATACTTCATTTGTGGCGGAGATGTGTACAATATATAGAGGAACTTGACAATGTAACACAGCACTGAAGCAAAGTACAAGCCTCCCTGGTATGATTCTATGATACTCCCACAGTTATTAAAAGAAACAATGGCAACTTCTAACAGTAGTGTAAAATATATCACCCCCGTGCAGCATTGGACCTCACACCCCCACACTGTATACAGCTGATCTTCCACAGCATTGGAGTTGAGCTTTAGGCTGCAAGGAAACGATGTGCTGTTGCACATTCCCAAAAGCACTCGCACCTTCGCATGATACTCAGAGCACCAAGCACTAGAATTTTTGAATATTTTAACTTCTCTTCAAATGTGTGCCACACCTCAAATGGATTTCCATCAGCTAGCGCAAAGACCAACGCTTCCCCCAAACATCTGTTTAGCACTACTTACTAAAAATTAGTTACCCGACGGACACAACGTCTAAAGCCTAATTCAGACTCTGTCACTCGCTGAAAATCAGTTATTCTTGACAAACGATAACAGTCAAGATTTATATCCAGTATGGGTGCATAAGAGTAATATTCTTTGGTCTTGGGTTGTTAACATTGTAGCAGCAATAACAAACAATAACCAGAAATATAGCAGCAATAGTGAGACAGAAAATAACAAAGTATGTACTATTTGAGACACAAAATTGATTGGTTAAGTGATCCTCGAAATGTACATGGTATTGCTGCTATCCATACAGTACATAGCCTACAGTACTTGTGATGTTCTTAAATTATACAAGGATTACGTTTCCTGATAAAAAAATTATAATAATAAGTTTGACTGCAGCATATCAATAAAGATGCAAGTTAAAGCATGGCTTCATGACATGCGTCTAATCTTGTCTTGCTTTCAAGTGATCTTGGTTAAATTACTTGACATGATAGTGCACCTATTCTGGGGCGAACATTTGGCAAAAAAAAAAAAAAAAAAAAAGCAGATCTAAAAGCTCATGACACATCGTAATGTGACACATTATGAGCGTGTAGATCTGCTATTTACGGCTAAGAGATTTGGTATGGGGGGGAAAGTACAGGGCCTAGTATATAGGGTTTAAGTGGTTAAAAACCTCACTCAGACAACACAGCACAACAACAAACACAATTCCTAATCAGTCCCTGAACGTAGGGTCAGTCAGACAAGTCACCACAGAGACTGAGAGTTCCCTAAGCTGGAACAGGACCGAGAGTGAGTGGGAGAGAGACAGGGTATCAGCCAGAGGTTGCCTTCCCATGGCGCCTCAAACAGAGTCCTCTCTGCTCCAGGCCCCAGGTCACCCCATGTGATGGGCTTATGCAGATAAATCCTCCCATTCATCCCACAACACTTTTGGCCTCTAGAGAAGTGGTATTGATAGGAAGGAGGGACCGTCGTCTACCACTGTAGACATTTCGACTCTCCTTCCTCTGATTCTTGTTATTATTGCTTGAGAAACGAACACAGAGAAAGCACACCTTCTCTTTGATTTCAAACATTCAACAGAGGGAAAGTGTACAGTAGTGGCTAATGATAAGGAAGTCACAGCATGTTCAAAGAACAGAAAACACTATCATAAGAAAACAAGGAGGCATCTGATGTTATAGTATTTACCTGTGACTTAAATGTCAGTGTTTGTGTAGTCACTGTAACTGCTGCAACTGAGATGGCCCACTGGTGATCTTCTGTGTGACCCAACCGTGCATATAGCTAGATTATGCACTAGTAGAGGCTCAGTTTACATCAAAATATATGGTTTGACACGAAGGCTTGGCGACACAAAGATTATCCTTCGCCTAACAATCCCCTGGGGTTGTTTTATATTGGAGCATGATACATTCCTTTAGAGACATGGGAGACTGAGACAATCGATTTGTCTACCAGTATAGTGATTCATACATCTGCCCTAACAAGGAACAGATTAAGTCATCTTCAAGTCGGTTAAATGATGACGAGATTTAGTATATATGCACTCAGTAGAGCACAAATCTCTGCCAGGAGGCATGCCCAACCTCCCTCCATCTCTCTGTCTGTCTGTCTGGGGTATGTGATGACAATGTTTTGGGGTTGTGTGCGTGTATGAAACGGCACAGGGCAATGGGGGGGAAGGGATTTACTGTACAGTAATAAAGGACTGTCATCATTGTGGTGCAACCAGAGTGACATGTTGTATTGAGACAAATCTTTCGACAGCGAACACGTCAAAAGGTAAAGTGGCATGTTGACATCACTAGGACAAACATGACGTTACAAGGTTATATAGCCTAAAGGCCAATTCATAGTCCAGGCGTACAGTGGCCAGTACACCGGTATGCGCTTGACTACGCGTGGATTAAAATGATTTAACAGCAGACTTCAGCATTGTGCATATCCATGCGGATATCAAAGTTTATGATCACGCACCCGTCTATAGCGTTCTGGCATAACTATGCAAAGTTGGCATGAAACTGTTTCCCAACATATGCACTAGTAGTCTTTAGCCCCCCAAAAAAGCACTGGTGTCCTGAAAAGGAACCCATTGCAAGTATGAAAAATAGTGCCATAAAAAATAGACCATGTTGAAGCCATTAAGCCATATTACAACAGCACTATGGAAAGGCAAATGTCTGTGGACTGTCCACAAGGTGGTGGGAAGTTTACAGTAGGCTTGTCTTTAAATGGACAAATCAATCTTTATAAACTTTGCCAATAAAAACAAAACTACTTCACAAGATGAATTATTCTAAAAGAATTTAGAAAATTATGTGGATATGCTCGTTAGCACAGCCATGAACCAGCCCACAACAGCCTTGCCTTGCCAATCGGGCTCATCCTTATTGGCATGACGGTTTGTGCGTTGGTCTGGCGAGTGAGAGCCCTGGGTTCAATCCCTGCTTCCGCACATCACTACACATAGATTCTCAACTACAATGCAGCATTGATGAGTCTGAACACCAGCCTACTGATTACCCCCCTGTACTACAGTATATTGGCAGACAGACAAGATTTTACTTATGACTTTCAAAGCTGTGAATGGACAGTTATATCTCTGACATGCTGGAACCTTACAAGCCTGTGCGCAGCATCAGATCCTCAGTCAAGGCCCTCCTGGAGGCTCCCACAGCCCAGCTTATCACAAAGGGTGGCCGGGCTTTTGCAGTCTTATCTTTTCTATTCACAACATTTTCACTATGTTGAAACTATCTGGAAAAGATTTGGACTATTTTTGACAATACGACATAACCAAAATAGTGAAGCCAGGTTAAAAGGGGCTTTATTTCCCAACCTCTCAGGTTGGGAAAAACTGCTATATAACATAGCGGCCAACGTGAAACTCCTGACATGTTATGTCACAATAACCGTTCATAAAGTAATAGGTTTGTAGAACACCATGGCGGGGGACCTCTCGTTGAGGACAGCGAGCACGGTGCAGTTTACTTTCCTTGGCTGCTGTGTGCGAATGTAGGAATTGAAGGAAGAAATGCGGTACAAGCTGGTTGGAACACAGCGAGCACCAGAGGAGTACATTGGGGAGGAGGCCTGAATGGATCAATACATCACAGAACAAAGGGGACCTGTTCTTCAGCAGGGGCCCGAGAACGAGACAGAGCCATTGCTCAACCACTGTCACAGGAGTGTATCACAGGCGTCTCACATGCACCTTTTCAGGGCTTGAGCCCCTTGGTTATAGCACAGGGATGAACACAGGCGAGTGGATGTGTGAATGAACCGGGTAATGGTGAAACTAACTAACAGACCCAGGGATTACTGTAAAATCATCTGTGTTCATTTAACTCGTTCATGTAACCCGTAATGGTTCACTCTATCTATCGTACACTGTTACAAATGCATAAATGAACACTGAGGATTTCTCAGTTTTTACTTTTTATAGTGATTATTCTTTTAACAATATGTATATATATATTTTTTTTTTCACAGAAATTTCAACATTTGTTACATTACTTTTTTTTAAATACAAAAGACAAAAACAAAGAAAACAATGACATGACAAAGTACAAAACCAAACAGAAACAACAACAACAACAACAACAACAACAACAAGCTGTTTTAGGGTTTCATCAGATGGCAATAAAATAACGTTTTACCATTTATCATTGGTAAATACTGTTTTGTTTCCCATTTCAGATCTGATATTCTTACAGAAGCTTGCAAATGTAAGTAGACATTATAGTTGACAGCTGTTTAAAAGATTGCAAGCTGAAAACTTTGTACAGTATTTGAAGATAGTTTTTGATTTGAGTTTCAAATATGTACAAAAAGTGTACATAAAGTGTGGTTCCTGTGGAAATAAGACTCGGCTTTCTAGGATCTCCTTTTGTTGACCTTGTACCAGTGATTTGTACTGTCATGAAACTGTACTTGTTTCTATTGCAATCTTCTGATAAATTCTTCAATCAATACAGTATCTCTGAGAGTAACATTTTAATCTGCTTATAGCATACAGTAAAGATAATCAAAATATTACCATGAGGAAAAACTAAACATTAAAAAAAGTTAAAAGTAGACACCATTTGTCAAATGAAATTGCTTTGCTTTGTATGAATCTGTAATTTGAGACATCTCTAGTGCTGCGTTCACACTAGCGGCGAGAAAAGCTACAAATTAACAAAGCGTGATCAGCTACACTTTTGCCGAGTGGCTGTTGAAGTATTGCTCAAGCCACACTGTGTAAACGAAAAGGACAGGTTTAAACAGCACAGGGAACTGGTTAAAGGCTACAATGTGTTTTGCTTTCATTCACGGAACGGAGCAGGAATTGTGGGTAGAGAGAAGGTGAGTGGAAATGGTGAAACAAAAACATATGATTGATTGACGCTTCACTGCGTCATTGGAGCGCTGAAAGAGTTGAATCCAGCTCAACGTAGTTTTTTCGTGGCGCGTCACACCCATCACATTGTGACAAGTGTCAGGCGTCATTTTGTACAGTAGCTTCATGTCACTGACTTACATTGAAAATGACTTGTAGCCTGTCGCTAGTGTGAACACAGTCCAAGTCTTTGTAATAAAAAAATTATCATTCTGGAATTGTTAGAAAGAGCAGTGTCTCAGCAGCAATAGGAAAAGACTGAGCAGTAATAGATAGAAGTAGCCTATGACCTTTGACTAGTAAAAGTAGCAATACCACAGTGGAAAAATGCATTGGGTAAGACTATACATTAAGTTTGGGTCTATTATGCATTATATGCGTACTTAAAATGCATTATAATGTGCTTATAAGGCATTATAACAACTGGTTATAATACATTATTAGCTCAGTGGACCATCACATAACTATCATAACTTAGTCAGTTATAAGGTGTCTTAAAGTTGCATTATAAACATTTATAACGTGTGTTATGAAGCCGTATAAGAGCATTATAATGCATTATTATACATTTTAGACACAACATTTAAGTTAAGTGTTACCTGGTAGTTATAATGTGCTATTCTGCTGAGCTTAAAATGCATTATAATTTACAATTTTAGGCATTTAGCAGACGCTCTTAATCCAGAGCGATTTACAGTAAGCAAGGACAACACAAGGTAATACAGTAGAATATCCAAATAAATCAATAATCTGTACATTGAACCATACTCACTATATGATGCCCGGTCAACAATGACCTGGCATCTGACTTCTGACTACATTACATGCTATATACTGGTAAATTACATTTAGCCTTTGCATAAGCCTGCAGTGCAGGGTCGTCGAGGCTAGGGCAAACTTGCTACGGCAAGTGCTACATGCTAAGGCTAAGGTGGAGTCTGAAGAGGTGAGTCTTCAGTTTACGATGGAAAAGTGGGAGTGAGTCTGCAGTTATAATTGCAATGGGGAGTTACTAGGGGTGTAACGATACATTTTAATAGCGATTCGATACATATCACGATACATGGTTGACGATACGATACATGGACGATATTGGTTCATTCATGGCGATACGATACGATTCGATTTAATTATTTAAAATCGATATAGTAACTATTTAGCAAAGAAATTAAATCTGTGTGAAAGGTGTGGATAGTGCAGGTTTTTAAGGGAAACATGTATTATTATGGATATAAATAAGTAAACACAGTGATTATCTGCCAAATACATGGACATTGTATATTGACAAACCTGCACCTTGACATGAACTCAGAGATTACACACATTTATCGATAGACCAGTGTAGCTATATGGAAAGGAAGGGTAATTAAACCCCTCCTTTTATTTATTTATTCTTAAAAATGCTAAATACAATGCACAAGTAGGTAGTATCGATACAATCGATTCTTTGCACTGCCGATTCGATACGATACAAAATAAAACGATACGATTCGATTTTAGCTGTTTTCATTTCGATCTACTTCGATTTTTTAAGTTAAAAACGATATTTCGATACAGTTACTATATCGTTACACCCCTAGGAGTTACTGTAATTCCACAGTTTGGGAACCAGAAGGGAGAAGAGTCTGGGATGTATGGAGCGTTGTCCCGGATGTTTTAGCAAAGGTTCTGCCATGTTAGCTGATCTGAGTGAGTGGGAGAGGTTGTTGGGTTGGATCAGGGTTTGAAGATGGGGGTGCCATGCCTTTGGTTGCTTTGTAGGCCAACATCAGTGTTTTGAACAATGAATTGAATAATTATAAATATTCATAATGATTGATGAAGCCTTAAAAGTGCATTATAATGCATAATGGATTATAGAACGATATTTTTTTACAAGTAAAATTCCTGCATCCAAAATTGTACTTAAAGCACACAACGAACTACACTTGCCATGATTTAACTCCAAATATTGGTGAGATTTCTTCAATAGTTGGTCTGTAAAAAAACATAATCCAAAATATCCACCGCATTGACTTCACTGAATGGTGAAGTGGTCTCAAAGACACACATAAGTGAATACAAACAAAACAGATCTGCCAATGTATTTACATGACATAGACATGTATGTAGGCCTATCTATGTTTGCAGCTACATCATGGTAAGGTAAATACACAACCCAAACCTCTATCAAAATGTAATTTTGCTTTTAGTCAAAGTAAGTATTAGGATAGGATAAAAATGGTAAAGTGGTAAGGTGGAGCTAATTTTAATGACGTCATACTGCTGGTTATCTTAACCTTATCTTAACCATTAGTTGATATGTATTCTTAATTAATATCCTGAATCTGCAATGCACTGTAACTAGTAACTAAAGCTGTCAAATAAATAATATTATATTATACAGTATATCATATTTTGCAATGAAATGTACTGGAGAAGTATTAACCCTCTAAGGCCCACGGTTGTAATATTACAACGTTTGTATTTTATCCAAAAAAAGGTTTAAATCATTTTATTTTAGCTCCCCCTACCACCTAAACACCACCATTGGATTCTATTGTTTAGTATTACAATGCCATTGGCCACAATATTTGCATATAAATACCCCCCACAGGGGCTGACATTCACACCCGCCACACCCGCTCAAATTCCAGAGTTTTGACGAACAACATCTCACTTTTTCATGGAAGCTATACCTCAAAAAAACATAAGTAAAATGCCTGTACTATTCTTTTTGGTGATCATTAGAATGTCTAGAACATGTACATATGTTATTATTTTGAAAAATATCCCCCATATGTAAATTAGAGCATGATTTATGATTTTTGATTTATGGCTATAAAATCTTACAAAAACATTTTTTTGAAAAAAACATTACATTTTCTTCTTAATAGGACTCCTACAACACCATCTGATTTTTTTCAATTTTTTATTTCAAGTATTTCTTAATGCGGGCCTTAGAGGGTTAAGTACTGTAGTACTAGAGAATTAAATCGAATTACTCAAGTAAAGTACAAGTACGTCTAAATTGTTCTAAAGTACACTAAAGGCACTTAGTTCTATTCCACCACTGAAATGTAGAGGTATTCCTCTTTAACCACATTAATCCTTATTTTTATCAAACATTTTCAAAATAGTTTAGTCTTAAACTGTTATTTTCCTTTCTTTTACCTGTTCCTGTGTTTCATTCTTACTGCTATGACACCAGGATTTCCCCCTGGAGATCAATAAAGGTTTATCTTCTCTTCTCTTATCTTATCTATATTAGTTCTCTAGGCACAGATGCTGTAACAATGTCAACACGTCACATAAATGTCACTGACGGTATAACTGTCCTTCACATGCCTGGTAGTTATACATGCCCCCTGTCTCGTTCATTTGGCCATCAATGTCTGTTTAAGCTACCTGTCATATCCATTATGTAATATTTATTCATCCCAAGATCCAGCGTCCTCCTCTGGAACTGCAGGTTTTCAGTAGCAAACAGAAAAGTGCACTGTGGTCACAGCAGTGTTGGTGTCAAACCAATAATGTACATTATCATGCAAAGGCTCCCCTGCCAAACATCAAGAATGCCTCCTGGATTTTAATATCCAGCCTATTCAATTTTTATTTTTGCCTTGGTTGGAGTGTTCGAGTTAAACGAAGCTTTAATCAAACCCAAAGATAAATTAAGAGGCAAGCGTTGACTCAGCATTTTGTCGCCCTAGCGATCCATTGACCCTGAGGTTCCAGCAGCGAGAAAATTGAGAAATGCTTGTTTTAATGCCTATCCGATATATACGGCATCCACCTCGAGATGGGGCTGCGCAATCAACCACTAATCCATTAGACAGACATGTTTTTCAAAGATTGACGCGTTATTGTGCTGCTGTCTGCACTGGCTCACGTTCAAGGTTAACCTTTTAGAGACGCCTGATTGTTGCTAGAAGGTTAAACAACACATTAACATGCATTAAAATATTAAATTATGGCTCCATTTACTATATGAGAGAAAAACAACAACATAAAAAAGGCTTTTAAAATTATGAAGGCAATTGATAAAGTGGGTGGCTCGCAAAGACGTTTACTCTGGGGAGGAAATGGGGTTGAGAGAGTGAGATGGCTTTCAAATGGCTCGGCCGGGTGCAGTTCTGGCAGAACGAGGGCTTCCTTTATTGCCAGGTTAATGAACTGATGGTGAGGTCAAGTATTGAAGCATTTGCAATTAAGGTGACTTTTCCCATAAGAGCGAGCCAATATAGAGGATGAAAACAAATTGAAACAGCCACCTCTCTGGCTGACATTTTAATCCCTTTCTTTTTTTTCCTCTCTTGTGCTCATAGTGCCTTTATGAAAGAGGCACTGTGTCAGTGCACAGTGTTTACATACAGTCTTCCAACAGGAGCAGTCCTCTGTCTGCTACAGTATATTGACAGGGGGGAGGATTCCGAATAAGTGATGCCTCGTTGTCTCCCTGAGTGAAATACAACCCTCTACCTTGTTTGAGAAGATAACCAATTAGCCAATCTGAACGTTATAGCATAGCTACAGTGGCAGCGCCCGCTTCCTTCCCCATCTCGTCCATTTAAGTAATTGAAGGATTGGAGAAGCCATCCCATTCTAGACCTTTAAAAGAGGGAGCAATCCCATCGCGCCCACGTCTTCACCCCCGCCGGTCCCAACCTGCGCTCGCCTCCCCGTCGCACGACACTTGATTGACAGCTTCCCTTTTTAACGATCCCACAGCCCAGCGAGTTCAATCTGCCTTATGTGATGCGAGTGTCCGGCCCCGAGATGGCGAGGTCGAGATGCCCACAAGCTGAAGAGAAGAGCAATAGTGGATGAGGAGGGAAAGGAGATGTGGGGGGCGGGTTGGGGGATTGAGTACGGGGGTGGGGGACTGGGTTATGCTTAATTTATAATCAGTTGTACCACAGCGCCATCAATTGAAAATAGTAGATCTACAACTCACAGCACATCACATTGTGACGCGTTGTGAGCTTATATATCTGCTATTTTCGGCGCGCGACGCTGTTGTACGAGGTATAAAATCCGTCTTCAGAGAGCAAGAGAGGATAACAGGGTAGGAATGAAAGGAGAGAGGGCGGCTAGAAAGGCAGAGAGGAAGAGGGAGAGGACCCTGTCACTGGGAATCACCGTCAGAGAGCAGGTGGAGAGAGATAAATGTCAAAGGACTCTTGGCGAAATAAAACAACAACTCTGGCCTGCGCTCATCCAGGCGAGCACGAGCCGGCTTCAGCCGTGCCGAGCGAGGCTCCTCCTGGCCTCCAGTTTAAGTAAACACATCACCACCACCACCATGCAGCACCCTGAAAAAAAAACCTTGATGTGCTGCGGAGAAATAGCATAAATCATATTACAAACAAGGATCAACACGAGAGACCAAGGGGGGCTGGCTATTACCCATTCGTGTTGATTAATTCTGTTTCGTCAACCACAATTAATCTTCTTTGGAACATGCAGCACATTTATGTAACCTTTTCCCCACGACATCTAGGCTACGGCTGGCCAGTGGAATCGCGGTCAAGTGTTCCTCCAATTTCAGAGAAAGACAGACATCTTGAAGGTGGCCAATACTCTTTGCTATCAAGTGCAGAGGGGGGGGGGGGGGGGGGGGGGGTGGACCATGGAAAAATGACAAAAAAAAGAGGAAGAAAAGCTCAAAAAGTTGGAGGGCCCATGTGTGTGTTGAGTGTCACAGCTGCAGTGTGACAGGTCCTCCTGCAGGCCCTATTCTCACGCCACCACTCTGTAGGCCTGCTTTTATTAACCCCCCCTCAATAACACAGAGAGAGAGAGAGAGAGAGAGAAAGAGAGAGAGAGAGAGAGAGAGAGAGAGACAGGAGTCGGTGGAGCCAAGGAGCTGTTGCTGGCATTTTTCAGGCCTCATTTGCATTAATAAAGAGGCTGTTCCTTGTCGGAATGTGTTTTATCCGGCACCAAAAAAAAAAAAAAAAAAGAATCCCAGGGCGATCCCTCTCCGCAGAGCACTGGGAGAATCCGACTGTCAGAGACGACAAGACAAATGAATCCCAGTGTCAGCGCCGAGTGGCTCTGCGCTGACAGATTGAGAAGAACTGTCCCTCGGTCGACAGGCATGCTTCATTTTCAAATTAATAAATCTGAATAAAATATTTTACCCTTCATTATGAGTGCTGCCTGTGTGACAGCTCTGCTGAACAGGGCTGGGGATGGGTGGAGGGGGTTGAAAACAGCTTGCTCCAAATTCACCTGGGTTTCAGCTGTGTGTTTATAATTTGCGGCGTGTGTGTATGTGTGTGTGTGTGTGTGTGTGTGTGTGTGTGTGTGTGTGTGTGTGTGTGTGTGTGTGTGTGTGTGTGTGTGTGTACACATGTGCATCTATGAAGCAGTGTCTGTCGGGTGTGTACAGTAGGTGTTTGTGGCTCCTACACTGCAAGAGAGTATGCAGGCAGTCTTTCTTTTTTTCTACTGATCCTCCTCTCAAATCCTGTGCTGAACTCCTATGTTCTACCAAAGGTAGCAGTGTTGTTTGTGGTGAGGCTGGATTCCTAGTTTCTTTTCCCCTCACGCCCGCACAGCCATATAGAGCCATGTCACGATGGCGAAAAATAACTTCCAAATACACAGGAAAAGGATTTTACCTTTAATGGTCCATTTGGTTACATTTTGTCCTCTCTGAGATACAATGAATGAATTAAGACTGTAACTGTTACTGTGCTGCTTAGTTCTTGGTGGGTATCACTGAGCACATCCTAATAGCATGTCCTCAATATCCAACAAACGACAGAGACATTGTTTGTTTGTTTATGCAATTCTTCATTTACAGGTAAAATTAGACTAGATTAATTGGCTTTTTTTGTGTATTCACTGGGGCCAAAAATTAAAGTTATTTAAAAGTCTAATGTCTGTTAGTTTAACCATTAAGCACAGTGAATCATAATACTAATATAATGGATTGTATTAATATCTATGTTTTGGTCATTCTCAAAATAATCAAAATGATCTCCAATGTGATCACGTTTCAGGCTTATGGTCTATGGAGTCTAAGCTTTTATGAAATAAAAAAGGGATTGATTAAAAGTCAAGTGTTAAGCAATGAATCAATAAAGTACTCTCCTGGCAACCTCTTCCACACCACATAGTGTTTTTATCAGTGCGAGTTGAGTGACAGATTGATGGGCCAAAGACATAATTGCCTGAGATGAAAAGGACTAGTCAGAGAGGGGAATGTATAAATGCACCGCGCAGGACTCATAATCCTGCTATATTACCCCTGCAGGGCAGGAGGGAGACATAAGAAGGGGAGGCTTGGTTTGTAGCCAGTCACAATCACTCTGGATACTGAATTAATATGCAACAACAACAACCAATATGCCCTTTGAGAAAGCCCCGGCATATTGTGTAGGACTTTAAGCTCTGGATGTCGCCCGGAGGAAAATACATTTGAATAATATCAAACGTAATATAATCCTCAGAAGAATTATGGAATTGTTATGTTATTATATTCCCTGTTTTATTCTCTTTCCTGCTGCCTAAAATATTTTAAAGTGCATGTTAAATGTACAAATGTATGCTGTTAACGGCCAATGTTGTGAGGTTTAAAATGTTAATTGGGCGCCATCGTGGTCAAAACACTGCATTAACGGAAGCAGCAAGATGCTGTTACATAGTAATACACTAGACCTTTGGTTCTCAAAGTGGGGTCCGGGGACCCCCAGGCGTCCTTGAAGGAGTTCCAGGGGGTCCACAGCTAAATGATAGTTAGGAACCACTCTCCGAGTTAAATTAACATTGATTTTACAATATAAATAGAGATAGAAATGCCATTAAATGGGGGTCCTTGAAATTAAATTGGTTGAGAATCACTGCTAGAGCCGTAAAGATCTTCTCATATATGGGGGTCCCTGGCATATCTTTTCAAATGGGGGTGCGCAGGCTAATAGGTGTCAATTTGGGGGTCCTTGACGCCTGATTATGGATACCACTGGAGAAGATGGATGGAAACGGTATAGAGCGCTCGTTTTCACCAGCGTCGGCAGGTTAGCTACTCACCAGCATCGGCAGGTTAGCATTTCACCAGGTTAGCATACACCAGCGTTAGTTTTACTGAGGTCAGGGTTAGGGTTAAGTTTAAGGTTAAGGTTAGGGTTAGGGTTGAGGTTGAGGTTGAGGTTAAGGTTAGGTTTAGGTTTTGGAGCACATCTGCCGCGGTCCAAGTGACTACAATGGAGCGCTCCCTACGTCCGGTTCAGCCAATCACAAGCTTCAAAAATGTGTCCTTGACATGAAAAGGTTCGAGAAGCAAGGCACTATAGTCTCATATGATGCCATATCAACTATTATTTACTGTAAAACTGTTACAAATACTGCATGCAACATAAAGGAAAGATGGTAGCAGCACAGTGTTATCCAAATGGCACAGCCTCTGCTGTGAACCAAGGACAGGCCTGGACTGGTGCTATGTGCCGTGTGCAATATGTTCAGTGATGTGTGAGATGTGCTCAGCGTCAGTGTGTCTCTGACCATAGACGTTGTTATGTTTCTGTTAAGCAAAAAAGTTGCCAGGAAGCAGAATCTGAGATGAGCCCTTTTTGTATTCTCTTTAATCAACTTACAAAGACACTGTCTGATCCAGCCAATTAACTTACACCAGCTGACATGTGTACAGTGATGACAGGCAGCACAAACTGCTAGGTGCTCCTCTTTGTGTAGGCCTTTAATATTTAAAGAAAATATGTGTGTTTTTGGCAAGGGTGCGGCAACTCATGTCAGTTAAGCTTCTTAGACTTCAGCCTTCTCTGTGAGCATAACAAACAGCATCAAAGATGACATCTCATCAGGTAAATCAATAAATAATACAACACGCGGCCTGCCATTTGAACCTTGTGTGACAACATCTGAAGGAAATGTCACACTTTAATTTGGATTCTTATGTCTTCTGTCATGTTTTATTTACCCGTGAAGATCTATCACTTGTGCCCATGGAAAAAGTATAAAAAAAAGTATGTGCACATTTGAATAGCCTAGAATTTATATTTGCTATCTACAGTAGATTTAAAACACCATAGTGGTGGACTTGCATGTTTAGCCTATTGACTACAACTACAACCAATCGACTACAAGTATTCTCATCCATGAGGTCAAATAGGTGACGAGTTGGGACGGATTTGACCATCTGTCAGACATCTGACATGGCGGGGTCACGGGATGCCCGTGACGGCACATGTTGACAAGGAGGTGATGATTTAAGAATCTGTGCCTTTCAGTATGCAACTTGAACGGCGGATGTCGAAGGCATGGTTGTTCGGAACACTTGGCTGTTCGGAGCGGGTGGATTACTTGGCCCCCAGAAATGCTACTTTCAATGTTGTCGAGCACCACGTTATGCCTGCTTGCAGTGATCGGATCGGATGAATGAGATATGTGAAGGACAGACATACAGATTTACAGAGATTACTTGAATTTAGATTTAGATTCGATTTTAAAGGGAAAATGTATTTGAAAAATCTATCTCTAGACCTGGAGGAAAGTCTACCATATACTATAAAGTTGAAGTTGTGGCGGGTAGGCCAATTAAGCCCACATGGACTTGCATGAGTGTAGAAGGAGGGAGCGGGAGGGAGGTTGTGTGCAACATCTGAACAGTCCGGTTACCGTGACTCACACTTGCATATGGATTCCGTCTTAACATTTGAATTTTCCCCATTCAAGTCAATGGGGTAAATGTATTCAATACATTTATGGCCATATATGGAGATATCTGTGTCAGTCCTTGTCCCTTTTATGCCCATATATGGAGAACGTATCTCTTTTTTTTTTATTCTTATAATTTTTATCCCGCGATTTTGCAACCCATTTTTCACCCAGTGCCAATTGTCTATGTAATCCTGGGCTCTGCTCTCCCTCTGCCGCGCCTGGGGAGACAACGGACTGATCTCATGCTTCCTTTTCAATGCATGAGTAGTCCAAGTTGTTTCTTTTCACCTGACAGGGGGGACATTTCCCCGGGATGGACGTAGCGCGTGGAAGGAACACGTTATTCCAACCAGTTCCTTTCCCCTCCATCAAGCGCCCCGGCTGGCCAGGGGAAGGCATTATTGAGACCAGGATTACTGCATGTTTTTGTGAGGGTATCAACCCTAGGAGATACGGGGAAAACATGCAAACTCCACACAGAAAGGCCCTATCACCGACCCCACCTAGGGTGTGGGCGCTGATGACGCGGAGGGAGAAACACGCCCCCAGCACCCACAGCGTCCCCCGGCGGGAATCGAACCCAGGACCTTCTAGCTGTGAGGCGAAGCGCTAACCACTGCGCCACCGTGCCCCCTTGAGAACGTATCTCTTAGCAAAATGCACCCCTGTGTGTCCCGGTGAAGCCGGTCGATTTGACATTTGGCCCAAGTGCGTGCCACAAAACTGTGGGAGGAGTAGCGGGGCTACGCCAGGCTACTATAGGTTTCCCTGCAGGGACAACCACAACCATGACAGACAACCACAACCATGACAGACAGACAGAGAGTTAGAGAGGACAAATAGAAGGAAGAGAGGGTGAGGTAGAGATGGAGGGAATGAGGGAGATGGACTTTTCTGTTTGGATGTACAGTATGGGCTGTCAAGGCCAGAAAGTATTGTTTTGCCACTCAATAGGCGTTCCCGATTAACTTCTGGGTATGATGATGATGTCACGCACATACCCTCTATCTATACTGATGACATCAAGGAACTCCATATATGGGCATAACGGGGACAAGGACTGACAGTATATCAGTCAGAACTGCGGTGCATCGTAGGTGTGAGGGCTGCGTAGCGGCCAACCTCTAGTTGAGTCAACGTTAAGTTAATAGCATGGTTGATAAGTCATGGACATTTCACAACCACCCACCCCTATTAACTCATTTAGTGCCCCTGAAATTAAATTATAAAGTCCACGACGCCACCTTCAGGCTGGCATCACCGCCGTTATCTTATTTTGAAGGCCAGAAGTCCACAGCGCAATCACTTCCGGTCTGACGTCATCGGGTCGTGCGCCGGAACCGATCCTTGTCCACGTGGAGTTGTGTAATGGCCGACCGGGAGCTTTTATAACTGTGTAACATAAGCGAGCATCTGCCTCCATCCTAGCTTCTAAAGTGTAGTTTTGAGATAATGGACATTAAAGATGAGATCCCCCGTCCACCTCAATGTTATGGATGGGACTATTTTGTGCTCGTGGAGCCGTGATGATGCGAAATCAGCGACGGATTTCGTCTCCGGACCTCCGCCCATTCTTCTCGGTAATGTACTCGCCGTTACAGTAATATATTACTTTTCCCGAGATATCTCGTGAATGGCACTACATATACTCGAGTACATTTCACGAGACATCTCGGGAATGGCACTAGATGAGTTAATACTCAACCCCCAAGTTAAGTTAATAAATGAAACATATGCAAAATAGAAAATAAAGTAACTAGAAAGATGCAATTCTGGGAAATTGCTAGTTGCCCTGACGCGAGTCACGAGGAATCCGCTGGGAAATCTATTTTGTCTTACCATTTGTCCCTATCATGCCCATATATGGATATCTCTGTAACTGTCAGTCCTTGGCCCTATTTTGAGCGGTGCTAACCATGGAATCTTTGTCCCTTTTATGCCCATATATGGAGACCCCTGATGTCATCAATATTAAGCCCATATCTTGGAATGCCCCTATACCTGTATGGACATACTGTGTCAATCTCATGTGGTCTATGACATCAATGATGTCAGTCATCTCCATATTTGAAGAAAGGTTACATTTTTGCATTTTCCCATTCAAGTCAACTTGAATCAATCAAATGTATTCACGAATAAATGAATATAAGTTAAACTATATAACGTATCTCGTAGCAAAATGCACTCAGACGAGTCACGAAGAAGCTGGTCGATTTGACTGTGGGAGGAGTAGCGCTGCAAAATAACGTTTATCCGGAAAGATGGAAACAAAAAAAGTCGGACAAGTACTATCGGGTAAATTATTTCCGTTAATTAGTGTACGAAATTGTAAATTCCACTAAATTAGTGGAAAAAATTATCTTTGTGTATGTACGATATACAAAGTATAAAATCAAAGCAGTGACAATTACATGTTTTGACATCGGTACAGTCTTCTAAGGTTTACAGGTATCTATGTATGTATGTATGTACAGTATGTGTCCTTACCAGCATTACTAGGCACAAATGGTTAAACTTTAGACAGACAGACAGACAGACAGACAGACAGACAGACAGACAGATGGATTAGTTTTGTGCCTGATGATTGGAAATGGCTGGTCCATCAGTGAAAGGAGAGGTAGAGTGAGCGGACAGGGAGTGACAGCGCTGTGTTTGTGATCTCTTTACAGAGGAAGGGGGATTGCTTGGGAGGGGAGCTGGAGAAATGTGCCAACCCTAATGCCTTATGGCAACTCATGTTCAGCTGATAAGACAATATTTCATGTAGGGTCAGGGCCAATAAGGGGCCTTTTCAACACCGCAGAGATGAATAGGGCCTGACTGGCATGATCAAAATGCAGACTGTGCACACACAAAAAAGCACCCGTGCGTGCGCGCGCGCGCACACACACACACACACACACACACACACACACACACACACACACACACACACACACACACACACACACACACACACACACACACACACACACACACACACACACACACACACACACACACACACGCACGCACGCACACACACACACACACACACACACACACACACACACACACACACACACACACACAAACTGTGAGTGCTGTGAGTCTAATGCATGTGGGCAGGCCTACACAACCCTACTCAGTCATAATACGAGAGATCTGAAACTGATTGAGAGGTGACTCCAGAAAGGTTGCGATCCAGGCATCATACTGTATGTACAGTGATGCTGAATAACTGACAAGGCAACTTGATATATACCTGCTGTTATTATAATTTCTAAAGTCACAAATGAGCAATTGCAGGCAGGTGACAGTACAGTACAGTACAGTACAGTACAGTACACAGTAAAATCTCAGTGTAGATCTGCTTTAGGATTCAGGTGGTTAAGTATAATTATTATGCTTAATAACATTGCATTGTTAGCTTGCACGTGATATTGTGTATATACTGGGTCCCTTGCGGCCTCTGTGTATGGAGAATTGGCACGCGGGGCCGAGGAAGGGTTAAACCTATAAAGAGATATACTTCAGCCCTGACCCCTGGCTCTCCGAGGTATCTCCCCTGTGCAGGATTCTTATTCAACTTCAAACTGACAGTGTTTTTAATCTTTTCTTTGCCTCTCTCCTGGAGATTGGGGAAACAAAAATCAATACTGTGTGGCAGGCGATGTAGAAGCGGGGTGAATTACAAGGCCTGGGCCAGCGCTGGCCGGCTCGGCAGCCTTGAGCAGGGAACCATGGGAGTATCATCAGAGACCAGGGGGGGGGGGGGGGGGCGCGTGCAGGGGGGGGGGGGTCACAGGTTCAAGCCAGGACCAACAGACAGAAAAGTCAGGTATTTACTGCCAGGGCAACGAAATGAGAAATAACTCCCACGTAGCGCCATGGGTTGTGTGTGTGTGTGTCTGTGTGTGTCTGTGTGTGTGTGTGTGTGTGTGTGTGTGTGTGTGTGTGTGTGTGTGTGTGTGTGTGTGTGTGTGAGGGGGCGGCTGGGGGGTTTGGGGGTAGATTGACAGGGTTTGGGGGGGGGTAGTGAATCTCCTCAAATCTCCTTCACGCTCTCTCTCTTTCTCTCTCCCTGAGAATAGTTTTAGCCTCTGTGCTGGTAGTATACCCACAACCAACCACCCACCCACCCCACTTCCCCCAGCCCTCCTTCTGCTGACTCCCCTTTCGGATGATATATCGGGCCGGGGGCCGGCGATCATGCCCGCGCTACAAATCTGAGCCACGGAACATATCGACACCCCGGCCTGTCATTATCCGTTAATCACCCCGCTGACGGTACGTTTCAATCCAAGCGCCCTGGCAGCCCACCAAGTTACATAAATGACCTCCGATAAATCCACCGGATGGAAGAGAGCGCACACACACACACACTGGGGCCTACTACCATTTCCATCTCACGTTAAACCCAAAACACATCACAAAGTTGCGCAAGGGATGTCAAAAAGTGTTATAAAATCACATCTACTCCCGTACAAGTGTTTCCCATTTACTGGGAGGCATGCAGCATAAGTGAAGTACACAGTGCTGACTATAAAGTGAGTTGGAGGAGTGTGGTTACTACATTTAATTTAACAAACCCCTACTGAAAACAGGTGCAAGCTTATGGCTCTCAAAGCATATCAACATGCAGTGCTATAAAATGATGGTCACCACTTCACATGAGTCTGTAATGTTCTGGAGAATGAATGGTACAACTGGAAGAGGAAAAAAACAAAAATGGCAATCCCATAATTGTCAAATCAAAACCTTTCAAAACTTAAAACAAGCAGCTCACAATACAACTCGACGCATTGTGAGCTTGTAGATCTGCTATTTTTTTAATCCTTGGAAATATTTTGTAAATATATGCCTACAGACTACAGTATAATGACATGCCCCAAATAGGGATGCCAGGGTGAAAGAGTGAAAAGTTAATGGTTCATCGTTAAAAAAAATTACATCCCATCTCACCATCACCACTAAATTATTGCATAACTTTTCCAATGTCTTCCTCTTGTTATTATGGAGTAGCCAACAGAAATTACAGAGATTCTGTGAATGCACCAGCTGCTGAATAAACGGCCTGATACTAACTCATATGATCCAGCTCGCCTGTCTTAGAAAATAGTTTCAATAAATGGCTGCCAACCTAAATCACTTTACATGGTGATTTGTCGAAATGCAGAGCTGTTGTACACTCTCTAAATCAAGACAGTTTTGGGAGAAATGCTTCTCATTTGTCACTTTGTTTCCTGCCACTGGTGGGAACCCATGTGCACTGGTGCATGCTGTCTCCTTGTATAGGATAGGCTAAAGAATTGTTTAGAATGTACTGTATACAGTAGCCTACTATACCATCATGATGACAAACATTTATTATTGCTTGTATCATGACATTACGTTTAATTATATATATAACGTCTCTAAAAATACGTGTGGGGAAATTCCATTAGTGAGATTGGTAAACACCACTGGCATCTTCTTTTACCATGTATAGTCTATGAAACAGCTATTCAAGATTCACGCAGACCCTGTTATAACTAGC
Source organism: Nannobrachium achirus (assembly GCF_963921795.1). NCBI lineage: Eukaryota > Metazoa > Chordata > Actinopteri > Myctophiformes > Myctophidae > Nannobrachium > Nannobrachium achirus. Next base: position 34,129,665 of record NC_137810.1, read on the forward strand.
TTACCAGTGGCAGTAATTGTGAGGTCTTCAAACTATGAGGCATTCCTCCTTTGAGGGGCACCAGCAAATTCCAACAGAGGCACATAGATGACTTGATTATTACTTACCAAGGAAATTCCACTTCCATCAAACTGCATATTAGTTTTGGTTTCCCAATGTGGTACAGTCCTTGAAAAATGGTTTATGGATGGTTTCTGAAGCATCCAGGATTAACAAAATAAATCCAATAAGATTATTAGATTGTCCCCATCGCACATTCCCTTTTAAAAGAGGTTTACAGTGTGTCTTTTGCCTGTACCTTGTTTCCGCCAGGCCGAAAGGCATGGCCGAGACTATATTTTCGCCCCTGTCCGTCCGTCTGTGGACAGCTAATCTCTGGCACTGCTGGCACGATGGCAGCGAAACTGTGCACGCGCACTCCCTGTGTGCCAGAGCAGAACCTCTGCAACCAAAAAAAATCCTTTTTGGACAGTACTCCTACAGATTCTGTCCAAAGATCCCGCAAATCGGTACACAGCATCTCTATAGTCATTAAACAAAACAGATCTTTCAGATTTTTCATATTCCATCCTGATTGGCTTAGACTGGCTTCCAAAGTTTGCAAGAGTGCTCCCTTTTGAACAAAATGCCTCAAATCATGAACACAGAGTGAGATTTCCGTGAAATCTTTCACGCACATTCCCACTAGGTCGAGGAACAAATGCCATTCTTTTCACATTGGCCTGTTATAGCGCCACCTGCAGGTCGACTTTTGCAACACACATTTTTGGAACAAAATGCCTCAAATCATGAATGCAGTGTCAGATTACCATGCAAAGGCAGAATAAGACATGGCAGCCTTTTCACATTGGACTATTATAGCGCCACCAGGAGGCCACAATAACATACCTTTGCTCGGAAGAGCACTGCTTCTATTGTTTTTCCCCATTACAACCGAGTATCATCTCTAATATTATCTTGTTGTATATAGTATTGCTGTTGCTAGCCCAGTCTTGTGGAAAATGCCACACCAATCATGCGCAAGAACTCATTTGGACAGTCTGCTTCAGTAAAGAGTCAAAACTTTGGAGCTCTTTATTTGCCCTCTGATCTCTGATGGCAATGCTTTTAACAGAGGACGATTGTGATGTCCATGTCAAATAACATAAACATAAACATGTCACTGCTTGTACAGTAGCTGAATGAATGAGTGACACTGACAAATAAAACCCTCTTGATGGATACCTTCTTGAGCAATGTAATATAAATCCTAGGCTATTCTGTAGCATAGCATAGAATAGTATAATAGTGCTGTATAATGCAGCGTACAGTAGCACACTGTGCTAGTATAGTATAGTATAGTATAGTATAGTATAGTATAGTATAGTATATAGTAGAGAAGAATAGAGTATATAGTCATGTAACCTGGTTCCCCACAGTCCATGTGTAAAGCCTGGATTTTGGTGTGGTACAGTACGGTACCGTATGGTGTGGTGTGGTGTGGTACGGTGTGGTACAGTACAGTACAGTACAGTACAGTACAGTACAGTACAGTACAGTACAGTACAGTGTAGACATAATGGAACTAGTCCTACAGCATGAAACGTGATTACCACAAAACCCAACTTGGTAGCTTGACCTTCTTTTCCGGTGTCTGAATTTTCCCCATGTTGCATAAATCCCCAAATTTCCAGCAGACTGGAAACAAACGGCACACATCGCATTTGATATGGCGTAGTTTAAAATGTAATATTTCTTCCTCCGCCAAAAATAATGCTTGATTAATTTGTGTTTGAGACTCCGGGCCTAAGCACTTTGATCAATATGTGTGCAACCACCTGCCAATACCAGGCTGACTGAGTAATTAGCCAATGTGCTCCAGCGATCGTTGGCAGGCCTGACCGGGGAATGAAGTCGTACAGGCTAAAAGCTGCCAGGAAAAAAAAGGCAGTGCCTTATTCCAGTTCACATAAAGGGCTTGTATGGACTGATGGTTCTGCCACAACATTGAGGCAATGGAGTCAAATTGTAAAACTATTTCATATTGTCATACGATGGCAGTGGTGTAAAGTAACTAAGTACATTTACTCAAGTACTGTACTTAATTTCCAATACTTTTACTTCTACTCCACTACATCTCATACTGTTCTACATTTATTTTAAAACTTGAGTTACTAGTTACTTTGTAGATTTTGATTATTATTACAACACGATTTTTATACATATTATACACTTGAAAGCGAGTCTGCATAATGAGTACTTTCTACTTTTGGTACTTTAATTACATTTTGATATCAATACTTTTGTACTTTTATTCAAGTAAATTTTGAATTCTGGACTTTTACTTGTAACAGAGTATTTCTACATTACAGTATTGATACTTTTACTTAAGTAAAACATTTGAGTACTTTTTCCACCACTGGACGAGTCAAATTCTAAAACTATTTCATACTGTCGTACGATGGTGTCTAAAAGAGCTCACAACGTGTCGCATCGTGAAGCCTTGTTAGCTTATAGGTCTGTTTTTGTTATTTTTGAAAATGTTTGCAACAGCAGTGCACCACAAATCATCTGTCCATATACAGTATTATTTACATACATTGAGACCACTTTCATTTGCAAGAATTTTAATTCCAACCAAAGACTGAAGTAGTGTGCTATAAATATCTATGCCTGTCTGATTGCCACAGGAGGATCAAACACAGACAAACAATGCTCTTTCTAAACAGTTTGTTCTGACAGAACCATGACAGAAATTACTGACAGCTCCGGATACACAGGAACATCCGTAGATCAGACGAGGTTTTATTGCATCAGAAATGTATTCTAAAAATGATACATCAATCAGCGGTGTATTAAAAGCGTTCGAGCTCTTAGATTAAAGAAGTTTTGATTTCCCTGACAACGGAGCCTAATTAAACAAAACACATCTCTGTTTGCCTGACTGAAATAACTCAATTATAGAAACTCCAAACATCTGGCCCTGGATGAGCTGAATTGATTAAGACCAAGATTACTGCAATGATTAAATTACACAGTAATCATTTTTGGATCCAGCAAGGTCTCTGTTATAAGTGTGTCGAAGTCAAAAGGTGTGAAAACAAATCCAGACACTGCAGCAGCTGCAGCCACACACTTCATGGTTCTCATAGAGTATCTACAGTTATCTACAGTATGTGCAGAAAAATGTTCTTGTCATATCATGATGTGACTAGATCTATTTTACTTAGCTTGTTCTTTCATGAATAATGGCTAAATAATGATTTCTATTGCTTTTATTTTGACAGTGGCAAATTATACGGAGCTGTCGTCCATGGCAGCTTATTACTTTGTACGCTATTTAGATAAATGCTGATTATGAGAAAATTACAGTTGGGTCTATGCTTACACCCTGCATGCCATGAATGCTAATAATTATTATGAACATTGCAGCCATCCTAGCATTATTCTGCCAAGGCTTTGGGAGACCAGAGGGTTTGAGTTTTTTTTCCTTCGGCCTATGTATCTAGTGCCACCAGCCCATTACCCTTGCTAGGACAGGGCAGAACAGAATCTTCTGTGGCCTTTAATTTCAGAAATTCTGAAGAGAAGAAAAGGCCTAATTGAAACTTTCTTTCAACGTATCGCCGCTTGATTTGACACTGGACTTTCCCATTGTCACAAAATCAATAGAGGGAAGACAGGCAGGGACTAACTGGAAAAGGCTTTTGGCTTTTCATGCGGCACGCAGGCGGGTGAAAGCGCCGGGGTTAAGTGGTGTGTTTCTGATGCTGAGTGGGTCTGGGACACCCTACAATCTCACCAGCCTGCAGGAACTCTCTGGCGTAATGGCAGGGCAAATCGCTCGGGGAGGAGGGGAGAGGGGGAGAGAGGGGCCAACTCTGCAGTGAGTGTGTCTGTCTGTCTGTCTGTCTGTCTGTCTGTCTGTCTGTCTGTCTGTCTGTCTGTCTGTCTGTCTGTCTCTGTATGAGTGTAGGAGGGCAGGACATTTAGGGCATTTCATTGCTCATAAACTTTACAGTAATTGACGTATATGCACCATAATGACTTTACCCAACTCCCAAAATGAACATAAAAAACTAACACTATAGCCTTTGCTGTTATCACTGTGACGGAGTACATGTCAAACTGCATGCTATGTTTGCGCACTATATGCATGCATATCCGAACATATCTGTACGTGTGGTGCATACATTACATGTGTGGTTCTAATGGTTGTATTAGTGTGTAGTGACTCACTACTGTCGTGTGCCAACAAAGTTGAAAATATTTAAACTCTCTGAAACCAGATAAAAACGCCAGATGATTGTGTACACACTACACACAGCACAGATTAGACACAGCACCTTTCAGCAGAGCCTAAATACAAGCAGCTCCCATTGAATTCAATTTAAAACATATACTATGTGCTCAGAGCACATTGCATTTGGTTGTTGATACCTTGAAAAAAGAAGACGACATGCTCACAACAACGCAATGACACGCATTGTGAGCTTGTTGCGACCGGAGGTCGCAGTATACCATGAGAAATGTCGCATCTTGTCCTTCCGTCTGTACAGGAAGGCTTGTCCTTCCGTCCGTGTGATGTCACGTGACATCACCTCATCAAAGATCAACCCCTGGATATCCATACTGTGTCAGTCAATCAGTACACATTTTTACAGTCTATGGGTTGGTTCCCTTGCAACTGTGACATCACAGGTGATATCACAGGTGACATCACCTATGTAAAAGTCCATATATGGGTATCCCTTTTATGCACGGCCCAAGAGCCTTCTTTACTCTGATTTACACCCTACCTTCCCAGAAAACGTTAATATTAAGTCCATATATGTATATGGATATATCAAACATATAATTTTCCAAATGTCTGTCTGTCTGTCTGTCTGTCTGTCTGTCTGTCTGTCTGTCTGTCACAGCGTTTCTCCTCAGTGGCTGGAGCAATTGATCTGAAATCGCATCACCATTAGCATATGAGCACACCTGACATAACTGTGAAGCCTGTTTGTCACTTTCACAAATCATATGCTGTATATTAGCATTGCTATGGTGTATCTACTATCTATTCTGCATCTAGCATGAGGCATATCTATTCTGCATCTAGCATGAGGCAACATGTTTAACCAGCTCTCTGTGTGTGTGTGTGTGTGTGTGTGTGTGTGTGTGTGTGTGTGTGTGTGTGTGTGTGTGTGGGGGGGGGGGGGGGGGGGTCTGGGGGGGGGGCCGGCTGTCTGGCCCTGTTACAGATGTTGTCCAAAAATCATGCAGATCGGTACACAGTATGTCTGTAGCCATTAAAACGAAACGGGTATTTCTTACATTGATGCTCCTACATATTATCATGCAAGCACCAGTTAAAGGTATACAATATACTGTGTGCACAGTGCACACCCCATAACCCACACACTGCACATCATTTCGGAGCTCATATCTTTGAACGGGTAAGGGCTAGTATAAATAAAGGATCAAATAAATAAAATGTCCATATACAGTATGGGCATTCCCAGATGATGCCCTGTTAGGGTACCCCTTATGCCCATATATGGAGATCCCCAGGCATCAAACCCAGGCCCTAACTTGCCATGGCCCTGCTTGGCTTTACTAATTAACATACGTTTTATGCCCATATATGGAGATCCCTGTCCCAATGTCATCAATATTAAGGACATATCTGGGAATGCCCATATTTGGTAATGCCCATATATGGGCATGTTTTGACATAACATTGTTGACTATCATGCAGGGGTCTCCATATGGGTAACTGGTCCGATATACATCACTGACCAGATGGCCAAGAATTGGCGCAACCTCGCCCTTTTGTTGCATGCCGCCCTGAGGCGTCTCACTAGTATGTGTAGTGATGCGCGGAAGCGGGGATTGAACCCAGGACTCCCACTTGCCAGACCAATGCACAACCAGTCGTGCTAATAGGGCTGAGCCCGATTAGCAGGGCTGTTGTCGCTAGTTCATGGCTGTACTAACTATGGGGGCTACAATCACCCCCCCGATCTTTGGAGCACACCCTCGTGCTTCACGCGTCCCTCATATCCCTCATATCACGCTCCTCATCCTGCCGACAACGCCAGATCGTAGTGATGCGCGGAAGCGGGGATTGAACCCGGGACTCACACTCGCCAGACCAAGCACAACCAGTCGTGCCAATAGGGCTGAGCCCGATTGGCAGGGCTGTTGTGGGCTGGTTCATGGCTGTACTAACTGTGGGGGCTACATATGCATTATGAGCTTGTAGATTGGCAAATTCTTTAAACATTTACAATTGTTGGAGAATTCATGTGATTACGCAGGTGAGACTGTTTCCTGTAAGAAGAAATAAGGACTAGTCAAAGAGTTTAAACTACTGTAGGAACATGAATTGTTCAAGTGAGGGCTTGGGAAGCCCCAGTTAATGCACTTAGGCAAATACAGGAGGCTAAACCCATTTGGGTAAGTAGGGAGCAATTACACGTGAGGATGATTTAAGGGAATGCTGCCACTATGGTGTGGAGCCAGGACCTCTACAGATGAAATGAAAATGGTCCCTATAATGGCAGAGGCGACTACACAGCCACTTTGGATGGACTGACTATTACGGCACGTCAACACAGGAAAGAAAAAGAGCAAAACTATGAGGACGGCAATTAGGGAACATGATAGAAAATGGATGGGGGGGGCATCTCAGCTACGGTAAGCGTTACGGGCAAAGGACTTGGGAACAGCGGTTAATGCAGAGATTTATAGGATTTTTGATCATAGACTTGTACATTATAAATTTTCCGACAGTAGTAATAGCCATAATGAGGTCACCAACTGCACAGTGTCATCTCAGCACTTTGGAGGGTTTGCGCGCAACTATTGAGAGTGGCTGCCCGGTATTGTGAATCATTAGACGACGGCATCAGTCACCAAACATTACCTTAATGCAAATGTCAGCCTGACACTGGGCACATCTCAGTCTTGTGAAAGCTCATCCTTCTACAATGCTGGGATGAGATTGGAGCAGGGCTGCCAGTGATCTGCTGCAGGAATAGCATTATGCAAGATCTACAGGGTGAATACCGCACAGATATTAGCACTAATATGCACAATCATTGTCATCATCTTTATGACTTTCATCATCATCCTCCCCTGCACCACCATCGTTGCCTGATCATTATGTAAATACGCTCTTTGCATTTTGCGGCTGAAAATTCTGGACTCTTCCACTGGCACAGCAGGCACCGCACCATCTTGCATTCTGCATGTGCATATTTCAGTGTTTTCCTTTTCTTTTCTTTTTTTTCTCTCTGCCGGCGAAACGCGCAGTGGCAATTAACACAGGATTAATTGGCATCTTTATCTCATTAGAGCCAATCTGATCAGAGTATGATGAGATTTCTGGGTGCTCCCATTTGTTTAAGCGGATTGTGGTAATTGCTGTCATTATTATGGGCTCTTTAGCGTCATCCATGGGGCCTCCTCTCCCTGCCTGGACCCCATAAAGCCCAGCCATGTGTCACAGCTCAGTTTAGTTAACCCCTGGAATGAGCCCAGCGGTGCCGGCATGTGCTTAACGGCCGAACGGTGATTAGCTCTCACACGTCAGCCTATTAACACCCCCCTCCCCAAAACTGCCTTTGTGTTCTCCTAATTACAAGCCCACCTTCCCAAATAAAAACTTTACAGGTCCCCTATGTGGGGATGGCGGGGTGGGGGGGACACATAGTCACAACCACAGCGCAGGATGGTACCAACGCAGGTTCAGACAGTGATGGGTTCTTTTACAAAGCCCCGGGGACTCATCTGTCAATCCGGCAATGATGTAGTTCTCGACTGTGGCACGTACATGCCGTAAAAAAGGATAGATGTCTCTTTATAGACAATGAGGGAAAATTACGGTTATTTCACCCACTGATACTAAGGCTTTCAGTAGGGGGTGATATCCAACTGGCTCCAAACACTTTCCCCATAACATATTACTACTCCTTTACTGTATATTTTACAGTATCCATATTATAGTAAATAAGGCGGATCTAAAGCATGCAGCATCGCAAGACAGCGTTTCTGAGGGAGGGAGCTATTACTTCAACATGGGCCCAGGATCTACAACCCACAAGAGAGGATGGGAGAGAGTGATATGGAGATATAGTGCGCAATAGAAACAGAGAACCATTGATCCCACAGTGCACAAACTTTACCCTTGCTGGTAAGTTCTCTAAAGGGGGCAATCAAGTTTTATGTGCTCGTAACTATTTCACCCCCTCTAAATGTTAACAACTGAACACTCACACTATATGGTCCGTCCCCTTTGTTGCTCTGCTGTGGCGATGAGCCCCATCTCCATGGATTTGCAATGTAATAACAATGTAATCCTCTGACATACAGAGTGGCTTCTCAGGTTTCATCCTGACAAGCAGTGACTTAAACCAAATTCATGGTGCCAATACATTGTCGTCTCAGGTCAATTGGGTCCTGCGGGGCCTCTAAAAACATATGGGAGGAGATCTGTCCATATCCCACCCATTGAACAAGGGAGAGGTGTCAATAGTAGTCGAGATGCCCTGACATGCCACGCCACCTCCACTGTTCCTCCAACAACTTTGTAGAGCAAAACAAAATGTGCAGCGGAAGTCTGAGGCCACATTTAGACCAAATCCATCATTGCAGTTACATACAATTGAAGATTGTTGCTTTGAAATGGAAGGACACATACATAACCAATGGATTCTTCAGTTTGAAAGCAACAATTGAGCAAGAAAAAGAAAGAAGCAGGCTGCAGTGTAATTTTTGCAGGCAAGTCTCTCAGGCACATCACTGAATCATCCATGAAATCCTTTTCAAATCAGTGATAACTGAACCTTCATTCTCACCGTTATTTAAATCTATAAGAATTAACATCCAGTGAAATTCACTTTGAATGCCCATAGAATCGGAATTAGTAGGAAGTTAACTTGCTGAGACATCCGTTCAGTGGCTCACCAATATGAAAACGAATGTTCTGGATTTGAGGACCGTTTTTTAACAGCAGTGTGAGAAGACAAGTGAAAACTACACCAAGCTTTGAGACACGGAGAAACAGGCTCCTCTCGGATGTGTCACAAAAGAGCACCCGTGATTGTCAAGAAATTAGACAACCATGCGCTCCATCAGAGCGCTGACAGTCTGCGCTTGTGTGACAGCAGCAGGCACCAGTTGTACCCACTCACCTATGCCTCGGAGTACAAACAAAGCTTTGATTCCCCACCAATTCACAAAGAGTGTACCCACCCTATACCGCGCATGCCCTCATCTCCCCTCACACAATCCAACAAGGCGTGTATAGCCCATCTGTACCTGTGGGAAGCTTCTCTCTTCTTCATCAAAGAGCAACAAGAAGATCAACATTACAACATCTGAAAGATTCCTCTCCAAGACCTAGGAGAGCATGTCGGAGGCACACAGGTGCAGACTGACACAGAAAAGACAGTAAAGAACTACTGTAACCACGCAGTACAAAAAATGGATTTGTACACTCGAGAGTTACAAATGCATGAAGGCTGAGAATTGTACTGAGAAAGGGTTGTAGACACCTTCTACAACAGCCGAAGTTGTGGTGGGGACAAATCTATTTTTCACTTTTTTCTAATTTAAACAGTTGGTAATCTGATGAGGATCAAAAGAGGCGCACGTTCATTTTTCATTTAAAGGCAGGTGCTGAACTTCAAACTACAAAACTTAAGAAACAAATTAAAAGTTTGCACTATGTTGCTCCCTTTTATTTATGGTACTGCCTGAGTGGGCTGAGCGACGTTTCGAGCACACTGCTCTTCTTCAGACTGAACCACAGTGTAGCGTACGTTACTTTGAAAATGGATATAAAATCAAGAATCAGTACCAGTAACATACAGAAATATATTGTGTATTGATGTAACATGATCTGATTCTATGGCTGTTGGCTCTGTGCATAACTGTAGTTCCATGTTTTCAGAAGCATGGCATAGGCTACAGTACGTATTTATTTTTTTGGTATTAACTAAAGTTGTCCTTTAAGTCAAAATTGTTCAAACAATAAAACATTTGGAAACACACGCACATGCATTCACAACCATTTGTCAATGGACAATAAACATTCTCTTATTTATACTTGAGAAAGCAGCAGTCCATGCATTTATAAGCCATAATGCAGCCAGTATCATCGTCAATAAGTTTGGTTGGGAGGCTGCAGGGTCAGGGGCATCAATTGGGTATGGCAGGGGTATGCAGCTGCCATACCCTGGGTCCAGGGGGGAAAATAAAAGTTACTTTTAAATATAAATCCACAAATGTCTCTTTGTCTATCTGTGCTGGTTATTATGTTGTTAAATTACAGTAAAATAACTACAAATGTAAAATAACTACAAATGTAAAATAACTACAAATGTAAAATACAAATACAAATAACAAAATGGTCACTTTAACAAGGTATAATTGTATTCTCCACACTTGTATTCTCCCCATCTTGACAGAATGTTATATTCCCAGGTTCCGCAGGTCAGCTGCACAGGTGCAATGCATTATTGTTAATTGTGGCACATTTACTAACATGCCAAGTTTAGCTGCACTTGAACAACTGTTCCAGGCTGCCCAAGAAACCGTAGAAACGGAGGAAAAAATAAAATGTACTTCTTAAAATAAATGTATCATGCCTGTTGCTAAGGTATGGCAACATGACTGGTGTCTTGCACGCGCGAAGGCGCGCGTGCAAGACACCAGTCATGTTGCCATACCTTAGCTTTTTCTGAACTGACGCCACTGTGTGCAGGGTCCACACGTTCAATTACAGCATGGTGTACTGCAAAGCACAAACACTGGCAGGCCAGTGTCTCTGATGCATCAGAAATATTCATGTCAGTGCCCTACAGAACCAAGCAGGCCCGACTGCCTTTGAGGAGAGAGAGATGAATACTCAGCAAGAGGAGAGGGAGGAGAGGGGGGTCGAAAGAAGGCAGAAGAAACAGAAGAATAAAAAAAAAGAACAATGTTAAAAATGAAAAGGCAAAGCAGCCTTTGCTCTGCTGGATATTTGAACTTCACCAGATGCACACACAAGCTTTTTCTGTGTCTGTGTGTGTGTGTGTGTGTGTGTGTGTGTGTGTGTGTGTGTGTGTGTGTGTGCACGCGCGCGCACGCACGCACGCACTCTCACTCACTCACTCACACACACACACACACACACACACACACACACACACACACACACACACACACACACACACACACACACACACACACACACACACACACACACACACACACACACACACACACACACACACACACACACGCGCTCTATCTCTCTCTCTCTCTCTCTCTCTCTCTCTCTCTCTCTCATTCCCTATCTCTTTCATCTCCTCTGCATCATCCCTTCATCGTTACCCTCTGTGCGCTCCAGGGATAACCCCCCGTCCCCCCCAATACTTACCACTCGTTTGCTGTCCAAGCTTTGATATCTGCTCACAGCAAGATCAACAACTCGTGCTGGATCATTCCATTTCTCCAGCCACCACGGCTTTAATACCAGCAACAAAGCCAAGGCTTTTCAACTGCACAGTGAGTCACACATCTAGCTGTTATTCATAGCCGTTGTCTTCCCCAAAGCACAAAAACATATGCAGAGTTAACTTCCTGCACATGAAAAGAGAGTGCATATCCTGTGCACCTCTCAAACGTAGTTTGGGTATTACTCTGAGAAGTTCTGCCAAAAAATAGACCAAAAGAAAAAAGACGTCACTGTGAACAGCAGTGAGCCACACAAAAAACCCTGCAGCACTGAATTCACTTCAGCAAACACTGAAAAATAAAATATCACCAAAACAATCACAGTGCTTTAACTTCTTTCTCGGGCGGCAGTGGCTCAGGAGGTAGCCGCACCGCACCGCAAGGTTTCCTGTTAAATCCCTGGCTTCTCTTGGTGATCTTAAGCAAGACACATATAACCCTTAACTGCTTCCAATGAGCAAGCTGGTGTCTTGCATGGTTTCCTACACCATCGTTGTATGAATTATGGGTGAATGTAAAATGTGCTTTGGAGAAAGGTGCAATATCAAAGCACCATTTACTATTTTACCATTCAATGCCACTGTTAGCAACCTAAATAGAGACTATAAAACGTGGCTGCACAAGCCAATAATTCTGTGAGTCTTTAACCACAGACTTGAGCCTTCAATGTCTTCAAGGGGTGTGTGGGGGAGTGCACACTGCATGCTTTCTGGCCGTGCACACAGCCTGGTTCTGTCTCACTAAAGGTTCTGAGAGCCTCCAGGCCAGCCATCATCATACCAGGCATGAATTATAGAAATGTCAAGTGCAACCTCTGCCATACAACTAACTGAAGAGCCTTAGTATGAGGAGACGCCAAGCAGCACCATACAGGCACACTACTGTACGACCAGGAGGGACACTTATGCTGCAATATCAGTCAAATGAATATGAATAGTGTAGATATTGGAAGAAGTTGGTGTTTAGGATGACTGTACTGTTCAAACTCTACACACTCTACACACCAAGGGTCACCAATATGTCGTACATGGACAAATGTGTCCATGGCAAGACTTGGTCATTATAATTTTGATCATAAGACCCAAGTCTCCAGGTTTTCTTCGGAATATGTACAGTATGACACTATGGCATATTATGAGTCCAGTAGTACTAGTGGTTCACAAATGTTTTATTTGCTTAACTCTGAGAGTTTACAAATGCTACCAAATGACACTTACAGGTCTATTTGGTTAATCCATTTGTACACTCTCAGGGTTACAGACCTGTTATGGTCATCCAGGGCTAAGAGAATACCATAGGCTGAAATGGCAACGTTAACATCTTGGGTACACATATAGATAAAGTGAGCGGTGATTTGAAAATGCTAGAGAAACATTTTAAGATCAACCAAATGATAAATTGTTTTAGGTTTTGCACACTGGGCTTAAACACAAGGCTATAGGCAGATCATATCGAGTCAAATAGCTCAGAAATAAACGCCAAACTTCTTTATGGTGACAGTAAACGTATCTGCCATCAAACTTTGATCCGCGACAGATTGCCAACGACTGCGCGAGGTACACTCTCGCCATATCTGAGTGCCTCTCCAACAGATGGATCAAAGATGTGCACCGCACAGCAAATCTGGAACTCTTAATAATTCAGCAACTTCTTGTGTGACATTGACTGCAGTTTAGCTCACTCTCAAAACTGGGCACAGATGGGGAAGGCAGACGCGCCTCTTACAGCAAACACTGCACACTAACAGGGAGAAGTCCCCAAAGAGAGCAGCGCAGAAGGAGCGAGATAGGTAAGGACGGACAGAATGCTGCGCGGGCCCCCGGAGGCCCCCGGTGAGACATTCTCCTCAGCTGTGTCTGCGTGAACAGCTTGAGCCGGGTGCGCCACATGCTGCCGCCGGAGACACATCCGCCTGTTCACCAGTTTAATTTGTGCTGAAATTAGTGTCCGGCGAAAAGTCTGCCACATTCAGAAATTATTGACTGGATCTACGACAATAGAGTAAACCTGCACCAAATTAATAGAGCTGTATTTGTCATGGTAATCGCGTGTGAAGCGTACATGAATCAATGTGTACCGTAAAAAAGCGAGCTTGAAAAATTCATAATCGCACGCCCCGCTGTATAGTATTTCGTGTCCGTGTCAAGTGCTTGTAGAAAATCTTTTTGAAGTGTACTGTACGCAATCCTGAGTGTTAATTTGACTCTGAGAATGTAGAATGTAATTTGTACTTTCTCAGAGTTACACAGGATATTACTGTGTACATGTAGCATGTTCCAGCCTTACCAAATAACAGGACATCATACATGACATTAAATACTTTCTCAAAATATTGCTATATCAAACAAAGAATGTTATTGGTATTCCATAAGGTCCAACTGAGAACCCACAGGGACACGACAACAAAAAATAAAAAATGTCCGGAGAAAACAGCGCCAAGAAACCCAACCAACTTAATAATAACATGGCGTTGACAGAGCCATGAACAGTGTGAACATGAAACTGGAGGTTTTAAGATAGATAAGAACATCTGCTTTTGACTTCAGCTTTTGAAATATTGGTCTGTAGTTAATCCTATCTGTCACACACGTCTATTCTTATGCAGCTCACTGAACCAGGCTGACAATGTGATTTTATGGACTCGGAATGGTTCAGAATTTCAATGTTTTCTTTAATTTGCTCTGGGAAATCGGACATTTGAAAACATACTGTAGTTAAATGGCTCTGACTGGATCTGCATACCCACGAAGTCCAAGAAATGTCAGTAACCATCTGTGAAGGTCATGTCTACAATGTGCTTTAAGCACATAATATACCTTATGCAGCCATACAGCATTATACTATACATCAGTGATAAATGTTTATAAAGAATGCATGACACGTTGATATCTATCAACAACATATGATTCATAAAAGTGTTATATATACTGGAATGCTCAGGGATCATAACACATTCATACAAAGTCGTACTGCCATTATAACTTCCAAACACAACAAGTTATAAATAACTTATACAGGACATATATAAATAATTGTAACTCAAACATTCTAAATTGTGTATCTCCATGTATTGAGCATCCCTAGGCAAACTAATGTTTTGAACCGAGTTTTGCACCAGCCTCTTCTGTAAATAATAAATGTTGTTATAAGGCAGGGACTCTCAAACATTTCCATGCCAAGGACCCCCAAATAGACATAGCCTCTGACTGAGGCCCCTCTATTGCGAAATGGCTTAAAGAAAAATATTAGGGTAATTGCGTAAATAGCCAATCTACAAGCTTGCAGATCTGCTATTTTATAGCATGCAAAATATCCACTGCAGAGAAATATCCAAGTACCACACTACTTTACTTTACATATGTTTAACACAAAGGTTCACTTGACTAACACCTTATATGCAGCCCATCTATATAATGCATTATAATCATCTGCTTATAACACTGTATAATTATAGGCAACATATAAACACTCATGAATAATCATAATGCCTTATAACATTAATTAACATATACTGTACTTTCTTTCTTTTCTTTTTCTTTTTTTTTTAAAGATTTGTTTTTGGGCTTTTATGTCTTTATTGATAGGCTAGTAGACTGACAGGAAATGGGGAGAGAGATGGGCAGTGACACGCAGCAAAGGTTATCGGGATCGGGATTCGAACCCGCGACACACTGTCATGTGTGGTATGCGTCTGGACCGCAAGGCCAGCATAAAGCATTTTATAATTGCATATACAGTCTATTATAGATACCGTACATTATTATCTATTTATAACACTGTTTAATTACACATTATAAAGCTTCATTATTATATTATTAATATTTGTATTATTATTATTATTATTATTGCTGGTCACTCAAATAAGTGGTTAATTGATTGAGTGAATTTAACATCCCAGATTTTATGACTATCACTAGTATTGCTGTTGCTGCTGCTACTACAACTACTCCTACTTATTTTACTTTGACTCTGAAACAAAGCCTGACCTTGTCCGTATAGACCACGTCAACACGTGTCAACTCTTAAGATAAACTACATGTTAATAAAGATTAAATTAAATAGACGCCCTCTCTCCGACGGAAGGGAAAACGCTCCGCTGTCTGTTGGCAAGCAGAGAAACTTCCACACAACTTGGCACGGCTCCTTCAAGTCCTCTGAAACCCCCTGGCAGCGGTGTGACATGCACACACGCATGCACACACGCGCACACACACGCGCGCGCACACACGCACACACACGCACACGCACACACACACACACACACACACACACACACACACTTCATAAGGATAACTTCCACTTCAGCTGGTTAGGTGGTCTGTGCGTTCTCTCTCTTCCTCTCTCACACTCTTTGCATCATCTCGCTCTTTCTACTTTCGCTACCCTTTGCCTGTCTCACGGTCCTCCCTGCGGCACCAGTAGTTGTTAGTGTCTCGTAGTGGAGGTGGCGGTGATGGTGGTGGTGGTGGTAGGGGGGCACACGGAGCCCAATGGTCTCATTACCTCCACGCGTTCACCCTGCAGCCCTGGAGTGCGGGGCCCTGAGATGAGGGGTGGCGGACGGAGCTTGATTCGTTTTGATGTTGCGCAAATAACGAAGCTCCCCGAGTGCTAGCCGAGCGGAGCCCTGGGGAACCCTGACGCGCCTTCGACACACTGTGGATGCGTGAATGCCTTGTCAGGACAAACCGCGCCTCCCCCCTTCTCACACACACACACACACACACACACACACACACACACACACACACACACACACACACACACACACACACACACACACACACACACACACACACACACACACACACACACACACACACACACAAAGGTCAGGGAGTAATGTCTGCTGGAATTCTGTGTCCTCAGGGCTTTTCTCATTAGCAACCCGGGAGAGGGTGGATCTCTGGTGTCAATCAAAGGACACTGTAAAGCATGATTTATAGTTAGTAACGCATCAGTGTCTTGCACCTAAAATAGCCGATCTACGATCTCACAACATGTCACACTGCTGTGCGTCGTGAGGTTGTAGATCGGCTATATTCAGTGCGTGATGCAATGTGCAACCAAGTATGAATCAAGCAAAAGACTCTTATGGGGAAGCAAACAAACAAACTCGAGCTGCGCACTCTTCGTAACAAGCACAAGCTAATACAGTTGGGACACGTCTGTAGCCAAAATGAAAAGCAACTCTGAAAGTCGCTTTTCACTTACAGCTCAGCAACACATGCTTCTTTGCCCCCGCATCCCCATTCCCGACCACATGCAGTGCACCATCACACATATCCCACAGTTAATCTCCACGCCTCGGCCTCCAGGCTGACAGTTCAGCTTGATAAGGTATCCGTTTTTCCATTATTGTGTCTAGGATGATGGCTGCGAATATGTACACATGTACAGCTAATACAGCGCTGTGTCTGCCTCAGTGATGCTTCTGACTGGTGGAGCCTAATACCACCTGATTGCCAGCGCTCAGAGAGGCTTTGCTCCCAGTCTGCCTCCCTCCCGTCCGCCTCCTCTTCCAGCTCTGTTGTTTGGTCTCTGGAATAATCTAATAGGCACATTCCGCCTGAGATGTTTCTGCCTAATATATCCTACAAGAGGCGAGCATGAACTGGCTGAGAGGGAAAGGCTACACTAACTGGCCTCGGGAATGCTCAATGGTTGCAAGTGTCATCATCAACACAGCAACAATGATGCAAACCTAACACAGTAAAATCCTCAGAGATCATTTAACTCAGAGTTAAAAGGACCAAATGGACCACTAATGTATTACTATACAGTATACACTGCTCAATAAATAAATACATAAATTCCCTTAAAGGACAACTTTGTTTGTTTTTTTACAACCAGGGTTCATATTTTATATTGTGATTAGAGACAAGAAAAGATGAGCGAGATTTTAGCGATTTTGATTTCAGTGGACATGCATACAAGTGGCTAGATACTGTATGTCTTTTTATACACAATAAGCTAGCGATTTCTTTATTACTATTTACAGTAGTAACACTACTTTTCCTCATAAGTCACATCTGAACATGAAAGATTGTGGTGCATCTTGGGAATGGACTAATACTGTCACCAAGGGTAACTTTGTTGAGAGAGGAAATCACCTGTACATATGAAACTCTGATGGTTTGGTAACACTCATGACATTGGAGTTAATCTAGGAAAATCTAAGCAGTAAACACAGAGTGGAAACTGCAAGTGCCTTGGGCACTTCAAAGATTGTCTGGTTAATGGTGAGGCTTGCTTTCATCCCATAATATGGGGATGACCATAGCGCTCAGATCGGCAGTTCTAGAAAACCAGATCTCCATATATGCCTATATCCTTCAGGTCTTTGGAGTTTGAAGTCTGTCAGATGGTTACACATCTTGTGCATTTATAGTCGCATAGTGCTAGATTTGTGATGCTGATTCCTTTCACACAGCAGCTCAAAAAGAAGGGCTTTAACTTTTAAGCTGATATACCAAACAATAACAACTTGAGAGAAAGCATTAGAACATTGAAGGTTTACTCAGTTGAATGAGTAAAATAAACTATGTATGGTAAAAATAAAGAAAATGCCTTTAGTCAACTCAATAAGATGATGGTATGCTTAACAAACCTTCGTTTATTTAATTACAAGGGTGGAACCTTCCATAAAAATGCACACTGCCAGCAGTTCATCCACCTGCTTGCCACTCAACATGTCTGTTTCAGGTGGCATCCTCGAGTATTCCCTATACACCACTAGAGGCATCTGTCTGGAACACAGAACAGGCAACACAAGACATTAACTAACAACATTGCAACAACAAAAAAACTCAGACACGACATGAGAATGAAGATGTCAGTACTTTTCATCAGGGGAAAGCAACTTGCTCCAAATTGTTCGTCACTGTCACTGCCTCATCAAGAGAAGAAGTTGAGGAGGCAGAGGATAATCAAATTTTAACCGTCCATCACTTTGAGTTTGCGGGAGACTCGGGAAGAGAGAAATCCTCGGAAAGGGTTACAGAGCAATCTCTCTCATTTTCTCTGTTTCTCGCCTCCACTTGGAGACTGGTGATGTATGTGTCTCCAATATACCAACTTCAGCAGAACCCTGATTGGCTCTTTTGTGGCTGTCCTATCAGATGGAGGCCTTAAAAAAAAGAGGGCGAGAGAGAGAGCGAGGTCTCCCTCAGCCAGCCTCATTCATTCCGTCCTGCGCCGCTCTGCAAGGCCAACAGAATGAGAAGTAGAACAGACAGCAGTGGGCAGCTGGATTAGCCAGACAGGCTGAAACACACTCAGTGAGTTCCTCACTGATCACTATCTGACACACAGGCAGGGGAAAGTAATCAGCAGCGCAACCCATTCCTACTTTTCTCCTGCACCAGCATTTTATCACAGCAAACTGTATCTGCAACTGATACACCGATATCCCAGGGAGCCAAGGATGTAGGTAGTGATTACCAAAAATACAGCACAGAGGTTCAAACCACATTACGCCTGCAGTGGTGGACATTTTCTTAACTACTTCAGCCCTATATACTTGGTCGTAAAACAAATAGCGAAAATAGCCAACGCACATGCTCACAACAAGTCCCAAAATAGGGTGATTAAAATAGCCTGCATGTTTTTTTTTTTATATTATCGAGCACACATATCAAACATACCAGACACTGATAGTGAAATGCATGACTTGATTCTGTCTGACCAGAAGCAGGGATAAAACATATCCCCACCGTCGATTACAATTAATGACCAGCGGGGGGGATGTCAAAAGCAGAGGCAAGGATTTCCCCCCCAGCGACAGAAATAGCACAAATTCAGTTACCGAAACTTACTGTAACTCCATTCATGGCTCCACAGGGAGCATACCACAGGATAAAGCCATGAAACACAATTACGACCAAAACGGGCCTGAGCCATGTTTCACATCACCATGCTTCACATAAACGGATATTTAACATATTTCGTTTCCATGTTGGCTATGATATGTATGCAGATAAAACTAGAAGCAGTGCTCTTCCGAGCACAGGTCTCCACCAGGCTGTGCGTCCTGGTGGTGCTACTGTATAATAGGCCAATGTAAAAAGGGTGGCATATGTTCTTCACCTTAGATCTTTCATGGCAATCGGACGCTGCATGCATGATTTCAAGCATTGTGTTACAAAAATGTGTTTTGCTAAAGTCTACCTGCTGGTGGCGCTATAACAGTGGGAACGTGTGTGCGCGATTTCATGATAATTGCACTTTGCGTTTGTGATTTGAGGCATTTTGTTCAAAACGGCTCAATCCCACAAACTTTGGAAGCCAATCTTAGCCAATCAGGATGGAATATGCAAAATCGGACAGATCCGTGTCGATCACATGACTGTCGAGATATTGCCTACCGATTTGTAGGATTTTTGGACAAAATCTGTAAGAATAGTGCACAGAAATGTGTTTAGCAAACATCGGCCACTAGTTGGCGCTAGAAAAGGCCCATTTGAAAATTTTAGGGCAGAGGTTCTAGATTGGCATCCAGGGAATGTGTGTGCTCACTTTGGCAGCGACCGGGCCAACGGCGACTGAGATTTGGTGCTCACAATCTGCGAGGACGCACGGACGCACGGACGGACGCACGGACGGACGGACGCACGGACGGACACACGGACGGAGGGGAAAACATACTCTCCCTCAGCCTTCGGCTGGTGGAGACAATAAGAATGTTTGGTAGAGCACCTCTCTGCGTGCGTGTGTGTGTGTGTGTGTGTGTGTGTGTGTGTGTGTGTGTGTGTGTGTGTGTGTGTGTGTGTGTGTGTGTGTGTGTGTGTGTGTGTGTGTGTGTGTGTGTGTGTGTGCGTGTGTGTACGTGTGGGTGTGGGTGTGTGCACGTGTGCATGTGTGTGTTTTGTTTTCCTATATTAATAATATTTAGCGATAGATTCGGGGAGTTAGGGTTAGGAAAAGATTCAGGTTGGGTAAGGGGTTAAGGTTACGGTCAGGTTAGGGGTAGTGCCTTTGAGGCTACGGTTAGGGTTAAGGTTAGGTGTGGTTAAGGTTAGGGCTAAGTTGTTAGAAAAAGAAAGTAAAAAAAGAAAGAAAAAGAAAACACATTACACTGAAAAATGTGTGCACTTGGAAGGGGCGAGTGTATTTTTCTAAATAGTGTGTGGACTACGTTCCAAAGCATTTGTGTAGCATTTGTAAACCGACTTGAAATGTGTTCCAGGAGAGCTGGTCTGTTTTCCCTTACTCCAGAGCAGGAGACAGAGATCACAGGGTGAAAAGTCAGAGGGAGGACAGCTTGACAGATAGAGCTGGGGTGGTGGAAGGGTCAGTGCTGGGAGGGCCATTTCCTCACTGATTTTTATCTGTCTATTAACACAATACACCACCTGGCAGTAATAAACACGCGCACACACACACAGCCACGAGCACAAGATCACAGCACATACACACGCTTAATGCAAATAAACACAAAGAGTGACCCATAAACTACACTTGTGAGGAAACATAAAAAGTCTAAATATACATCACAGGGAGAGCTCACGCGGTTTCTCATAAGCGCAGGACACGCTCACAAGATAATGTGGTCCTGTGGCTTTGCGCTCATGCACATACAACACACTCCTTTCAAGGCACACATTCGCACATTAATCAAAACAAGGCTGACAAGAAACTTTGAAGGTAACTCTTTGTCCCAAGAAACCGCCTCCTTTGATTGCATTTTCCTTTTATTCTTCAGTTTAATCAGAGGAGCCTTTTCAATGGAGAATTCAATTACACCACACACCTGAACACACAATGCACTGGACCCCGTTCAGCACAGACCATTGTTGGTTTAACGTTTAGGCATCACCGTCTCTAATAGGAAATATTGATTCAAATTTCCTCCCTTTCTCCCTGTCCAAGCTCCAGCATGTTGTTGTTGTTTTTTTTCTCTGAAGTTGGCTGGAATATGAACAGATTGGAATTGAATCAAAAGTGAATGGCCGTTTATTTCATTTGGGTTTATTTCCCCCTAGACAAGCAGAGGCCCACTATAGTTTATTGCTTGGATTATCATCCTGGAAAAGCAATTAGTATGAAATGATCCCTTCAATTCATTACCATCAGGAGGTGTGGAAACAGAAGCGAATGCAACAAGCCCCCGAAACCCACACTCCCAGCAAACTCTGGGCAGCATTTGTAATAAAATTGACACAGAACCTACACACCTATCGCCCCTTGACAATGGAAACAATGAGCATGAAGGTGTTAGTAATTGAGACCGTAAGAGAATAGTAATGCAGAAGAAAATTCTGAGCAATGAATGCCCTTTGCAAGAGGGGAGCACCAAGGGGTGATATATATCCTGTGAAAGGTCAACGTGGCAAAGTACGTCGAGAGAAGAAACAGGAGATATCCATACAGCTGTGGAAACAAGCGGCATTCTGGCGGCTGTGCAGGGCCATTTTAAGATTCAACAGTCCAGCCAGAGCCAAGTGGAGTATATACATCATGTCCGGGTGCACCGCGCACAGCGTCTACAAACGACTCCTGCACAGATCACTTCATAAATCTACTAAAGCGCACTTAATGAAGGTCTACGCTCCAGCCACAGAGATTTACATACAAGTTATGACACTTCAGAAGGCTCCGAGTCGATGCTGTTATCTACTTTCATTTCATTTCAGCTGGCGCGGAGGGCACTTTTTATCCAAGCAGTTTCCACAGGCCAAGTATATCAATTTCATATTACAGCCAAGAGACACTGCACTGCAAGACCACACCATAAAAACATTTAAATGGATATTTACTTCCTTAAACACAGTAATGCTAGGTTTACAATGATATATGGTATTCACCAATTCCAGCATTGTCTGCCATGCAGAGTGAGTGAGGCCTCATTGGTGTGCTAATAATTAGATGGAGAGCCCAAATGGTTGAACATGTGTCTGGATTCTCTTTTACAAAATGTAAAAATATGCTATTTTGAAGAATATGCTCGCAGAAATTAGCTTAAGAGCCGAAAGAGCTAATTGCTCACCACAGTGTTCATTTTCAAACTTTCACAAAATGCATTTAAAAGAATCCTATACAGACAACCAAAATAAAGAGAGGTTATACCCAGTGAATGATTAGTATTATTGTTTTTGCTTGTATTGTAATAATGTAATGTGACAGGGAACACATATTTAATGTAATTAACGTGATGTTGAATCCATCAATATAAAACATATATTCCATAATTCATCGGCAAGCTAGCTTGTCCCTCTTAGTAATAGAGAGAGAATTACAGTGTCATGTCCACAATATAGCATCCCCCCAGAATGGTGGTGTGCTCTGCAGAGCATGTAGGCTTTCTGTGTGTGTGTGTGTGTGTGTGTGTGTGTGTGTGTGTGTGTGTGTGTGTGTGTGTGTGTGTGTGTGTGTGTGTGTGTGTGTGTGTGTGTGTGTGTGTGTGGTGTGTGTGTCTGTGGTGTAGTGTAGTGTAGTGTACACTGTCTACCTGCCTCTACCACTGAGCCCATTGCCATGGGAGGGAGGGATCCGTGATCTCCCATCAAGCGCTCAGGAGAGCACAGCCACGCAAGATTGATGACACCCTCCGGAAGAAACAAAAGATCTGCCGCCTGCAAGAACTGGCTTATGAGACCTGATAGACTTGTCTCTTAATAAACATCACTGATATGTCAGCCACGGCATGTTTCACCCACTGCTGCGTCGTGGAGGGTACCGCCAAGAACTACAGCCCCCCACTGTCGCTATCCTCCCATAGTAATATGCCACAGTGGTTACACCATAAGATCAGGCTGCAATGCATGTAGCTGGGAAATGGTAAAGGCTTGCTGCTCCCCTCCCAACCCCACGCCGTCATTCTTCCCCTGAAATTTCTTATGGATTCTGTCACCACTCCATATTGTCAGAATATTTCTTCCCTGCCAATATCACTAAAGAGTGGACAGCAGACAGCAGGATCAGGCAACCTTTAACCATGTCCTATTTTATAATTAAAGGGTTAACATATATATACAATCCAAACATCAAGCATATCAAGCATTTTCAAAAATGTCAGAAATAGTCAAAATAACGTCTCAGCTTGCAGATTTTCTATTTTTGCTATTTGTCATATGACTTCGTAGTCGTATACAGTAGGACTTACAGTAAGTTGTTCATTATGTGCATGCGCTAAAGCCATGTAGTGCTTTCAGGCAAGAAATATGAAATGATACTGTTAGCCACACAGTGATCGTTCACAAATATAAAACGCCAATTTGCATATCTTTAAAAGGTTGCCAGTGTACACTACACAGGATATATAATTTCTGTTCTTCCACTAAACAACAATAAAATCTATCACATCTAATCAGTACTGTAACAAATAGCAGTCTCAGACTTGTGTTTCATACTAAAGAGAATACATGGATCTTATTTATTCATTAACCATTTAATCATTGACAATTCTATCTACACGCTCACATCATGTTTCATAGTTTGTGTTGTGAGCTTGTATAGCTCCTATCATAAAATAAATAAATAAAATAAAATGTGTATATATATATTTTTTTGCCTATAATGACATGCCCGTAATTTGGGTGCCAGGGTTAAATTGATAAGAAATAAATAACCATTAAATGATTAGGGTCGCCAGACGTTAGACTGAGGTGTCATTTCCATAGGGGAAGAGAGTCTGAGTGACATCTACACATATATGAGCAGTTCCCCCTCTGAACTCTGCCACATTTATAGACTCTGCTATTTACAATATTTTGTATTTTCATCATAAAAAATGTTGTATCTGTCACAATTCTATCTCCCAGACTCTCCCTCAGTGCTGTATAATGCCTTGTTAAAGCCAGCCGTGTGTGAAATGGTGTTTTGAAATAAATGAAACCGACCAGGAAACTGAGGAGTGGGGGAATATTGCAATGTCAAGCTGACAGACAGGCAGTGAAAATGTAACAAGAGCTATCATCTTAAAGAAAACCAGATTAAATAAGAACCTACGACCATCGGTGCATCTCCAGCCCCTGATATTGACAAGTCGCTGGCGAGGGCCATTTTTCATTGTCTCATCAAGACAAAGCATTATGGGAGATCAATCTCCCTCCCTTGTGTCAGATGGGCACATCCACTTTAAAGTGCTGGGTGTTGGTTTTTATTATTCCTGGAAATTCACTGAATGTTTTGGAGACCATAGCAGGAGTGTCACTGTCTGACGCTGGTATGAGAGGTGGGAGCGTTCTTTAATCGGGAAGAATCTATAGTACTGTTGTACTGTTGCCACAGTACAATGGAAGCCCTAGAACCTAGTACAGGGGTCGGCAACCCAAAATGTTGAAAGAGCCATATTGGACAAAAAAAACCTAAAACAAATCTGTCTGGAGCCACGAAAAATTATAAAAGCCTTATATATCGTTGTTGTCGGGTGGAAACCTTGTATAACTTCGTTTTGTATTTATCATTTAAAAAATGAACTAAACTAGTGAAAACAGCCGATCTACAAGCACACAACGCCTCGCACCGCGGGGCGTTGTGTGCTTGTAGATCTGCTGTTTTCACTACTTTTGTGTGTCAGTCTTGTATGATGAAGCAGGACTTTACTTTGCGAAAAAAACGTACAAATTTGAAACTTGGAGATACAAGGTTTCTGCCCGACAGTGACGATAAAAAAATCGTTAAAACAAAAAATACATTTTTTCCCCCCATCTTTTTCATACATTTTTTCAAAAGCTCCAGGGAGCCACTAGGGTGGCGCTAAAGAGCCGCATGCGGCTCTAGAGCCACGGGTTGCTGACCCCCGCCCTAGAACCTAGTATACAACCAGAGTCTAACTGAAATATTACTTCACAACATGGTCATGCATTGACGCAGGAATCAGTGCAGGAACTTTAACTAAGGAACTTAAGCCCTATAATACTTCATTGTACAATGAATAATTAAAATAGACAATCTAAATCTAAAAGCTCACAATGTGTGTGAGCTCGTAGATTGTCTATTTTCACTACCTTAACCATATTATGCCTTATATGTTTTTGACAGGAGTCCCCAAGGGGTCTATACTAAGCCCCCCACTTTTTTTGTCTTTACACCAAATCTCTTAGCCAGAAATAGCTACAAGCATATTGCGACATATTGTGAGCTTGTAGATCTGCTATTGTATTATGACATGCCCAAAATAAGGAGGCCAGGTTGAACATGTGTATCATTCATCAACCAAGAACCTCTGTGATCCACGCAAAACAAACTCACTGTATGGACCAGTTCATTCTCTATGTTGCATCTCAGCACAGCACAGCAACGCGACCACAAGAAAGAGACCAAAGGAAGCCACATGTTTCTCTTGGTCTGTGTAAGAACGACGTGTGGAACTGCAATTACAGCATGAAATCATATATCACGGCTTTAACCTTGAGAGCTTGTATATCTTTAGGGGTCGTTAATTTTAAAAGTCGCCCACTAACCTGTGTTTGGGCGGGAACGCGAAGAGGGGAGGCGGATCCGTACATAAACAAACATCCCTGTAGACGTGCTGCAGGGAGACAGAGAGGGTCTACATTCAGCTAGCTGCTGGACACAGATGATGTGTAGCGCTTTGTGCTGCTGGCTTGCACACACCAACCAACCTCCACGGAAAACCCTGTCAAATAGAATCATAAAACTGATCCAGAAAAAACTGATGGCTTGGCTTACTATTGGGGGGCAGGAGCCATGTAAATTAAGCTTATATCCCCCCACCCCATTTTTGTTTTGTTTTACCACTTAAACCCTTTGACTGGGGCCTGTTTACTATACTGTACTTTGTTCCATCCTTTTTCCCTCTACACAAATCTTTTCGCTGAAAATAGCCAAGCCAACAAGGTCACAACGTGCTTATAGATCTACTATTTTCGCCTATTTTTTGCTTATTACATGACATGCCCAGAATAGGGACGCTAGTGTTGATGTGGTTAAAAGTCAAATTATGCTACGTATATCGAGGTAATACAGTGTAGGCCTAAAGATGTGGCCTACAAACTTCACACGTCCTGCCATCGGCAAGACAGTAGATTTTCAGGTGATTTGCAGAACATTGAGCTTGTAGATCAGCTATTTTTGCTATTTTTATGACCTTCTCTGACTTTGAAGTTTAAAAATACCTATGAAGGTGGATTCTGCTTTTCAAAAGGAATGGAGTGGTTTCTTGCCATTTGCGAGTTTCTGCAAAAATGCGCTCCGTTCTCCATAAAAATGTGAAAGTCAAAACAGGGAAAGAAACCTGGACAAAATGCATTTGCAGGAAATGTTCAGGAAAAGAGCAGTATATACTGAAGAGTTGAAATGGCACATCTGTGTATGCCAAGCTACTATGCATATTCATATCTGCAGTTGGAGATTTTATAGTTCCCGTCTTATGAGGTAGGCTAAATCCATATTCCAGCATGAAAATAAACCCTTCCCTTCCATTGAAGATAAAATGTTTTTTTTTTTTTTTTGTTTGTTCTTTTCTTTAGCCTTTCATAAAGACGATATAGCATGTTGTCTGTTTTCATTCCAGTGCCAATTTCCTCCATGTGAACACAACTGGCGTCTCGGTTCAAACAAAAGCGACCTGCAGTCCTCATCCAGCGAGCTACTCGTCCTGTGACTGCACATCTCTGTGGTATTACCTTTATAGCCCCCGGGGGACTTAAGCATGGAGCTTTGGCGCTGCCTGTTGATTGCACTTTGACCGATCATTTCCTTGAAGTGCTCCACAATGTCACATACAAAAACCATTTTTCATTCAGCACTGAAAACCCAAGTCCACCGTGATCAAAGAGACATGAGTGCATGTGGCACTCGACAACTTCTGTCTGAATGTGTCCTCATTAATCTTTTTATTTTAGAAAATAATAAGTCTTTTATTTTAGACGCTGCTAGGCCTACCCCCAAAGGATTTGTTGTCGAAAGATCAAGACCCAAAATATATTTTTAAATTAAATACTTTTAACGATTTAAGCCCTATATACAGTACTAGGCTACTTCGTTGCCTGGGGACCCCATGGGTCTGTACTTGGCCCCTTCTTTTTTCCCTCTACACCACATTTCTTCGCCAAAACTAGTCGATCTATACGCTCACAATGTGTCGCAATGTGACGTGTTGTGAGCTTGTAGACCTGCTTATTTTGCAGAATGTTCACCTATTATGACATATCCAGAATATGGTTTAGGTGTCACACTCAACAAATACGGTACAGACTTTCCTATTATCTCATTCCCCATGTAAAAACAATAATGTTGAGAGCTGTCTTAGTCCTAAAAACCCCATCCAACCGATGCTGAGCTCATTTCTCAGCAGGGAATCCTGACCAAAATGCTCCTCACACTGATTTAAAAACAAAAAAAGAACTGAGACTATAATTAAGGGAGATTTAGATCAAGCGTACTGTAGGCGACAATAAAAACAGAACTTGATGTGTCCTTCCTGAGGAGAAAATCAGACCCAGAGCTGTGTTTGTGAGGATTAAGATGTTTGACGACCGGGGCCCCCTGACCGAGGCGGTTTCTGACCACAAATAAACATCAGCCTCAGCGGGTCCCCGCGCTCCGGCCTCCGCACGGTCAGCAACAGGAGCGCATCAATCACAGCTGGAGTGGGGGCTCCCCAAGGCGGGAGCGCCGAGAAGGAAAAAAAAAAAGCCACGGCCAGCTGCCGCCCCAACCCTGTACTATCTTTCTCTCTCTCTCTCTCTCTCTTTCACACACATACACACATGTGCAGACGCACCCATGCAGACATATTTGCCCACACAGTCGAGCACATGCGGCCAGACTTAATCTCCCTCCACAACTTAACTCTGAAAGCCTGGCAAAAATCAGAGCTGGTAGGTTTGAACAAAAATGAGAAGCAGATTATTACAGGGAAATTGTTTAAGTGACTTAAGGTGACTTTCCTCTAACCACAACAACACAGTGTGCAGTACAATACAATGGCCTTGATATGTAGGCATGTAGGCTTACAGTACAGTATGTACTACATACAGTATATGTAGGTCATTCTGATTCTGCACTTATATTTAGTGTCTGCTAAATACCTAAATTGTAAATTGTAGGCAAGAAAGTACACATGGATGAGGGTGGGTCAGTCAGTCACAATCAAAGGTGGCAACATAGCTGACTATAAATAACTTTTAACCCTGACGTTCCTATTTGGGGCATGTCAATTAAGGCAAAAACATTATGTATCTGAATTCTTCCTATTTTGACAAAATGTGAAAAGAAATCGTCAAACTTTAAAAAAAAAATTAATCCAAACTGTTAAAAAGCCGTTGTGAGCTTCATGTAGATCGGCTAGTGTCAAATAGCCATAGTATAAAATAAGGCTATATAAAAAAACTAACTTATAAATACCCTTCCTTTTTGCCACAAAAACGTGTCCCTGTATTGTGGCCTTAAAGATGGTGATATTTTGGATGTTGGATCTATTTATCCTTCTTTCTTTTTTGGGAGGTGGGGATAGCATTTCTGAATAATTGCATGACACTTTTACATCTCCTCTGAAGGTGAAAATACAGTGATAATAATGCACAGTCTGTGTGGTATACTCATTCCTCTCTGCCTCAGCAAGGAGTGAACTATGGGTGCTTGTTATATTAAAAAAGCCATCATGTGAAATCTCAAGTGAAAACTAATTTTCACATTTGGGAAAAAACTGTGATGTATACTATGTGTATCCTTTCTTTTCATATTGCGTCAAAGTTCCTA
Organism: Nannobrachium achirus; assembly: GCF_963921795.1. Lineage (NCBI taxonomy): Eukaryota > Metazoa > Chordata > Actinopteri > Myctophiformes > Myctophidae > Nannobrachium > Nannobrachium achirus. The sequence continues at coordinate 34,158,804 of NC_137810.1, forward strand.
TTTTTGTTTTAAACAAAAGTTAAAAGAAATGCCTGTGGAGTCAATTACTGTACATGTTTATGCTCTATACCAGTCTTAATCATTATTTAAGCCATTTACAAAGGATATTTGAACTGAATTACTTTCTTATTTCATCTTTGCATTTTGCAAGCAGTGATCCCTGCTAACACATTAAAGCAGTGTACCTCAAATTATCTTTAAACATGGCACATTTGAATTGGCATTTACACTGTTGTTTCTGATGCAATGTACAGTGTAAACAGTAAATATTCCACAGCATGTTTAGGGTTTGATGAAACAAATGCTAACCTTAAACCTAGATAACCTTTCTTAGTAATAGAAGGGAACAGGGTGGCCACTCTGGTTAATACTGCCCCCTGCTGGAGATAAAATGCTGACATCTTTTAAGCTCAGGTTGAAGTTTCACCTTTGAGTTGGATGAAGACAACTGTTTGATCAGAACATTGCAGTATTCATATTGTGGATTAAATTGTCATCTCAAACATATTCACCTGATTCAAGATGAATGCAATACAAATGTAGGTAGGCTACATAAAAGTGTCCTTGGACCAACCACTGTAGAACAATCTGGACCCTTGATCAAGACAGTCGTGTATGGCTGTGAAGTGGATATCATATCTCCATATGAACATGTCTATGACAGGCGTACCACTACCATGTGAAACACACAGGATGTCCGCAAGCAATACTGCACAAGTGTACGTTTTATTTTGGGTTGTAATGTAAGAATAATACTGTTTTAACTTAAACAAACAGCACATTTGTCCAATATATGTATATACCAGAATATGAATGGAAGCGAACACAACTCTCTATTTCTCTACTTTAACCCAATACATGTTGACCAAGGTCCCCCAAACTCCCATTTTTTCCTCTACCACAATCTCTACCCCCATCTACAAGCCGAATATCTACCAGCCAATGTACGAGCTCAAAGGCGTTGCATTGCGACGTGTTATGAGCTTGTAGATTTGCTATCTTCGCCGACTATTTGCCTATTAAAGCATGCCCAGAATAAGGATGCTAGGGTTCGTGTGGTTACTCTTTGTCAGTGTGAGTATAAAGAAGTGTTTTTTAAGTGCATAGCTCCTGGGTCTAAATAAGTGTAAGCACGAGGGTTGAGTAGGACATCGCTGAAAAGGAACAAGCAGTCAAGCCATCCTGGGCAAACCCGTGAAAAGGCGTGAAAGGCAGAATCCAAATGTTCACTTTCATGGCTTTTTCTTTGCAAGCTCCAGTACACTGGTCATGGTCTGGATAGCGGATGCAGCTGGGGTAAAAAGAAAATAGTAACGGCGCCAGCAAATTAATCTCTTCAATGTGCATAAACAGCAAAGCTCTATCATACTGCTGAATATTCATTTCCCAGGACGCAGTGTGAGCACATTAAAACAGCTGACCTCATCTGCTGGATTGATTGATATCTGTCAAAACTGTAAAAGTCACCAGAAGGGGCAGAGATGCACCTGACAAATGTGTGAGGACCAACGATTCGTAAGGATACGAAATCGCTGTAAGCCCAATTTATTGGCAAAATTAGCTGACGACTAACTCACAACGAGCTTGTAGGACGGTGTTGTTGGTGCACGACACCGTCGTACGACAGGAACATACATTTTGGCATTAGAATGTTGCAGAGGAAAAAAACGCAGCGGTCTGAATTACCCTAAAGCACCATCTGACCACAGTCAGTGACATGAAAACTAATCATTAATCATTGTGAAACCACATTTACAGAATATGAGCACAATTAACACTATGTTTTAAGATTCTAAAAGTAGGCATTAAATGTCACATTTTGACAAGTGTACTATAAAGAACTATATATTGAACATGACTTTGGATTTATGACCTACAAATGTATTATAGTGTATAATTTGTGTTATAATTGAAAGCTGGTTAGGGATGCATTAATTAGTCAAGGGTCCTTTCCTCCTACGCCATCACTCCATTATGAACATTGCCCATACAAAGCGCTCTGTGTAATTGATATTGTGAACAAAGATCATAAAATCTACGAACCTAAATCGGATTAAAAAAATAGTTAATTGGTCGACTTATTACATTCCAGGCGTCCATTATGAAGAGTTACATTCAATGGAACCTCCCTTCCTCCTTCCTTTTCTCTGGGAGGTAATTGAATTTCTAATAGAAAATTTAGTTTTTGAAATGACCTTTTTCAATCAAGGCTCTTTAATTGAAACTATATCTTTCTCTATCACTGTGTGTTATTTAATTAAATGTAAATCAAAAATATATAGGACAGTTTCATCCTTAAACTGTGTGCACATTTTGACAAAGACGTGTGATGCTTGATGCTGTGCAAACAAAATAATGTTTCCTAAATAAGTATTTCAAATGAAATATTTTCCTGTAACTTATACGTATGTTCATGTAATTGTTAGAAAATATGACTGTAATCAATATTTTCAAAAATTAAAAATGCTAAGAAAATGGATCCAAATGAGATAACTGGGGGGAAAAAAAGTACAGAAGGAAATGCAGACTGAAAACCTAAAAATGCAGTGTTCCAATGTAGGCTATATTGTTACTGTGAATAGCCTGCTGTCCTCAGCTCTGGGTAAAAGGCAAATCGAATTTATGACAGCAGATTGTGGCACAAGAGGCTTCATCCCTGTTAACAAGGAACAAACACAACGTGCAGACAAGACCCAGGTGCCACTTCAATTTCACCCCAGAGTTTGTGTCTTTCCGCAATGAGCCGCTATCTGTTAATATTGTTTTAATGTGATGAATCTTCTTGGATCTCATATTTTAGGTGCAAAAAGCACATGAGAAACAGTATGTAGTGGTGGGTGTTGTTTATGCTGCCCACAATATCCCACTGTGTCAAAAATATACAACAACCTATGCTTGGGCTGGCTGTTAAAAACTGGGGTGAGGGAAGTGACTCTAAAGAAAATAATAAGAACACTGAGTGTATTCCATCAACCACAACAGTGTCTGACATAGACAACAGTGGACAAATACTAGTGTGTCCCCAGAATTTGTCTCACCTTTCAGCATAAAGGAACATTCCATGCTTGATTCCTTTAATGCAGCAGCAGCTGCTGCTGTGTCCCACCACCCCCACCCCCTCATTCACTCCGCCATGCCGCGCCTGCCACCCCCGCCCTTCTCCATCCCCTTTTCTTTTCAAATCAAGTTCAACATCTGGAGGAGGATAAGTCTCTGAAACTCCCTTTGTTCTCTGTGTCAGAACAATATTTTAGTTGGGATAAGCCGTAACTTAGGGCAGCTGCCTCCGTCCGGCGTCCGGGTAATATTTTGTCCAAAATTTGTATTTTTTCCATTAGAATGTTCGCCTATGACAGTGGTTCTCAACCAGTGGTCCGGGGACCACCAGTGGTCCTTGAGGGGGTTCCAGGTGGTCCCCAGCTAAATGATGGAAAGTTGGTAATCAAACCCATATAGATCTTTAACTCTTGAGAGTATAAAATGAAACCCATTTTACGCTCTCAAGAGCTAAATTATTGTTAAACATTTGCATTGCTTAATTTACACAATTAGAGAAGTTTACGCATTTAATTAGAGAATGTAGAAGAATTGTTATTTGTTATTTTCCACATCAATACAGCATGGAATTGTGAACAACATCTTATCCAGCGATAACAAAATATTCTACGTTTTGGGTCTGAGAGGCTAAATCTCATCAAATGGTGGTCCGTGGCTCAAATGCTGAATAAATAATGGTTGCTTGATATGAAAAGGGTTGAAAACCACTTGCCTATAATGACATAACCAAAATCAGGATGCCAGGATCAAAGTGGTTAATTGGGTGTGTGAGTTTCAACATTGGTTTGAATTGACGTAGACTTCTACAGCTTTACCGATCAAGATTCAATGACCCGGAGCATTGTGCACATCAAGATCTAAACAGAGAAATATATGGCTGTATGCTGAAAACAGTGTTTTGGACCAAGCCCTTAGGAAGACTACACACGCATGCATGCACATACACGTGCTCGCACGCGCACACACGCACATGCTAGATTTCCAATTGAAAAATGTTTTGCCATTGGCTGTCTGGCTTTATGAAAGATGCATGAAGGGGTCATGGTCAGATCATTAAAATATTCTTGTCACTGGTCCCCTGACAAATTGTGCAAAAAGTGGGAAAGAGAAGATTTGACAACATTCTGAGGTGCATTTATAATATGAAAAGGTGTCATCTAATCCATTGGTGCTTTCACACACTAATAATACAATCAAGTTTCAGCCTAATAAAAGGGACCCAGGATACACAATGGATTATGTCAACTCTGTGTAGACTCGATGTCTAATCTCGAACTACACAGGGTGCAAATAAGTGACAGAAGCTGACCAACAGGGACCAATAACTAGGGTGTGTTGGGGGGAGGGGGGGGGGCATACCCGAGCAGCAGTTGTTTGTTTCAAATACGCCCTTGTGTGTATCACCCCTCAGAACATAGGACGCGTTCTACATGCAATGTGACAAGACTTCCTCTATTCTTAACTTCTGCCTCTGTGGCTGCTGGGTGAGTGGGGGCTTCTGGCAGTGGCCTGACAGTGGAGCGTCTGACACAACACCCCCCCCCCCCACACACACACACACACACACACACACACACACACACACACACACACACACACACACACACACACACACACACACACACACACACACACACACACGATGATGCCTGCAAGACAACATGCAAGATGCCATCTGCCGGAGCCCCACCCCCTCCCGTCTCTTTCTCTGCTGCCCCGAATGCCGCCATAACCACTGACAACGCAACAAGCTAATTAGGAGATTTACTGTGCTAATTACACATGCACAGAAGTGTTGCTAGAAATTCCTATTTAGGGGTCTTCTCTGCGCGTGATTTACCCTCGATTAAAGGTAAATGTAGCATGTAAAACTGTGTGATTGTCTTTACACCCCTGTACAGACGATGATTTAGAATGACACCCGACAGACAGCTGGAATGGCTGAGGGCCACCTGACTTCTGAGGGGTTGGGAGGAAAGAGAAGCTCTCCAAACCCCTGCAACCAATGTGAGAAATGAGTTCTGTGGTGACGAGGCGAAGCGAGACAGTAGACAACACCCACGATCCATAGCATTCTTATGTACCTTCTTCATCAATTAAGAGACAAGCAACACTATGACTGCGAAGGCAACAACAAACCTATAGGGCAAATGCCTCTCATCCAACATCAATGACTTGCTTTGATTAGAAACTATTTTTTATTTTGATGATCCCAAAAGTGTGCTGGAAGGCACCAAAATATCATATGCTGAAGAGGTTATTGTCCACATTATGATGCCAGTTTCTTGCAAGAGGCTTGCAGTATTCTGTAAATGTAACAGTAGGAGCAAGCATGAATGGGAGAAAAACAAATGTTGTTCACAATAACCTGCTAAATCAGTTGTATTGGAATATGGATTCCAAAGAAAACCTACTTTAACCCTTTATTGCCACACTGGGGTGTGATCATGAGCGATAAACTGTAATTCTCCACAGTCTGAGATTGAGAAAGTGTTACACCCAGTGTTACATTCTATGACTGCGTTCACACACGCTGCTTCCAAACTCTAAACTCGCCATGCCTGGCATTGCCAAGGCCAACCTCAAACCACACACCAACCCATTCCATCCCGGTTTAGACACCAATAAACCAGAATAGCATCTATTTGCAATGCAGGAAACAGATGGAGTCACAGAACTGGGACATAATCATGGATTTCATGACAAGGAGTGTGTGTAATGTGGAGATTTGGGTGGAAATTATACAATTTGTGAACATATTAATTTCAAATTGTTTGTCGATCAACTTTTTGTCTCTCTCCTTGTAGTTATAGTGAAGTAGACTACTCTGCACAGGCGCACACCTCAGAAAGCATGATATAAATAGGAAATAGAGTGAGTAAAGTAAGTCAGAGGAATTATTCTTGGAATCGTATTCATGTGTAATGCTACTACTAACCAAGGGCAAGTGTACAATAGTTAGGACACCTCAAGAACCAGCAGCACCTTGCTCTCATGCAGCCATGCTCTGGCTGAGATACAGTTGCCTTGTTACCGGTGCAGGCAGGGGTACAGGGGCGTCACAAGGGGTAGGAAAGTGGGACTGAGTTACTGGGGCCCAAGGTTGGAGGGGCCCTAATAACTTTATCTATTGAAAAATAGCAGATATACAAGCTCACAGCGCGGCACCGAGTGCCGCGCTGCGAGCTTGTAGATCTGCTATTTTTGAAAAGTTGTGAAAATGTGTGAAAATCTTTGAATATATGTATTTTTTAAGCGAACATTTCTAACTCAAATTCTGCTTCTGGGGGGGTCCCTGGAACTAAATATTTTGAGATCGGGGTCCGTGGCCAAATACATATCATCTTGGGGTTCCTTGACATAGCGCTGTGAGCTTGTATATCTGCTATTTTTCAATAGTTAACATTCATGGGGGGGGGGGGGGGGGGCCGCAGTGAATCCTTGTACCCAGGGCCCAGAATTTGGTGTGACGCCCCTGCAGGGGTACAGTAGAACATGTCTGTAAACCCACGGGGTCTCTACATATTAATGAACTGCTCCTCACAGGGGAATTATGTCTTTTCCTTTCCTCTGCTTTTTTTATGCTCGTTTGTTTAATTAAAAGAGTGTGTTTTAGGGAAATGAGCCGTTGTCTTCTGCCTCCAGGGCAGCTCTCACCATCAGTAGGGTGCTGACATTTAGCTGGGAACAGTAGGCTGCATTGCTAACAATGATCAAACCAGAGCCCTTCTGAAACATCACAATAGACTAGAGTGTTATTCTTGCCATCATGATTCTACAGTTAATTTTAGTTGGCTCATATTGATATACTGATATGGAGTAATAATAATAATAATAATACCACATAAATAAGGCTAGATATTCCTTCCCAGTTCCCACCTTTCCTTTCTCTCATCAATAAAGAAGAAATGCCCCCTTTCTCATCCCCCAACCAATGTCTTATGTATTTATCAGCTTTTTTCTTCTTCTTTTGTAAGCAAAGTGGTATGAAATTAGATGCCAATGAAACATATACTATGTCATTGTCTCAATTTCTTTTAAATAGATTTCATGAAAGATTTTGTATAAAGGTTTACTCATTTTCAAAAAATGAGAATACATAGACCAAACGACTAAAGTCCAAGTGCATGATACAAGCCACAGAATGAAAAAGAAAAGCCCTAGGCAGTGTTCAGATCCTTCATCATTAATAGCACTGAGGTATCAGAAAGACTTATCTCCTCTGTAACAATAACATGGACAAACAGGACATCCTTTGGCTAGAATCATTCCAGAGCATCCACAAGACATCCAATCGCCCAATACTTTATCCTTCTTGAATCACATTTACTGCAAGGCGTGGAATAAATGAGACCGAGCTTCAATTCAAAAGGAAAGCAGGCACGAGGATTTTTCAGCATGAACCAATGACAGGTTTGTGGAGAATAAGACCACACTCAAATCCCTGTTTTAATTGCTTTTCTACAGTGCTAACAAAGGAGTAATTTACAATGAACTAGACCACATACAATACCATTCTCTGCTGGCTTGCCCTAGTTATTCGGTGAAAGAAACTTTTAATTCAAAGTGCTGTGTAGATTAATTTTCTGATATGTTAAGCATTGTTCTGCATACTAATTGACTAGTTTTTTTTTTATTGTGCATAGCACGTCTTTTCATGGAGGCATAATTAAGGGGGTTGGAAAGGCTTTTATGGCACATATTAGCGCAGAAATTACCATTTCTGTTTGAGGGTTAAAATGACCGATGTTGTTTCTGACTCTCATTTATGTACCCCACTTAATGGTTTTCGAATAACTAAAATATTCAGCATTCTAAAGAAATAGAAAGAGATGGAGAGCAATTAACTGAACCTTTACATTGGCCCTCACAAACATGACTTTTAAACATAATAACACAGAAATGAAGTCTGCTCTTTTAGTCCAAATGTGCAAGTTACATTGCAAATAGGACAATTCACTTTGTGCCTATCTTTGTGCCTATGTGTTAACAAACTGACAAGCAAAACAAATAGGAGACATTATGTTCTTTGCTGTGCACCACAATTGACGTTGATGTTGTTTATTTCTCGTTTCTCAGTGTTCTACACTAAGAGGATGTTTTCCTGCTCACCCTTCCCTCTGTCTGTCATGACATGGAACTGCAACCACACAAATGCCTTTTATTTATTATACAAATTCTAGGATGAATTTAAAGGCAAGTGTCCCTAATATAAAAATCCCTCAGAAAAGACTTTCTTCAAATCATGACATAGATGGAAACATTGCACCCCCTTGTGTTTGAACATCATATAAGAACAAGAAGGCTTACCAAATGTAGCTTCCAAGTTGACCAAGGACCAGATGCCCCCATCTATTATCTCCACGCTGGCCTGGGCATGCCTCAGGATCCCCTGTAGCTGTTGCTAATGTGGCCCACGAAAGGGAAGATTCTCTGCTGGAACCATTTCCTCCGAGACCAGATTCGGGATAAACGGTACAAGATGGATGGATGGATGGATTCAAAGCTTGGACAGCTCCTAAAAAAAGAAATGTAAAGTTATTACTCTAAATCCTACAAATTTATCTAAACTATGTCAAATAATATTTAATTGTTGTCTCTAATTTGAGATTCTTAATACTTTACTACTATACTGGCCTAGTAAAGTATTGTATGTATAATACAATTAAATTGGGTGGGTCGTTCTTGATATTATAACGTTTTTAAGTTTTATGTTGGTTGTCAGACACATATTTGAAAATATGACCACGCTACAATGATGATGGAGGCGCATTATAATCAATAACTTAGTTGTCAACCAGTGGGTGTCCTACCCAATATCAGGGTTGAAATGTCTAATAGTAGGGAGACCGTGCAGATGTACTAGTTATATTGCATTAACTCATATTACAGATTGTTTTAAATAACATTTGTATTCATTGAATACGATTGTAGCTTTGGCAGAGGAAAAATCTAAACAATTTCTATCCATTTGTTTCTATTGGAAAACAAATTATGTCCCCCAATATGGTCTTAGAAGCATTCATTTGGGATTACCTGACATAGCCCTACAGTGAGATTGAGACAACAATACAAACTAGAAATACTGTTCCTACGAAACAGTGTGGGCTTGCTGCTCCCTCATTGGCTAAAGGAGAATAACCTTAGTATATAAATAAGGGAGCAGCGTTCTTGGTGACATCACCACCAACAAGTGTGACCTGTTATTTATATACCCCTCCCTCATTGGCTAAAGGCCCTGCCTTTGTACTGTCTTTTTTAGGAGAATAAACTTGGTCTATAAAGATTTTAGATAACATACTGGTCTCGCCTTTCAGCGAGCCCAAAGATTTCATGTGGGTGTTGTTGTTATTTATATCAGTTCGCACTTGTTGGTGGTGACGCTGATCCTCTTGGGCTAAAGGCCCTGCCTTTGTACTGTCGGACATTATTTTGAGGAGAATAGATTTGACCTATAAGGTTTTAGTATAACATACTGGTCTCACCATTCAGCGAGCCAACAATTAAGTGTAACAAGCTCATCTGTTGCCATCAAAAGGTTTGACAAAAATACGACTATTCCACCATTTTGTTGCTAAACATTCATATCTTTGTGATCCCAGGCTGGACCCTTTTGAGCTTGATGGTACTAGTTCTTCATGTCTTCCCCTTTTCATCTCACATCCTGAAAACAAAACCTGACAGACAATCAACAAAGATTCAGCTTTATATTGCAATGAAATATTGCATGGAACAATTTGAGAGTCAGATAAAACTGTACTCCTATCTCATAAAGTAACAGTGGAATCACATCACTTCCATATTGTAATCATAGAGGTAAATGGGTTACTTTCCAGGCAGAACATTGAGGTGGGGAAGATGGCCATCAAAGCCTTGAAGAACCCCTCCCTTTGCATTCAGTAACATGACATTATGATTGAACTAGACAAGGGGTCCACAAAAGTAAACTGCGGGGGGAAATAGCCTTTATACGACATATGGTGCAACCTTTCACATGGCACTCGGAAATGTACTCTATAAAGGCCCCTCGACATGCTATTCCAATGTGGGGTTGATTGGATGGGATGTTGCATTCATTATACTAGGCCGATGCCTTTCATGCATGCTTATTGGGAACACACGCCCTTTCGGTTATGCAATACCACCAAGGAACCCCACTCCTCGATTCCTTGCTGACACACAGTTAATCGATCAAACCGTTCTCGAGATGTAAAACTCACATGCATGCTGACTCTGAGTTTTGTGCATTTATATATGGATATATGCAATTTTCAGGAAGACATATATGCCCCTCCACTATTTCTGGAAGCTAGTTACAGGCAAACAGCATGGAATACTAAAACCCTATTTGACACTCATTGCCACATGACTACCAAATGAAAAACACTTTTGACGCTGCATTGTTTAGACCAAAACGTAAAGTAGCCAAGTATCCTGGTATAGCGCCACCATGAGGCCGATTTAAAAGTTCACTGAGACAGGGTTGCTGGTTTACCATTGCCAACAGGCCGCTCCTGGTCTCCAGGGACCTGTTTGCGACGTCGGGTCTCTATGTAGCGGAGTGTGCTGTCACGTATGAAGAACCTCCAGATTGTCCAGGTGATGATGAGGACGATTCCCAGCAACCAGCACTGAGCGACGAAGAAGGGTATGGGAAGCATGATGGTGTCTGGGTCGTACTTCACCACGATGAGGAACTCTGTGACGATGATGGCCACCACCAGCCATGCCTGCTGACCCAGCTTTTTACAGAAGCCTGGGTCGTCCATGAAGTCGTAGACCTCCCTCATGGCCACGCATCCCACGTGAAATAAGAACACCAGTCTCAAAAGAATCAGGTAGTGCTCTGGAGGCATCCATAAGACGAACTTCAGGTAGAATGTATTCAACTCTGCCAACAGAAACATGAAGATGATTCCCAGCACAGCCAACCAACGTGGCAGGCTTGACAATGGCTTCCATTCAAACTTCACCCAGCTGTATGGGGTGAACTGGAATGCGATGCGCTTAATCTTACCCTTGTATGTAGGAATGCTCCAGAGTCCCTGCCACTGGTACGTTTTCAAAGACAGCCAGCTGAGAGTCTTCATACCATAGTATATACCCAAACCATTGCAAACCAGTACATCCATTATCCAGTGGTCCCACCAGCACTCAGAGAAGTTTGGTAGCTGATGTTCCAGACTGTACTCCAGAAACTCAAACATGACAGAGATAATCATACACATCCACCAATCACGAATCATCAGGGTCTTGATGTACCAGCCCAGGAAGTGGGCGGGGACAAAGCCGTCCATCTTGTCCCAGACGTTGTGGAAGGGGTCAGAGGGGCTTTCAGGGTCATAGATGAGACAGTTGCCTCCATAATCTTTCTCTGGCAGTGGAACTCCCAGTTTCGGATCAATGTACTTCATAAACTTTCTGCCATCATGCACCGTCTGGAAAAGGATTAAGATGAGAAACAGTTCATAAACAACCGACACACACAACCAGAATCTCCAATATGCAGGGTGAGGTCTGCTGAAGGGTCCATCTTTGGCCTGGGTCACGCCAAAACACAGAAACACCAGAATACTGGCAACAATACCTCTCTTGATATTATACGTTGTGTTGTGTGGCGTTTCATCCAATAGAGTGGCATACGCAAGAACACATGTCAGAATAAACAATACTGTTACTGTATGAGCACGCCAGAAAAATGTGTTTGTTCCATCGTCTTCTACTTCAGATTCTGTATTCCTTCTTGTTAGATTCTCCATGGAGGTCGGCTGTTTTATCTTCTTGGCTTTAGTCCGTAAGCCGTGATCCACAGACCCTGCCCCAGCTACCTCCAATGGTTCCACCGACCAGTTAATCTTATTTTGGTTGTCTCGTATGAACAGATATGATTCTTTCATCTTTGACGTTGTCATTGTATTTAATTTACAGCATTGGTCACTCTAAAAGCCTTCGAAATGTGGAGATGCACTGTGAGATTAAGAGGGCATTATTAGACTGAGTGTGATGTATGTAATGATGTCACTTATTACGTGACATCAGACGTCTATGTATACAATACATGACATATCTATGACAACAAATATGGGCATGGTTTCAGTGCTGTCTGGCCCCCATTGATTTCTATTATCAAATGAAATGTTTCAAAACAAGAAATGACACTGTCCTTTTATGCCAGCTTCAGTTTGCGCCTTGTGGACTAGCCTTGTGAAGCAGTTTCACTAGGAACTGCATTTCGTCTTACCATTTATATTATAATAATATAAATAGTATGATAGTATAACTATCTATCTATCTATCGATCGATCGATCGATCTATTAGCCAAATCTATGTCTGTCTGTCTGTCCGTCTGTCCGTCCGTCCGTCCGTCCGTCCGTCCGTCCGTCCGTCCGTCCGTCCGTCCGTCCGTCCGTCCGTCCGTCTGTCTGTCTGTCTGTCAATAATCCTCTACGTGGGAGACGGGTAGCCAATTAGAAGGCCATAAACAGGATCTATCTATCTATAAATTAGCCAAATCTACCAGTATGTCTGTGTTTCAACTGGGTGATGATGTCACCATCATCACCAATGTCAACAGCCAATGACGGAACATCATTCTTGGTGACATCACCATCAACAAGTGCGGCCTGATATAAACTAGAAAGACGCAATTCTGGAAAATTGCGAGTAAGGTTGCCTATTTAAAGGCTTGATAGCCAAAATATCATGTGAAGCTCGACCAATCGTCATGTTTGCGCCACTCCTCCATTGGACTCAATGGAGATGCACTGTGAGACTAAGAGGGCATTATTAGACTGAGTGTGATGTATGTAACGATGTCACTCCTCCATTGGACTCAAGGCAGTTTCTTATCCCCAGACGTTTTAGGGCATAGCTTAGCTAGCAAAGTGGATAGAGAGGGCATTGTTAATCAGAAGATCACGGTTTCACCCCCTAGGTCTCCCAATATACAGTACATGTTGAAGTGTCCCTGAGCAAGACACAACCACTAACAGTTCCCACTGAGTGCTAATCATGACTAGCCTAGTAAACTAGACTCCTCCTGCCTCTAAATCCTGACCACATGAACAGTCATCAGCTGGGTGACGCCAAAACTGGATTCTCCCTGTGGCATTAATAAAGGTCTACCTATTTTAGATTTGCCCTGGGTGAGGGGAGTGATAAGCCAATGAAAGTTATATCAAACATTGAAAACGCGGTTACTGCAGACAGTTTAATAAAATTCAAGGCTAAGGAGACACTGGAATTTATCCAGGTACAAAGGAAAAGACTGTGATATCATATGGTGAAATTGACACCCCACTCCCCACATTCATAGTAGCTTTTATGCCTTTATTGATAGGACAGTAGACTGACAGTAAATGGGGAGAGATGGGGAGAGACACGCAGCAAAGGTTGTCTGGGTCAGGACTCGAACCCACGACACGCTGTCAGGCTTCAGAGCCTATGTGGTATGCGCTTGGACCGCCGCAAACATTGATACCTATAGCAGGGGTCTTCAACAGGGGGTCCGCGACCCCTAGGGCGTCCGCGGAGGTACTGCAGGGGGTCTATTGCTTGATAAAAAAATTAAAAAAAAGATTTCAAAAAATGTTTATTTTTTTTTATTTTTTTTTGCCATTTTCCACATTCATGTTAAAAAATAAATCATGATTCTATCCATTTTGAATAGTTTGAATACATGATTACTATGCAATTGACAGATTGTTGATATTATTGACATTTGTTCTCAGTTAATAAGTAGGCTAGTATGTTTAGAAATGGTAGTGGTACGGCCCACCCTGCTTGCTGTAACTTGTAGGCTACTTGTTTAAAATAAACCCGACCCCCCCACCCTACGAAGTGGTAAGCAGGGGGTCCCTGCTCCATCTCCCCATCAGTTTGGGGGTCCACGGCCTGAAAACGTTGAAGACCCCTGACCTATAGGGTACTGTAGGCCATCGTCCCAAACAGTGGGTCGGGACTCTTTAGTCTTTAGTGCGTCGTGAACACATTTGTATGGGTCACGACTCAAGTAAACTAGACCAGGTCACCTGGTCGTGCCAGACCCGCAATGAAAACTAGTATGGCACTGAACTAACACATGAACACACAGGATTTTATAGTCTCAGCAACAAAGCGTAGTGAGCTTGTAGATCGGCTGTTTTCACTAGTATGGCACTGAACTAACACATGAACACACAGGATTTTATAGTCTCAGCAACAAAGCGTAGTGAGCTTGTAGATCGGCTGTTTTGACTAGTATGGCACTGAACTAACACATGAACACACAGGATTTTATAGGCTGAGCAGCTGGAAATGTTTGTGAGCTTGTAGATGGGCTGAGGAATTTATAGTGTCAGCAGCTCGTCAGCCAACTCAACTCAGCTGGTCCTGTACAGGTGACGGCACTCAAGGCAATCAGCCGAGCAAGGGAAGGGAGGGGCAGATGAGCAGTCAGAGGCAAACACAGGCACACTGAGGAAAAGAGGGACAGGCACACTGAGGAAAAGAGGGACCGACAGACCGACCGACAGACCGACCGACAAAGCCTTTTGTAGGCCGACCCCCTGGGTCTGGCAAAAAGGATGGGAAAATGCAAAAACGGCAACCACACTTGCAATTTAGCAGAAGGGTGGTGCCACGCTAAGGCGTGATCTGATGTCTTGATGACATCAGATCCCCATGACGTCAGATCCCTGATGTCATCAATACACATCCTTGTCTCTTTATACCCTTATATGGAGATCTCTTATTCAATATTAAGCCCATATCTGGGAATGCCCATATATGGACATATACTGTAGTCTCGTGTGGTCTATGATGTCAGAATTGCATCTTTCTACCCTGCCTGGTGCCTCATGCCATGCGGAGGCGTGATCTGATGTCTTGATGTCATCTGATCAATACACCTTGAGCCATTATGAGCCATTTCATGAGTTATTTCTCCCAACTCCCCCAAAAACAACCATACATTACCAATATTTACTGTGCTTGTCCAATACAAAAATAGTACAATACAAAAGTTGAGACAGAGCAATACGATAATGAAGAATACACACATAAGGTGGTTGCACACTGCTGCGTTTTTCGGGCCGAATATCGGGGTGAATTTCGTAGTGCGTGAATAAAAAATCACACCCGTGTGAAGTGGAGCTGTGTGTGTGTGTGTGTGTGTGTGTGTGTGTGTGTGTGTGTGTGTGTGTGTGTGTGTGTGTGTGTGTGGATCATGTGTACCGATTTTTGTGACATTTGAAGAAAATATGTAGGAAAAGGAGCAAAAAGTGTGTTTTGGAGAAAATTCAAGATGGCGGAAAATCTTTCATGGCGCAAATGGGCGTGGCCTATATGGGGAGATGCGTCATGACCCAAGGAATCCAGGGAAAAAATATTTTTAATTTTCCGACCTACGGTTCAAGAGTTACAGGCCAAAACGTAAAGTGGGGTGTTATGGCGCCACCATGCGGCCAAATGACACAATTATTTTTTATTTAATCCTTGAAATCATTATGAACCTCCTCTCCAAGTCTTGAAACTCTAGCCCCTATGGTTTGCGAGAGACAAATAATTGAATGTGAGTTTTTGCGATTCCCATTATAAGTCAATGGGGAAAATTAATTCACTAATAAATTAATATCAATTAAACTATAGAACCTTTCTCTTAGAAAAGTAATAGCCCACGATTCCCGAGTAAGCCGTTCGATTTGACATATGGCGCGAGTGTGTGGTGGCAAAACTGTGGGACTAGTGGCGTGCCGAAGTTTAGGAAGTTCAGGCTACATACAGACAGACAGACAGACAGACAGACACACAGACACACAGACCCACCCACACGGCCACGTATAGGGAGCCTGTGCTTCACACAGCTCCAAAAATCAACCTCACGTTATGTCAATCACGTTTGCACACTGCCGCCCGTTTCGCGCACCACTCGGTCCCTTGCTCTCTCTCTCTCTCTCTCTCTCTCCTTGTCCTGAAAAACGCATTTCGCAACGAAAAACGCAGCAGTGTGCAACCAGCTTTAGAGCTGACACTAACAAAACCAACAGGATAAGAGTTATCTTCAGGTTATACCATGATTCGCAGCAAGGCCCCGTAACTCTCCCTCAGGTATGTTACTTGAGTAAATGCCCACATCTAACTCACCGGCCTTTTCCTGCAGCCTCCCTTAAATAGAGATTGGATCCTACCACAGGACACAGCACCAAGTAGCCTAGCCCCATATAGAACCTCACCCGTCGCTGCATACTGTTGTGCTCCGAGACGAGGTCCTATAAAGGTTTCCCCGTGGGGGAGGAGAACGCCTCCAACGTGTAGGTAGAAAACACTTTTCCCGAAATTGTATCCACAAAGTAAAGGTAGTTCCGAGCTCCCAGACTGTGATATCCCCAACCGTCGCTGCATTCGAACAGACATTCGATCAGAGGGGCCGCTAATGCTGCCATTCCGCCTGCAACTTCCAGGCTTGTAAACATTACCGGCTGACAAAACTAGCGATTTTAAGGGGTTGTTTCGTGCCCTGGTTCATGTTTTATTGACCCTGGTTAGGTTATCACAGTCCGGGAGCTCGGAACTACCTTTACTTTGTGGATACAATTTCGGGAAAAGTGTTTTCTACCTACACGTTGGAGGCGTTCTCCTCCCCCACGGGGAAACCTTTATAGGACCTCGTCTCGGAGCACAACAGTATGCAGCGACGGGTGAGGTTCTATATGGGGCTACAAGTAGCCAATCTACTTCCCTATACTTCCATATAAATGACATCAATTACCCCTTGCATAAAAGTAACCTAAACATTCCTACAATGTGTTACCATTAAGCACTTGGGTGAACTTCTGATTAAGGACAGTTAAATAAAGTAGCCTACATAAACACATAAATAATAGTGAACACCCCTCTCCTCCACAGCACTTGGCACCTTCCCAATCAAGGGGATTGCCACCAGCAGAGCAGGTGAATACACAGTTTAACACACCAAGTTTAAAACCATTAGTCATTGCGTGATATAGGAAGCAGTCAGGTGTATATGTGTATGGCATGGGCACGGCTGCCCCGTGACATGCGTCTCGCCTCATGTCACGCTCCATATGGCCAAGACAGAATTCATTTGCAAGTGTGACTCGCATCACGGCATGCCCATATATGGAGATCCCTGTTGTCATCAATATTCAGCCCATATCTGGGAATGCCCATATAAGGACATATTGTGTCAGTCTCTGTTGTTTCAGTGGCGAGAAGTGACCTTGTCACCCTTCAAGCCAAGCCCTTAGGCTTAGGGCATCTTACTGGTTACCTCTGTTGACAAAGGGCCAAGACAAACTTCACCTATCTGGTCACCTATCTGTCTCTCTGTCTGCAGGATTACGCAAAAACTACCAGACCAAAAACTTGGAGGGCATTGGCCCACTTAGGTGCCATATAATTAATTACTTCTTGACTTTTTCACGATGACCATGATGCTGTCATGATATTGACATGATACTGACCATGACACTGACCATATAGTGGTCATGTTACTGACATGATACTGACCATGACACTGGCCGTATAGCCTATACTGACCATGATAAACATTATGAGTTGCTACATTTGTCAACAGAGGTAATACAGACTCTCCACAATATGGGCCATTGTAACATTATGAACTTTTATTACATTATGAGCGGCTACATGTGGTTCTTAATGTAACACATAATTACATTATAGAAAATTCTGTTATTATGTTATGCGATTTTTTGAAGCGGTGAAAGCCGCTTCCAAGGAGTGGCTTTGTGTGTCCCATGTCCATATATGGTCATTTCAGTCCAGAATGAACAGGTTTTTTCAAAAACAAAATGTGTGTCCCATGTCCATATATGGTCATTTCAGTCCAGAATGAACAGGTTTTATCTCTCCCGTCGTCCAGAATATGTGTGTAGTGTCCGTCCCGGTCTGATGATTGGATACTTTGAGGATTGGTCAAGCTTCACATGACAATTCGGCCCTCCAGATAAAATCATTCATTCATTCATTCAGAATATAAAGAATGTACAGATCACAGAGTTCATAACTCTAGAACACAGTTCACCGCTTCACTTCGAACCGGGGTTTGATTTTTGCCAGACCCATGAAATGGGTAGGCCTACATAAGCAAATGTCGGTCTGTCTGTCCGGGTTTTCTATATAAAGGGTATATATGATGATGACATGATGATGACATGCCTACAAAAGGCATGATGTCATAAATGATGATGACAGACAGGGGGTCTGGCACAACCAGGTTGACCTGGTCTAGTTAAATTACATTATGAGCTGATTATTACATTATGAGTGTTTATTACCTGTACATTTAAATTATTACATTATGAGCCGTTATTACATTATGAGTTGCTACACACGTCCTTGTCCCTCTGACGTCAGTCATCTCCATCCATATTTGGGAAAATATGGACACATTTTGTCCAAATTAAACAACCAACCAGGTCTGTGCATTTTTTGATCAAAGTTGATACCATGCCAAAGCGCCAGCGCTCACCCAGCAGTCTGCCGTCACCGTCACCCATGTGCACTGCACACGCCCGCCCATGTGCGCGACCTCGCCTACAGTAGCTACCACCTTTGAATTGTAGTTACTTATTTAGCATATATTCCATCATTGGTCGACCATGGTACACAAATGTGATTAAATGACTGTGGCGGTCAAATTGCTTTTATACTGTGGTCTTTGTCACCTTCCTGTGGACAGATTGAATATTACAAGTGAAAATTGACATTTGAACCTTTCACCAATGTAACCAAAAACGTGTTGTTTTTCACTGATTGGCAAATAAATAATAATAATAATGATAATAATAATACAACACTGAGCCACAGGTAAACTTCATGAAGTTACACAGTCATTAAGATCTGACCATTGAGATCCTTTAGTTTAGGCCTTCTACAGAGGCACCACCAAAAGTATCCTAACTGAGTCATCACTGCCTGGTATGGGCAGTGGGGGACTTCACTGCCCACAACCACAAAAAGCTGCAGAGGTTGGTACGGAGTACGGACAGCCCAGAGCATCAGAGGATGTGAGCTCTCCTCCATCCAGGATATGTAAACTGTACAATGGATAGTCAGTCAGTAAAGCCCATAAGATTATCAAATACCCCAGCCACACCAACCATAAACTGTTTCAACTTCTAACGTCTCGCAAAAAGCATCAATGCCCGGACCAGCCGACTTAACCAGATGCAACCAGGCTTTTATGTTCATTGGCCTGTTGCACACACTCAAATGCAGCTGTGTGTGCATTAATGCACATTTATTAAGACAGGGCATACAATGGCTTTGCAATGCATCGTTCAGCGCCTTAAGGTCTTGCTAGCCAGCATTGGCCGGGTTATTGCATGGTTGAAATAGGCTCTCTCTCTCTCTCTCTCTCTCTCTCTCTCTGATCAAGCTCTGGTCTAATATCACACACAACAGAAACTGTAGCCAAACAGCAATTTGCACAGACCTTAGGCATATCCAGTCTAACGTTTGTTAGTTTGTGTAGGGCTATGCAGGCTATCAGAGCGCACAAGTACTGTGTTCGGCTGCGTATATGTCAGTGTAAGCCCGTAGCCCAATCAGGGACCAGCATTTCTGGCAACGTCATCATTAACAGCCAATGAGGGACCAGCATTCCTGGTGATGCCAGTGGGGATGTCACTGACATCGCCAGTGGGGATGCCAGTGGTGAGCGCACCTTATGGCACGCTCTGCTGGCGCACAAATAGGCCATATGGCCTACTTGTACACTACAGTTCTAGTTCCTTGTTGTGCTGATTTCAGGCATGTCCCATCCATATGCGATCATATCTGTGCGTCCACCACAGATAGGTCAGACACACACAAGGGTGGGAAGTGGGAGCAACCTATTGCCAGTGCAATAAGCATGCAGAAAACGTGGTGCATCTAACAAATTATTATATAATACTTTAGTATTTATTATTTTTCTATATTTTTCTTTCTGCAATATCAAAGAGCCTGAACCCCCAAATTGTACACTTTACTTGTATATAATGGAATATAGGCTATAATAAAATAATCTTGAATCTTGAACTGTCTGCAACTCTCTTTAGCAACTTGCTATTAATAGCTAATAGAGCCATGGGGGGTAGGGATGCCACACCTTTATTTAAGCGTTTTGTTACTTTTACTGTTAATCCATCCAGTTAAATGTGAGTCAAAAGGCCCAAAGGCCCAAAAGAATGGTTCACGTGTCAAAACAGACATATGACCATTATCGCTGTTATAGGCCTATTGTTGCAACTTATTTCAACATGTCTTTCTTGTAGCCTATGATACAGGTAGGCCTACTCTTATGTTGTAACATTTTCATGTTCTGAAATCTGCTATTTTTTACTTTAAGTGAACCCAGCTGATAGACTGTAGACAATTACACTATAATTGTAGGGCTTAGAGTGCACTTCTACAAAGACCTAAAACAGTCTCCTGAAAAGTGGCATTATGATGGTGGCGTAATTCTCTACAGTCGGGTGGCGTAGATGTTTACAAAACCAAAACACTCACCCTGGCCCACCGCAGATCCGTTTCTCAGCAGTGGTGCCTCCAGCATGACCAATGGCCGACACTCCAACAGGTGAGGCCGACGTTGATTATTACGTTGTACTTGCTGCACCTCCTGTGTTGTCTGCAGTCTGTGAAATGAAGTGGCTGCTGGCTGGTGTTAATAATAATGGTAATGAACAGGACATGTGGGTCATGGGTCTTCATCCTTGGAGCACGAGAATTTGCATGTGTGCACTGCAGCAAATTAAGTTCTTAAAAGTCCAAAATGGAAAGTCAAAGTTTGGCCTGATGGAGGCGCCAGAATACAGTAATGGTGTCTCGACTCTCTCGAACATTAAATACTGGTACATTGCTTTGCTCTCTCAACCACATGCCTAATAGCCTATATCAGATAAGTGAGTCTAAAATACAAGTTAAAGTAAAGCTAAGCTATCATGGAAACATGGAATACTACTAGTAAAATAAAACAAAGTCTGTTAGCCTACCCATACCCTTACCTCCCCCTGACCTTATAAGGTCAGGGGCCATACCCAGTGAAATGAAAAATACGTTTTTCACACTTTTAGAGCTTATCTGTGGTAATCATATGGGCATTCCTAACACTAGATGCCAAAAGAAATGAAAATAAACAATTCTTTTGTATTTTTATATCAAAGGTCCCTAAATAGGCCATTCTTAATTATTTCCTGTGAACAGAAACATGCTGCCTGATGACATAGACAGGTCTACTTGCATAAATGATCTACTTGATTACATTCACCTGTTTGTTTCCCATTGGTGGCATTCCTCCAAACACAGCTGTTTTTAATTATAGAGTTACTCAGTTTGAATCTCATTCAAGATGACTTCCAAACTATGTATTACTCATTGTAAACATAATGAGCACAATAAAATATGTATCTGTAAACATTATAGGTTAGAATAATAAGCAACTTGGTAACACACATTCTGTACAAGAGGCAGCCTGGTTGTGTCTCTCTGCCTTGCTACTGAGGGCTACAAACAAAAACATTAAGCATCACATGATTCAAATTTTACATCCCATTGATCGCCTGAAGGGCTGGTGCCTTCTGATTGGTTCAGAAACACACAGGCTTCCTTTTCAGACTGAAACTTCAAAATAAAATACCCAAAATAGCCATTTCACTGGGTCTTTAAATAGGCATGAAACTGTACTTTTTTCTATTGCAAACTTCTAATAAATTCTTCAATCAATCAATCAATCAGCCTACCATTTATTTTGCATTGTGTTAAGGAGTAGTTCACCCCCAAAATGACTTTTTTTCTATTGATTACTCATGCCATGGAGACTTGAGTTCAATAATACTTTTTTGTATTTGTCGCGTTCCTAAGACAAAAATGTGATTATAGTAAATGTTCCCCCATTGATTCCGGATGGGGACCCGGATGCATGGCCCTGATTGGGGACCCAAATGAATGGCAGTGGATGGGGAAACTGTCTGGGTACTTTTTCTTTTTCTTTTTTTTTGTCTCAGGAATGCGACAAAAAACTACAAATATGATTGAACTCAAGTCTCCATGGCATGAGTAATCAGTAGGAAAAAAGTAATTTTGGGGTGTACAGGGTGACTTATACCGTTCACTCATGAAGACCTCACCTGTGACCTGTCTCCAGTTCATAAACTTCAACTGTGGTTTCTCCACCAGTTTTGTACTGTAATGCAGGGGTCATCAACATGTCCATACACTGACAAACATGGACAAACGTGTCCGTGGCAAGACTTGTCTATGTCAGTGGCCCATTTTAGTTTAGTTTATTTCTTTTGATAAACGTGCTCGATGTGCCTACAATGGCATATAATAAATATGGCGAAGCAGCATTCTGCTTCTACGGGCCGACAGCTTGGAATAAACTCCCATTACACCTAAGGGTTTACATAAGAATCTCTGTTGATTCTTATGTATTTTTTCCTGTAGAATCCATTTCTGCAATATAAAATTTTGTATTGTGCACCATTAATGAGTTAATTAGCATATTTGACATATGAGCGGAAATAACAGGAAAAACCTATAACAAATTGATAAAAGGCTATAACAAACTTTTCTCAGTTGATCTTTATGTATTTTTCCTGTACAATCCATTTCTGCTATGTACATTTTTGTATGGATAATTTGGCAGTAGGCAGACAAAATTAGGTCTTTAGGCCACAGAATATTTACATTTGATCAAAATGAATGTATTTTTATATCCAATGAAGCTTTTTTTTGCGCCCTAGTGGAGGACCCCCGCCACTGCAGAGCACATAAAATGCTGTAACTCGGGCTAGGAGCGACCGGGAGAGCCAGTACCCACGCATCCGCCTCGGCGGCGTGGAGACAGCCCTGCGTATCTCATTAACGCAGGGCTCATTCATTTTGCGCAATATAAAAATGTATTATGATTACTAGGAGGAAGATTCTTTTCAAAAAAGAAATGTTAAAATTAAGCTTTTATGTGGCGACACCCACCTGCTCATTAAATTAAGTATGCCTGGTTGTCAGGTGGGTGGTGACCCAGCTGAAGTTAGCCACACCCACAGTGTTGAATGGTAAAAAGGGGAGGGGAGGATATTATGATGTCATTTTATCAGTGTATTTCGATTGGGCCTTTTGACTCAAAGGCTTTCAACTTTCAGGAAGTAACCAAAAATACACAGGGAAGACATATTTTCACATTATAACCACACCTGAGGGTCTATTAGAGTTATGTTAACTCCATAGACACATACAAGTGATGCGCCCTAAGGGCGAGAAGCAACCATCAGGTCGCACTGAAACAACAGAGCTTCTAAATACAGCGCATTTAAGAAGCAGGAGGTAAACTAGAACTGCACTCTGACGCACACAGCTACCTACCTACCCACCTACATACCTACATGCCTACCTACCTACCTACCTTCCTACATACGCAGCCGAACGCAGTATACTTGCATGCTCTGCTGGCGCAAGTAACTATTAATCTGACAATGTACGCGCACACACTTACAACTTTTTGTGACCGGCCTTCATGAATGGAATGGGAGGGAGGAGGAGTGAAGAACTGAAGTCGATAGGTAACTAAATGTTGTGTATTAGTGTGACTCACTGACGGACGGACGGACGTACATGAGGTGGATGTTTTGATACGGGGGTCAGTTATGTTAACTCCATAGACACATACAAAACAGAAAAAGTACAAAACTATGGCACCACCTCTTTAAATCCTGTTGTGTACTCATGTACTACATGACGGTCTGGGGATCTTAGTATAATCCGATTCTTTGGGAAAGAATGGAAAATCAAATATCTATTTTTTTGATTTTTGTTTTAGAGCAAAAAACTAATATTGGGTAAATGTTTCAATTTTCTAACTGTTAGTATAAAATAAAATTATACTAAGATCCCTAGAACTTTTTTCTGGCCTGGGATCTTAGTATAGTTTGATTTTTTGGGAAGGAATGGAAAATCAAATATAAATTATTTAGATTTTTGTTTTAGAGCAAAATACTAATATTGGGTCAATTTTCCAATTTTCTAACCGTTAAACTAAAATAAAATTATACTAAAGTACCGGTAACGTTTGTGGGGTCTAGGGATCTTAGTATAATTTCATTTTTTGGGAAGGAATGAAAAATCAAATATCTATTTTTTTGATTTTTTTGTATTAGAGCAAAAAACTAATATTGCTTCTTTTTCCAATTTTCTAACACTGAAACACAATCAGAAAAATACTCAAATGTTTGTCCATTTTTCTGATTGTACTGCTATTAATTTTTAATTTTTTCCTCCCAATACAAAAATCCAAATATTGTCCGTTTGTAACCCTGAAACAAAAATCAGGAAAATGGTCAATTTTTCTGATTGTGTGATTCATATTTTGGCATTTTGTGATTTGGAACCGACAAAATAAAAATAGGCCCATTATTCAATTATCTAGTCCAGGAAAAAAACCTCATCATGAATGTCAAGACCAATCACATGGTCTACAACTTCAAAATAAAAGCTGTAGGCTAGCCCAGGGATCTTCAACGTTTTCAGGCCAGGGACCCCCAAACTGATGGGACCCCCTACCTGGAATACATACAACATATTGTAGGCTATATTTATGTATACAATTCAATACTATGCTATTAAAATAATAGATTAATATATTCATGATTTTATTTTAAATATGCATGTACTGTAGGCTACAAGTGGCGTACCACTGCCATTTATAAACATACCTTATTAAGAGAACAATGTCAATACTACAGTATATATTGACAACAATGACACACACACACACACACACACACACACACACACATGGACCCCCTGCAGTATCCCTGCGGGCCCCCTGTTGAAGACCCCTGGCCTAGCCTAACCACCTAACCCGGTAGGCAGGCAGGCAGGCAGACACAGGGGCGTCACAATAGTGAGTTAATAGGGCACAAGGTGGAGGGGTCTGGAATTATTTTATAGGCCTATTTACTAGTAAGACGCCTCAGGGTGACATGCGACCTCGACCCCTCGATTAATTTGCAAGTGTGATCTGGTAATGCCCATATATGGGCATGTCAGAACATGCTCATATATGGGCATTCCCAGATATGCCCTTAATATTGATGGGACAGGGTTCTCCATATATGGGCATGAAACGGACAAGGATGTAATTAATTTGCAAGTGTGATCTGGGAATTATCATATATGGGCATGTTCAATCACATTGTGCACTACATATGGGCATAAATTATATGGGCATAGAAGGGACATCAAGCATGAGGGTGAAGTCAGAGCAGCAAACCAATTCTGTTAAGAGTGGTTCCCCTGACATCACAGTGACGTCACAGTGATGTGTCAGGGTGACCACAGTGTCAGGCGTTATAGACAGACCGACAGAGATATGGTCAAGCTGTGACCGTTCACATATTATATTATCCACCTGTTTCCGCCAGAATTCACTGTATAGAATTATTTGCGGGCCACATCCGGTTAAAGGGCCTACACCATGCTTTTAAAACTATATTTTTTGTATAAATATATGCTCAAAATTGAGTCTTAGACAGGTTTTAACCCTCAAAAAACACTCTGACCATTCTTTTTGTTTGTTCTAGCTCTACTATAATGAGGCTCTCCAGCTGCAATACCAAAACGGCCTCTGTTTGCTCAGGGGCGCATCTAGTGGGGTTTTTCCAGAAAAAAAATAAGTTTTTTGAAAAAGAAAAAGTTTTTTGAAAAAGAAAAAGTTTTTTGAAAAAGAAAAAGTTTTTTGAAAAAAAAAAGTTTTTTGAAAAAAAAAGTTTTTGAAAAAAAAGTTTTTTGAAAAAAGTTTTTGAAAAAAAAAAGTTTTTTGAAAAAAAAAAGTTTTTGAAAAAAAATTTTTTTTTGAAAAAAAATTTTTTTTGAAAAGTTTTGAAAAAAAAATGTTTTTCTTCTTTGACTCTGCATTGCATTTTTTTGAAAAAAAAAAAGTTTTGAAAAAAAAAAATTGTTTTTTTTTTTTTTTTTTTTTTTGACTGAAAAAAAAAAACGGGAATCCGTGTGACGTCACACGGATCAACTCTCAGAACAGCACTGTTCTGAGAACCTGTGGAAAGCTTTTCATCTCTGTCTTCCCAAAACCAGAGAAAGACACAATGTACAGAAATAGGACTTTGTGAGGATAGAAGGTGCCAGTGGGACCCCAAAAAAAGGTTTTAAAATAGAAAAAGTGAAAATTCATGGTGTAGGTCCTTTAACAGCAGACATACAAGCTCACATCGAGGAAATGCCGCTTGCCTTCTGTGCAATGCACGATGGGATGTTGGAAAGTTGTGGATACATATTTTTAATAATAACTAGAAAGATCTAGAAGTGTGGTTGCTGACTATATTCGACAGTAAGCTAACTGTCATGCATGAAGCTCGACCAATTGATTCCCTATTGATTCCCACTTCCTTTATTCCCTACTGATTCCCACTCCAATTGATTCCGTACTGATTCCCACTTGATTCACTATAGCCTAGGAGTCAATAAACGTTTATAAACAGACTCAGTCCATAAACGTTAACCTATAAGTCGTTTATAAACAGTCCATAAACGTTACCCTATAAGTCTGTAAAGTTTCCCTAGAACTATAATGTGTTGCCCTGTCAGGCAACCACACTAATAACTAACTAGAAAAATATTGTTCCTTCGAAACAATTGTGGGCTCGCTTCAAGCCAGAAAACAATGGCTATAAAAGCACAAAATGTCAAGATCGCAGGCAGTGCTCTCTTTGACGTTACTGACGTCAAAGATTGGTCCATTTTGTTCCAAAAATGTGTTATGCAAAAGTTGACCCGCTGGTGGCGCTATAACAGGCCAATGTGAGAAGGTTGGTATCTGTTCCTTGACCTATTGGGAATGTGCTTGCAAGATTTCACGCACATCCCAGGCTGTGTTCATGATTTGAGGTGTTTTTGGCTTTGGACACTTTATCGCTGCTTGCAGCTATATTTATTATTATTATTTTATAATTTTTTTGTGTGCACTTCATAGGCATGTTAGATAAAGGTCCTTAGATTGCGTGTAGAATGTTTCATACAAATTGCAAAAAAAATCCTAGAATAAAAACGGGTTTAAGCGTTTTACAAACTGCTCAAAATTATATAGCGCCCCCCTTTGGCCATTTGGGGTAAGATTGGTTTCAGTGATATTTGAACTAACCCTCTACACTATTTTGTCATGAAAATGTGACTTTGCATGTATGTTTTAGAGGCAGAAGAATAATTTGCATAAAAATGCAATATTGTTTGAATTATTTAAAAAAGCATGTTTCAATGTTAAAGAAATCCGATCTGACAGATCTTTAGATATCGGTCCAAAGTTCACGTAAAAAAGGTTTTGTGCACGTGACGCGAAAATTCCAGAATAAAAGCGGGTTTACGCGTTTTACAAACTGCTCAAAATGGCGGAAAAACAAAGGGCGGAGCTTACTTAACAACGACACAGATGTCTTCCGCTTGAGTCAAAGCACGCGTGTAACAAGTTGCATGTCTTCAAACGAAACGAGTCATGACTTATGCCCGTTTGAAGTTTGAATTTTCAGACGCTTCGTATAGCGCCCCCCTTTGGCCGATTGGAATAAAATTGGTTTCAGTGATACTTTGACTAACCCTCCACATCTTTGCCAAATGCCATGAACGTGTAACTTTGCATGTATGATTTAGAGGCCGAAGAATAATTTGCATAAAACCGCAATATATATTGAATTATTAAAAAATCATTATTTAACGTACAAACTTCTCACCACATAGCCTGTGTAGATATAGGTTCAAAGTTCATGTGAAAAAAGTTTTGTGCACTTGACGCGAAAATCCCAGGAGGAGATAGATTTTTACTGTTTTTCATATAATTCCGAATTGTGGGAGACCTAAAGGTCAGAGGTCAAAAGTTAGAGGGTAAAAGTTGTTCGGCATGAGGAGACGCATAAGTGTATACAGGTTTCATGGCTGTATGTATAACACAGCATGAGCTATACCTGTTCAAAGATCGCACTTTCGAAGGCTTCCTACAGCGCCACCATTTGGCCGATTGCTATAAAAAATAATAGCACACTTCGCCACTGTAAACTGAACACATTGATGTTTTTATTTTCATTTTCTCACTAAGTATGTAGGAGTAGAAAGGAACCGAAGTTTTTTGATACTTGCACTGACTGCCTGCCTAGTAAACCAGTAAGACTCCCTAATCGGGAGATAAGCGACCGTTGGTCGCTTATCTCCATAAATAGAGCAAAAATGTGTTTTTCCAAAATCTTCCTGATCCATGTTGTTGACATGAGTGTAGACATACTGTGTAGTGATTTTCGTGATTTTAGGGCAAAATCTGAATCGGCCTCATGGTGGCGCTAGAGGGCCATGTGAGAAATGAGGGGTGGGGTCTCCTCGCCGCCAAGGCGGACGAATAGGTACCGGCCCCGGCTCTCCCGGTCGCTCCTAGCCCGAGTTACGGCATTTTATGTGAGCTGCAGTGGCAGGGGGTCCTCCACTGGGGGCGCCACCACTTTTGCATCCGTTCTGGAGCACCAGGAGTGGGTGGTCCCCGGGAATGCCCCGTGAGCAGCCCCGTTGGGGTGGTCATTTGGTCATTTTTGCACATTTGGTAATTTTTTACACCTGGGGGTCCCCCAGGGACCTGGGGGTCCCCGAAACTCCGGGGGTCCTTGGAGGTTGTAGTTTGGCAGGCAAGGAGTGTGTGTGCAAAATCTGGCATGGATCGGGGCAACGGTTGCAGAGATATGAGCAGGGCAAAAGTGTGACGTGTGACGTGTGACAGAGGGAGTGACGGAGGGAGTGACGGAGGGAGTGACGGAGGGACAGCCGGTGGAGGTTTGGATAGTGTGCAAGTAACTGCGACCTACGGTCGCAATAATGACAATATCTAAAGTGTGCTCGCCTTATAGGCGAGCCCACAATAACCTCTGTCGAGGTGCCAACTTACACCTCATGCTTAAGCAGGCCACACACATGGCCTACTTCTGCGCAAGCAGAGTGTGGTAGCTTTGTCGAGGTGCCAACTTGTGCCTCACACATAAGCAGGTCACACATGGCCTACTTGTGCGCAAGCAGAGCGCGCCACAAGGTGTGCACTGCTGGCTTTGTGTCCCTAATATCTTCGCCCGTTAAGACTTTATTGAGAGCGCTCTTATATACCAAACTCTGCTGACATCATCACCAGGAATGCTGGTCGGTCATTGGCTGTAGGGAGACACCTACATACATACAGTACATACTGTATGTGAGCGCCTGAGCGGTGCTGAGTCTCCTCCTCGTTACGTTGTCTCCCACCCAAGTAAAGCCTGACTACTTTGTTGTGTGACGTGTGTTGCGTGCCAAAATAGCTGATCTGCAAGCTCACAACGCATCTCATCCACGTGACGAGACAACGTGAGCTTGTAGATCAGCTATTTTAACCAACGCGGACGGTTAGAAACGTCTGCCTTCACAATAAGGGTGAGGAAGACTGGGCACTGGGCACCTAAATATTGTGGGCACCTCAATGTTAAGTTGGATGAAATAATTGCTGTGTGTGGTTCTATATGGGCTGTGTCAATGATTTTGACAAATAATAGCTTGCAGCAACGTCTAAAAAAATACATTTGAATAGCCAAAAGTATAAAAATATTATGGTTAAAAAAAGAACGAAAAAGAACTAAGTTCATTTTGAGGAACCATGAACTTTAGTTCAAAATGTAGAATTATGAACTATGAAATTAACTAGTTCGTTTTAGAAGTTTTAAACTTGAACTTGAACTAGTTCATTTTGAAAGTGAACTTTCCCAACACTGTCAAACGGTGACCATTACACATGGCTATCCTATGCACCATAGTCACATTAATACAGATTAGAGCTATTGGAATCAGGTGCGTCCAAATAATGAAATGGTTAGATAATCACCCGTGTCGGTATGTTAGATAATCACCCGCGTCACGCTTACTGAGGTTAGGGTTAGGGTTAAGGTTAGGTTTTAGTGGTCGGACCAAAGCAATTTAAGGGTGTTCGACCTAAGGACAGACATGTTACCCCGTTTGACACCACTGTCACAGTCACTATAATATTTAAATGACAAAGGGACAATATGCAAACATGGACAGTCTGACAGCAGAATTGAGCGTAGCGTAGGCGAAATGGCTCTTCAACGGCGGCGAAACGGCCAGACAGGTTAGGTGAAAACACTCTCCTCCACGGCGAAAGTGCCACGCGAAAAGACCAAATCCATGTAGGCGAAAAAATCATAGGCGAAAGCGCTGGTGACCGATTTAGCCGACTAAAATCTTATTTAGAGAATTAGTCAACTAAAACTAGAGTACATGTAATCAACACTGCAACCTTCACCTCCTCATATTGTTTTCCTCATGCATCCCTGAACACATGCTTTCACTTTATGCCTGCACAACGGTACGGTGTAGAAATGACAAACACATGATATCATGCATGTAAAAGTATATTTAATCAAATGGTACATGGTACTGTACCACAGAATATCTGTGTTAATGTTGACACAAAATCAATTTCAAACTCAACAAGTAGGCAATTTTTCTTTGAAATTACAATATGTTTATCAACATCAGCCTCAACAGTTACTTTTCTTAAAAATTACAAATTAAACAGTTTTGAAATTACGAGCACATAAAACACTTGATATAGTACATAGAAAAACATTGTGTCTGTAGCCTACCACAAATGTATTAATCTTAAATTCAATATCAATATCTAACAAATTACTTTTGTTTGAAATGAAATTAAACATTGGGTCCTACTATGACATTATGAATATTTGAACCTCTGCTAGCTGCTAACTCCCAGGTGAGGTCCAGGGGGCCAACATGACAGTAAAAGCAACACACAGGAAAGAATGTGGCCTAAAGTCAACTTACAAGTTTGACCAGCTGGTCAGAAACTAGGCCTATTCCTGAATGTTCCCTGAAACTGAAACTTCTTATCTTTGAATGACTGCCGGTCAATAATTACTAACAGGTGCTGTTGAGTGCTCACCTTGCAGGAATCCATCACAACATTAGACAGGTCTGGTCACACACTGTAACCAGTGGTGGAAAATCACAAAGTACATTCATGTAGCCTACTCACAGACCGTATTCAGTGGTGGAAAGTAACTATTACAGTTATTTAAGTAGCTGTATTTGAGTACAATTTTGAGGCACTTTTACTTTACTATTAAAACTATGTCCAATTTTAAATAGTATCAGAGTACTGGGCGTATTGATACGTTTACTTAAAGGGATATTTAACTTTTGGTCATTTTATCGTCTAATCAGGCTTTTATGAACACTCTGGACGGATTTAATTTGCTTCAGTCAATATCATCATCAGGGCCTTCGTCCTAAAGGGCTCCTCCACATACACACCCATGTGTGGTAGAGCTCCTCGGCACCATGATAGATACATTAAAAACACCCAATATGTTTCTGGTGACTCATACCCTCCTAATACGTGAGCAGACCTGTTTTTTTTTTTTTTTAAGTAAAATATCCCTTTAAGTAGACATTTTCTTGGCCTCTAAAAATGTAAACATCTGAGAGCAGGTTGGCCAACCTTTACTTTTTGGATATGATGAACGGAAAAATATGTACACAACTGATTTATGGACATTACAGAGGCTTCCAGATATGAACACAAGCAGATTACATTTGTAACCAAGCTCTATAATAGCATCCTTAAAGGAGTAGTTCACCCCCAAAATGACTTTTTTTCTATTGATTAATCACACCATGGAGACTTGAGTTCAATGATATATTTTTATGTATTTGTCGCATTCCTAAGACAAAAACATTATTAAAGTAAATGTACCCCCATTGATTCCGGATGGGGACCCAAATGCATTTGGGTCCCCATCGGGAATCAATGGTGGTACATGTATTGTAATCAAATTATTGTCTTAGGAATGCGACAAAAAACTAAAAATATTATTGAACTCAAGTCTCCATGGTGTGAGTAATCAATAGAAAATGTTGTAGTCATTTTGGGGGTGAACTACTCCTTTAAGATGTTGGTACTTAAGCACCTTGGTAAGGAATGCCTCTTCCAGACTGTGATCAACTGTACATGCCACTTCTAAAATGGTCACTTCTCATTATTTTCATTAGGCCTGTTGCCTATTGAAACACGAGTGCTTAATCTGCTTATAGAATTTGGCAGAAGATGAAACGTATGAATTTGTCTAGCAGTGTACATTCCCTTACATACAGCCATTCAGAATATGTGACAGAGTTTCAGTGACTGGATTATGGTCATGGTGCAGACAATGAGGAGGTATTAGGGTACCACAGAGAAAGATTGAGTCTGGTTATGGAAGGACTTGTAATCTGACTGACTGTATACAATATATCCTCAACTGCATAATTTGAATATTGCATGAGAGACAGGGGCTGTGTCCGAAATGCAGAACACGTTCCCTACTCCCTAACCCTAAATGAGGGATCCAGATGTAGTGTACTACAGTAGTGAACAAATCAGCGCATTTCGGACACTACTCCGTCGCCATCTGGTTGCGTCATCGCTGTCGCACAGTTAAAACGCTCAGAGCACTGGCTTTTGGAGCAATAAATAATAGCGATCTACAAGCTCTCAACAGGTGGCGAAGCGAAGCGTTTTGAGCTTGTACATCAACTCCCCAATGCTTGTGGATTGTAAATAACATATAACATGTTGTGGTGTTATTATGAGAAATAGGCCAAATATAATTATGTTTTTATTTACCACAATTCAATAAAATAAAGTTAAGTTGTGATAAAATAGGTTATTCTTGGTAATTTAAATAACATTATTTATCATGATTATTATTATCAGCTGTGGAAGGTTGGGTAGAAAAGATCGAAAAACAAAAGCTTCCAGCGTCTATTCTCGTATATTCTCTTCATAAACAACTTTAGAGCTGTTTTCATCATTTGTTCTCTGGTGACAAGGCTGTGGACATTTGTACGAGTTGTTTTCTTTAGCCGGTGGTTCTGCTACGGACGGCTCTGTTGCGTTTGCTCAGCAACAGGTGGCTACGGCTCCTGCCCAGAGACGAGCCTGCAGTGTGCGTGTGCGCGTGCACACCGCATGTGCGTGCTCAAAGCGCGACACAGCGGCAGAATAGTGACCATCGAATGCACCCTACAAATCCAAATGCATTGTGGGATACTTCAGTACACTATATTAGGGTACAAAAATGCTCACTATACATTCGGACACTTGTTCAAAATGGCGGAGCCCCCTTTTAGTACACTACATTAGAGAATAGGGTGGATTTCGGACGCAGCCAGTGTGACTGCATCAGGAAGGCAAGCTAGCTTTCCTTGTAGTTTTAAACCAGTGCAGTGTTGTTGTTTTTGCTGTTGTAACATAGCTAGGCGGAGCGGTGTAGAAATGGGAGGCACGCGCTCCATCTACCCATCAGTTTGGGGGCCTGAAAACGTTGAAGATCCCTGGGCTAGCCTACAGCTTTTATTTTGAAGTTGTAGACCATGTGATTGGTCGTGACATTCATGAAGTAGGCCATGTGTGGCCTGCTTGAGCATGAGGGGTAAGTTGGCACCTCGACAGAGTGCCTACAGAGTGACAGAGTCTAGTTATTATTGCCAGACCCATGAAATGGGTAGGCCTACATAAGCAAATGTCGGTCTGTCCGGGTTTTCTATATAAAGGGTATATATGATGATGACATGATGATGACATGCCTACAAAAGGCATGATGTCATAAATGATGATGACAGACAGGGGGTTGGCAGAACCGGGGTCTGGCACAACCAGGTTGACCTGGTCTAGTTATTATTGCAACTGTCTCAATAATAATAATATGTGAATGGTCAACAGCATGACCATATCTCCGTCTGTCTATAACGCCTGACACTGTGGTTCCCCTGACACATCGCTGTGACGTCACTGTGATGTCAGCAGAACCACTCTTAACAGAATGGGTTTGCTGCTCTGACCTCACACTCTGGCTTGATGGCCCTTCCATGCCCATATATTTTATGCTCATATATAGTCGACAATGGCAGAACATGCCCATATATGGGCATGTTTTGCCAATCTCAACAGGCACTGTTTGGCGCGACCTCGAGGGCGAGGTTGCATGTCGCCCTTCAGGGCAAGGTCGCATGTCGCCCTGAGGCGTCTTACTAGTATATCTGCTATTTTTCAATAGCTAAGGTAGGCCTAGAAAATAATTCCAGGCACCTCCACCTTGGGCCCTAGTAACTCATTCCCACTCCCTCCCCCCCCCCCCCCCCCCCCCCCTCCCCCCAAAAAATAATAATTCCAGGCACCTCCACCTTGGGCCCTACTAACTCATTCCCACTCCCCCCCCCCCCCCGATTGTGACGTCCCTGTGTCTGTCTGTCTGTCTGTCTGCCTGCCTGCCTGCCTGCCTGCCTACCTGGTTAGGTTAGGCTAGGCCAGGGGTCTTCAACAGGGATACTGCAGGGGGTCCCTGAAATTGTTTTAAATTAAGCATTAAAAACATGATTCTGTCTATTTTGAACAGCTTTTATACATGATTATTATGCAAATGACAGATTGTTAGTGCTAAATTGATAGTATTGACATTGGTTCTCAGTTAATGAGGTATGTTTATAAATGGCAGTGGTACGCCACTTGAAGCCTACAGTACATGCATATTTAAAATAAAATCATGAATATAATCTATTATTTTAATAGCATAGTATTGAATTTTATTCATAAATATAGCCTACACCTACAATATGTTGTAGCCCCACCCCACCCTTCGAGGTAAGGGGTCCCTGCTCCATCTACCCATCAGTTTGGGGGCCTGAAAACGTTGAAGATCCCTGGGCTAGCCTACAGCTTTTATTTTGAAGTTGTAGACCATGTGATTGGTCGTGACATTCATGATGAGGTTTTTTTCCTGGACTAGATAATAATTGAATAATGGGCCTATGGTTCCAAATCACAAAATGCCAAAATATTAATCACACAATCAGAAAAATGGACCATTTTCCTGATTTTTTTTTCAGGGTTACAAACGGACAATATTTGGATTTTTGTATTGGGAGGAAAAAATGAAAAATGAATAGTAGTACAATCAGAAAAATGGACAAACATTTGAGTATTTTCCTGATTGTGTTTCAGTGTTAGAAAATTGGAAAAATGAAGCAATATTTGATTTTTGCTCTAAAACGAAAATCAAAAAGAATTGATCTTTGATTTACCATTCCTTCCCAAAAAAATCAAATTATAATAAGATCCCAGTCCAGAAATGTTCTAGGGATCTTAGTATAATTTTATTTTTGTTTCACGGTTAGAAAATTGGAAAATTGAACCAATATTAGTTTTTTGCTCTAAAAAATTAAATGAAAAATAAATATTTGATTTTTCATTCCTTCCCAAAAAATGAAATTATACTAAGATCCCTAGACCCCAAAAACGTTACCGGTACTTTAGTATAATTTTATTTTAGTTTAACGGTTAGAAAATTGGAAAATTTACCCAATATTAGTTTTTTGCTCTAAAACAAAAATCAAAAAAATTGATATTTGATTTTCCATTCTTTCCCATAGAATCTGATTATACTAAGATCCCCAGACCCATGACCTTTCTATTTCCACATATCTTACATCACAACTATGCAAGGTAGAACTGGTAGAACTGGTAGAACTTGAGCTTCTGTCCTCAACTAACTCTGAAAAGCCAGCAATCTCTACATAACAATATGACACGCACCCACACTCACCTCTGCACCTACAAGGCCTTTTGCTCATGTATTGTGCTATTGAAGCACCAGTACTGATAAGACCCAATTATTGAAATCCCAAATACGAAATAGACTTTCATCATGCCATATTTAATGCCTGTCTTAGCCTCCTGGCAGTCTAAGGGTTTCTTTAGAATAGGTAACCTCTTTAACCTTGGCATCCCTCATGTTGTCATTATTGGCCAAGTAAATAATTTAGAAACATTTTTGATTTTTGGAGCGGTGAAAGCGCTCCCAATAGACAGGTATGTCCGTGGGTATGTGGGTGGCTGGCTGGGTGGCTGGGTGGCTGGCCCTGTCCGTAGCCTGGCAATACCTTGAGTGGCCACACACAACACACTAGTTAAAGGAGGGGCGCTGTTTTGTGCAGGCCAGGCACACTCACCACTCACTCACAGGCACAGTTTACACTCACTCACTCACTCACTCACATAGGGTACAGCTGCTCAAATTCACCGCTCCACTTCGAACCGAGGTTTGATTTTTTTTAAACACTAATGTAAAAAGTGTCACGTTTCTTACAACATCTCTATAAAGTCACTGTTTAGTCTATTCCATCAGTTCAGAAGGATTTTGGAGGCTTTGTTATAGGCCTATTGACATAATTGAAGTCGTTTGACAAGAAATGCACAGCGCCAATTCACACGAAGCCAAAGGCTATGTATGTCTAGGACCCATGGGCTTGAGCCCTATTGGCCCACACGGGAATCCACCTCTGGAAGTAGACCATCCTCTTCACAGGGGTACTTGGATCCTCTGGGTCCAGCACAACCTACTGCTTTTTTGTCTGTTAAAATGACAGCAGCATGGGACCAAAGTTCTAAGCCTACTCCACCAGCACCACTATGTTACAATTTCGCCACTAGAGGTCAGCATCTGAACATAGCATCATCATATTATGTACCTTGAATTCATTAAAATTGTTCCATAAGAAGTGATCAGTGATGATGTGATGTCCTGTAAAACGGTTCATTATTCCTTTAATCAAGCCATGTATTGTATGTGGGTCTGTGCTGCAATGTAAAACAAATCAAGTCTCTGGATAAGACGCTCTTATCCGCATGGGGCCTTGGAGATGGTCTCAAAACAGACAATAGGCCTAATATTGGGTGTAGGGAATGTGTGGGTGCATATTGGCAGTGAGACAGCTGATACTAAAAGGAAGTACAAAGGCAGGGGTCTCTTTGGAAGTGTTTCTTAAAAATGTTCATGTCATGGACCCCCAAACTGATGCATGTTGTTAGTCCACAGTCCACAGACACCCAATTGAAATGATGTTGTGCCAGGGGGCTGGTTAGATTTAGTAGGCTACCAAATTCTACATCTGTTTATACTTTGGTTTACTTTTGGTATAGCCAGTGAAATAATATGGAAATGAAACTGTTAGCTGTTAGCTGTTTTGCTGGAACCTCCCATCATGGATCCCACTTTGAGAACCACATGGAACCTGTACTTTCTTTAATTCCATGTGGTTTGTTGTTCAGGAGGTTGGATTTAGCAGTTAAGCCTGTTTTAATTGATGTGTTTACTGCACTGTTGGTTGCACTGCTGTTCTCATGTTGCTTTTGAAAAGATCTGCACTGTCCTCCCAAGAGGAAGCATACTGTAGATAGTCTAATTGTTTCTTAACCTCTCACACACAGTCTTCTTTTGAGCATTAGATACTTACTGTACCAGGAGGCTCAACTTTCTCTTCTTAGCCTGAATCTGTCTAAATGGATTAAAATGTCAACAACCTAATGCTCCATTGTGTGGCTGCCCGCTTCAAGACCCCAAACACAGGCCTTTTACTATTGCGGGCCGGGCACTGAGATAGTCAGTGATTTGTGCTGTCATGAAACTGTACTTTTTTTTGCAAACTGCTAATGAACTCTTCAATCAATCAATCAATCAATCAATCAATCAATCAGTTCCGACCTACATGATTGAATATTTTATTAGTCACAATGAACAACATCACATGTAGGCCTACAGTAGTCACATTTGAGATGCAGCACGGCACAGGTGTAGGCCTACAGTTAGAACATCCTGCCCAACAGGAACATCCCGAATGGGGCCTTTACGGTCTTGTTCATATCGGAAGTCCTTGACACTCAATTTACAGACATAGCAACAATAACAAAATAACATTTGTTGCATTTACAAAAAGAAAAGAAAAGAAAGAAAAACAAAACACTTTACTAATATAGTACAATACCATCAGGCCGGTCATTGGATAGGATGCTGGTGATGCTCATTATTATAATGTGTATGTTCTAAATAGGATACTTTTGTTTGCATGCAGTTGCATGAGCCTTCTGCTATTGAAGATAGATTCAAGAGGGAGTATTTGTCAATGTTGTCACTCACTCATACACAATATTGATCACACATAGCTAATAATATTGGATATAAGAAATCTGCACTTGAAAGCTTCTACACAAACTCTTCATCTCATTATTATTATTAATTAAGGTTTGGATGTAAGAGGGTGGAGGAGGGGACAAAAAACATTTTTTTTCATCACTACCTACCTAGAACAAATTGTTCCATTTGTAAAATCTCATGTTATACCACTAGAGGGCATCATATTTGTATAAACAATCAAACTAGACCTTTGTCTGACTTGGCATAGTGTGTTAAACTGTGTTTTTCCATTGTGTGCACCTTTTGAGGACGTTTCTAAAGCCTTGGTTTATGTTTCTGGGTGGTTTGTGGGGAATAAGCTGCATTGTTGTAAGGGAGGAAACCTATCCTGTTGTTGTTGTATAACTTACTATGAGCAGCAGGCATTATGAAAGCGAGATCACGTTTCTGTCTGCTCCACCAATCACGTGCAGGGAGCTGTTATAAATCCAGCGTGGAGACCAGTTGCAAGCAGGAATGAACAACAACAATCTCACCAAGAAGGAACTATCGCACAAAACCTCCAGGGGCTGTGGCACTAGATTCATTCTTTTCGTCAGTTAACATAAGGTAATTAACACGAGGCATTCTGTAGACAAGGTGTTCTTTATTTTAAATGCTGTTGAATTTGTTTTTGTATCGTGTTTTCACGTGAAGTTGACATTTTCATGTTACACTAAACTGTATTTTTTTCTTTATTTCCTATTTTTCTCCCCTTTATTATCACTCTTCAAACTAGCGTTCCTATTTTTGGCATGTCATTGATGTCAATAAGTAAAATAGACGACATTTTCCAAATAGCCTTCGCTCTTCAAATCCCCCCTCCCCCCGACAATGGCAGATGCGTTGTGAACTTGTATATTACTTTTTTTCGCTGCATGAGCATGACAACACACTGTACAATATACAATAATAGGCTTAAGTGGCCTGATGGCATTCTTTTTTTGTCTTTAGTGACTAAAGTTTAGTCTGTAAAAAAAAAAGGGCCAGGGGACCTGAGGTAGCCTATCATGGCTGGCTGTTTTGCTTCTTTGTTGTTCAGTGTCTGCTGTCTGTCCCGACTCCTTACACAATGCATTGTCCACATTCACAATGTCCAGTAACTTGATAAGCGAAGAAAAATCACTATCACACTGATTCGTGATGTGAGGCTGCCGCTGACCTTCTCCTGGGGATATTCGCATCTAGAGTAGACTTATATTGTTTTGACATTAAGTACCCATTCATATTGGGCTGCATACTGGGCTTTTTTTTATTTATTTTTTATTTTCTTTAGCTGAAAATTGTTGAATTACATTTATATTCCATTTTCCAGGCTTTTGGGTCAAAATGGCCACCTCAGCAAGTGCAAACCTGAGTAAGGTTGTCAAGCAGCAGTACATGGACCTACCTCAAGGAGACAAGGTCCAGGCCATGTATATATGGATCGATGGGTCTGGAGAAGGACTGCGCTGCAAGACCAAAACTTTGGATTCTGAGCCCAAATCCATCGAGGGTAAGCTTTTAGTCTGATCAATGCATTGTTGGCTCAAATGAAAGCCTACCTAGGCAATAGGCATACATTTATGTAAGCCTGTGTTAACAATACAATATTGTATTGCCGTTGGTACATGCAGAACATGCCACACTGACATTTCGCTGCTTGTGAGTGACTAATAAACCTTCTTAATTCTTATGCACACACAATGTCTGTATGGCCATGTTGTTGATTTAGCCGTTTTCTCTTTCAGATATCCCTGAGTGGAACTTTGATGGCTCCAGTACCTTCCAGTCAGAGGGTTCCAACAGTGACATGTATCTGATCCCCGCTGCCATGTTCAGAGATCCATTCAGGAAAGATCCCAACAAGCTGGTTCTGTGTGAAGTCCTTAAGTATAACCGCAAGCCTGATGGTAAATATTTTCTTTGGGCTGGATTATAGTATCTCACAAAAGTGATATCATTGTGTACTAATCTACATGATGTTCCAACAGAGAGAAACTGTCGGCGCAGCTGTAAGCAGATCATGAACATGGTTGATAACCAGCATCCTTGGTTTGGTATGGAACAGGAGTATACCCTCCTAGGCACAGATGGACATCCCTTTGGCTGGCCTTCGAATGGCTTCCCTGGCCCTCAGGGTGAGTTTGTGGCGCTCCTGCGCTTGACAATGGCGTTGGAATGCATATTGGGTTGTAAAAGACTGATTGATTGATGTTGTGCTTTTGTCCACACAGGCCCTTATTACTGTGGCGTTGGAGCTGATAAGGCCTATGGACGGGACATGGTGGAGGCCCACTATAGAGCTTGTCTGTATGCTGGGGTTCAGATCTGTGGAACCAACGCTGAAGTCATGCCAGCTCAGGTATTACATGTTTAGTTTAGCAACCTAAAATCTACTAGATCAGTGATTCTTAACCTTTAATTCAAAGGGCAGGGCCCAGAGTTTTATATGCATTAGTTCATGCACTCCATAGAGATTTTTTAAAACCTTTTCTTTGGGACCTCAAGCTATACTGAAAAATCCTCAGTGTTGGTAAGGGGTCCATTAGGACTCCTAGTGGAGTGGGTCTAGACCTGACATTGAGAAACGGTGTACTAGATGTCTGGCTGTGTTCGTTCTGCTTTACTCTGGTATTTACAGTGTCTGTTACCTTTCAGTGGGAGTTCCAGGTTGGGCCTTGTGAAGGCATCAATATGGGTGACCACCTGTGGATGGCTCGCTTCATCCTTCACAGAGTCTGTGAGGACTTCGGTGTGGTGGCCACCTTTGACCCCAAGCCCATCTCTGGGAACTGGAACGGTGCCGGCTGCCACACTAACTTCAGCACGAAGGAGATGCGGGAAGACGGTGGATTGAAGTAAGGATATGTTCTTTCCTGAGAGGGCTGGACTATCATTTTCTTGGCAATCTGATTACCTTTTTTTTAATAATTGAGAAGTGTTTTGTTCAACAAATCGATTATTCACTTGAGCGTTCTTTTATACTTCGTTGCACAATAGTGTCATGCAAAAATAGTGAAAATGGCACATCTACAAGCTTGCAATGCTTGATTGAGCTCGTAGCAGATCTAGTTTCACAAATTGTCAGGATCCCCAGCCCCATTTTGTAAAAAAATGATAGCTTGTAATCAATTAAATCAAACTGTTTGATGAATTGTTGCACCCCTATGTCTTGCATTGCATTACACTGGCATCCTGTCAAGCGCATCCTTTAAACCACTCAATCTAACTCCTTCACAGAGCCATTGAGGATTCCATTGAGCGGCTGGGCAAGAGGCACGCCTACCACATCCGTGCCTATGACCCAAAGGGGGGGCTTGACAACGCCAGGCGTCTGACTGGTCACCATGAAACCTCAAACATAAACGAGTTCTCAGCCGGCGTGGCCAATCGCGGTGCCAGTATCCGCATCCCCCGTGCAGTGGGCTCCGACAAGAAGGGCTACTTCGAGGACCGCCGGCCATCTGCCAACTGTGACCCTTATGTCGTCACCGAGGCCCTGATACGCACATGTCTGCTCAAAGAGGAAGGGGATGAACCCACAGACTATAGCAAGTGAGCGCCCCCAGCTGCCTTCTTTGAAACCCACACCTCAAGAGTCGAGCACAAGTGTCAACTCATTACCAGTACTGTACACCTCGAGTCAAGCATTAATGCTTGTTTTATAGTGTGTTGCGTGACGGTGTCATGTGCCAAAAATGGCAGATCTGCAAGCTCACAATATATTGCAGTGCGACGCATTGTGATCTTGTAGATCGGCTATTTTCAGTGACACCAGTGTGAACATTGCCAATACTATACTGTAGCTTGTTAAAGGACCATGCCAGTGTCTATACAGGTCATCATCTATTCATTGACTACCTGAATAGTCAATGTTTGCTAAACACCACTGCACTTTGCTTTAAAATGCAAAACCAAACTTTGACCAAAATTACTGCAGTGATGTTTAGCATGTTTCATTGCCTATCCTAAGCAAGTTTTCTTGTTCCATACTGAAATGAGAATGCAGTGGTGTGGGTTTCTCAAATCATCAAAACAAAGTCTGCA
The DNA here is from genome assembly GCF_963921795.1 of Nannobrachium achirus. Classification (NCBI taxonomy): domain Eukaryota; kingdom Metazoa; phylum Chordata; class Actinopteri; order Myctophiformes; family Myctophidae; genus Nannobrachium; species Nannobrachium achirus. The sequence goes on from NC_137810.1 coordinate 34,200,987, forward strand.
GTAATGTCTAGTACATCTGAGTTTCAAATGTCTTTAAACATGCCAGATGACTAGTATGGTCCTTAATGATTGCAAGCATGAATGGATAGACTGCTTGATGCAGTCTGACATTCCTTGTGCATAAAGGTTTTATACATGCAGTTCTTTGCGACATGAACTGCCATTTTTCACATTTGTTGGTGGGATGGAATGAATCATTTTTTTATACTGTTTGTAAATGGTTTGACAGGACGTTTTTGAGCTTGAACTTTAACCCAAAGGATCCTGAATGCATTTGAATGTTTGTTGTATCCATTGCCTTGTCTCTGTTTTATATGTAGGCCCATATTATGTGTGTAGTAAGTCGATCATGTTTTTACGTATGACGCAGGTGATACATTGTAAAAATGTCTAATAGTAATAAATTTCTTTTTTACCACATACTTCTGTTTTCTCAAACCATAATGAATAATGTCTGAACTGTCTTGTGCAGTAAGATGGTGTAATCTCAAAGCTATTACTAGTTTAGAAAAGGAATGTGTACTGTAATGCTTGACGAGCTGTGGGTAATTACTGACAGGGTATACACTGTTTGAAAGAGTTCACTGTACAAGATCAAGTGACTCTTCAACAAAGGACGGGGTTCCCAACCATCAGAACCTGTTTATAGGTAAATGGGTCGAGAGTAATCTTGAATATTTCCAGAAGGGGGGGGGGGGGGGGATTTTCAAAACCATAAGGCCTTCTAAAATTGCAGCTCTATAGGCTCTCACTACTCCTTCATAAGCTTGTAGATTGGCTATTTTTGCTTCTTTTGAAATGGGACTTAAGGGACCGGTATGGTCCTGCCGAAGTTGAATTCTACCTATTGAGGTTGGATTCTGCCAATGCTTTTCAACAGGAATAGAGTGGTTTCATTTGCGGATTCCTGCAAATATACTCTCCGTTCACATTGAAAAGCATTCAAAGAATCCGAAGAATCCATCCTCATAGGTAGAACCAGTAAGACTCCCTTATCGGGAGATGATCGACTGTCAGGTCGCATGTATACACAAATTGGCCTGTAAGTAGCATTGTATGCAACATCTGTAGGAGCAGTGTTGTGTCCATTAATGTTGTCTGCAAAAAGCAACCTCATGGTGGCGCTAGAAGAGGGGCATGTGAGAAATCAGGGGCAGAGGTTGTGGTTTGCCAGCCAAGGGGTGTATGTGCAAAGTTTGGCATGGATAGGGGCAACGGTGCCGGAGAAAAGAGTAGGGCCAAAAGTGTGATGTGACGTGACTGACTGACAGACAGCCGGTGGAGGTTTTGATAGTAACTGCGACCTGACGGGCGCAGTTAAACTTTGGTGTGACCACAGCCTAAGTCAGGGATCCCCAATTAGTTTTCCCCAAGGGCCGGATTATGTCTAGGGTACCAAGCCGAGGGCCACAACATTGCAGGGGGCGACGGCAGCGTTCCTGCTACTCCAGCGACAGTTCAGATATCGTCGTTGGCGGGTGAAAATCTTGTATGTCCAAAACCGTTCGTTTTGAATTTATAATTTTTAAAATGATTTAAACTAGTGAAAACAGCCGATCTACAAGCACACAACGCCTCGCGGTGCGAGGCGTTGTGTGCTTGTAGATCTGCTGTTTTCACTACTTTTGTGCGACGGCCTTGTATGATTTGCGAAAGAACGTACACATTTGGAGATACCAGATTTCCAGCCGACAACAACGATATACTAGTGTTGTTGCTGCTCTTATACCACCATTATTACTGGGGTTGGTGTGGGCCAGACAGTAGCCCCCCGTGGGCCGCAAATGGCCCGCGGGCCACCTATTGGGGAACCCTGGCCTAAGTGGTTAATAATGTAAGTTGGGGTCCTGAGAAGAAGACACCAGATTTCTTTTTGGGTCTCGAGCTGAAAAGGCTTTGGAACCCCTGCTCTAAAGTATAAGCAAGCAAATGTATGTAGGTTGACATGCTGTAGTTTGTGAGCTGTTAAATATACGTAAGTGTGCACAACCTGTTTTGGAATATGTAGTTTTGACACAAATCCAGTTGTAAAGTAGCTCAGTTAAGTTAATGGAACTTGCACAGCACAAGCAGAGTTCCTGGAAAATGTGCCATTTCATCATTTAAAGTGTGGCCTGTCAACAAGCATGACAGTGAAAATAAACCGCCAGGGCTAGAAAAGTGGGCGGGCCTAACTTTATTTTTATGAAAGTAGGCCAAAGGTTGCCCTTGGCTATACAGGGGCAACGAGGGCAAATGTTTGTCAGTATATAGTATGGCAAACAGACCAGATAAAGGTGATGACGGATACTTCCAGCACTACTTGACATTAGAAAGAACATTGGGCAACATTTCCCATAACACCCTGATCCTTTCCAAATGTCCTTTTAATATCAAAGACTGGGACAGGTTATCAGTAATTACTCATTTTTTTTCAGTAAAACCTCCTATTTTAGTAGAACCTACACCCTTTCTTTCTTTTTTAGATTTTTGTGCATTTTCTGCTTTTATTCAGATAGGACACCCTCTCTACACTGTAGAGAGACAGGAAAGCTATATGGCAGAGACAGAGAGAGGGGAGACACGCAAGTCATGACAATTGGAGTCAGATTCAAACCCGGATCCTTGCATCTCACAAGGAGCATCATGTGTTCAGTGTACAAACTGGTTGAGCTACTAGGCACCCTGGTCTCTAGGGATGCTTTGTATGTTGAGTTTAATTAGTAGGCTACCTTTTTAACAACTTGAAGGGAAACTGGTTAGTTTAACTATAGCAATAACAATTCTTTTAAGTGGAGGAAATGCTAACCATACTAAGGGTGAGTACAAAGTACCCCAATGGAAACAAATTGTAGGCTTTCTTGGATTTAACATCCTCTATAGCAGACCTTTATTGAACTGTACTTTACTGTGCTTTTTTTGTTGCAAACTGAACTGCTAATAAAGTATTCAATCAATAACGGAGTCGTTCACCCCCAAAATGACTTTTTTTTCTATTGATTACTCATGTCATGGAGATAATAATAATAATAAAAATAAATAATAATATTTTTGTTTTTTTGTCACATTAAGACAAAAATTTGAGATATACCCCGATTGGTTCCGGATGGAATCAATGGGGGTAAATTACGGTAACAATAATCAATTTTTTGTCTTGGGAATGCGACATATACGAAAAGATATTATTGATCTTCAATAAATATTCAATCAATATGGTCTGGAAATCTGAACCTGCATTTACGCTCTCATTCACTTCCTACTGACAAGGAAGTACAATACATGTTGTCCAGCATTCCTGTAGCCCTGTACCTCCTGTACATTTAGTTAGTGTGTTAGTGTGTGTTAGTGTGTTAGTGTGTCAGAATCCTGGTATCAGTATACTGGTATCAGTATATCCTGGTCAGTATCCTGGTGTATGTGAAGTACAGGCGTAGAGGCAGCTCTGTAGGGTTGTGCATTCAGTCTCATGCCATAGTTCTTGTCTAGCTTTTGATGATAACGTATATCACATACAGTGGTAAACATTTTGATTGCTCCAAACACCATGAAAAATACTGCTTGTATGATCAATTTATTCTTCGAAATTCTGATATACATAGGCAATTAATTTCACAATCAATCTATGCATTGACTATTCAGTTTTTATGAAATGCATTTTCAAAATACAAATCTGAAATACATTTCTCAGACGAGTATTTTGTATTTGTATTATGCTAAATGTTTTGACCCAGTATTTGTAATTTGTATATAGATAATTTATGTATTTTTGCCAACCTCTGTGTGAGTGCGTGTGTGTGTGTGTGTGTGTGTGTGTGTGTGTGTGTGTGTGTGTGTGTGTGTGTGTGTGTGTGTGTGTGTGTGTGTGTGCGTGCGTGCGTGCGTGCGTGCGTGCGTGCGTGCGTGCGTGTGTGCGTGCGTGTGTGTGTGTCTAATAATGTCTGTCTATAATATGTGGGGATTTGGGTAAAGGTATAAGATAGTTCATATACAGTAAAGGAACAAAGCTGCTCAGTCAGTGGCACATCATGTAACACATCTCACATGCATCTCAAAGGTTTAAATGAATAGCCATGGAATCAGTAAGGAACCAGCAACATCCCATGGTCCACCCTCTTTACAACATCAACTGCAAGTTTAATCTCTCATCAGTTTACACCAGGCAGCAGGTATACACGAGTGGGTGGAATTGTTTTGCGCAAGCTTCCCACAAATTGAAATTGCATTAAATAAAGAGTAATAATAAGTGTGAGTAATAATAAGTGTGAAAAATAAGAGTAAACATGTCGAATATAAACACAGTGTGTGACAGTGTTCTGCAGTATCTTTTGCAACGAAACCACTAACAAAAGTTCAAAAATATGAACGGGAAGTGACAGGTTGGTGTACCAATGTACAGATGTGTGTCATAGTGAGCATACTGTATATCAGAGAAGAGTTTAAGAGAATATAAAGTGAGAGAAATCTAGTTAATAAATATAATGAATAAAATATTACGGTTTCATTTCAATACAGGGATGTCACACTTTCCTTGGCAGGACCATAACAGTTGAACCTCAGACAATCTGTATTGATCGTGTGGGTGCAGTTACCATACCATGCAAGCTATTACATAACAGCTGAGAGGTTGAGAATATAATAAAACCATGGCCTTATTGACTGTAACAAGGCATCAAGCTGTCTATATGTTTCAACGGACTATGAGAGATAGGCTCCATTCCCAGAATCAAAATCAGAATCAACTTTATTGACACATCACAGGTTTACAGTTGTAAAACAGTGGGTGAAATTCGTTTTTGTGCAAGCAAGCTCCATCATTCTTTTCCCAACCACACATGTGGGTTATCTCAATATACTACTTACAGCACAGCAGGCCAAGCTTGTAACCGTTGGCACGTGAACTTCAATTCAATCAGAGTATTTCAAGGCTTAATAAGACCAATGTCTGAAAATGTAAGCCTTGCGATCTCTGTGAAGCCCCAAATCAAATGAAGTGCCACCATCAGATAAATTCTGTCACATGAATGTGGGGAAAATGTCTTCGCTCTGGAGGTGGCAGAGTCCTACTTGTCCCACAACAAGTATGACTGTGTTGTTGTTTGTCAGCAGACAGGGCTGTGAATGCAACCCCCCACCCTCTGTCTCCCCTGTGGTTGCCTGTTTGAGTACATGTGATAAACCACCGAGGCACGACAGGCCCTGATGTCTGGAAACTTGAGCAGCTGCGAAAGCAGATCCATGCAGTGAGATAGGTTGAAGATCAGTGGACATCGAACTTGGAAACAGATCATACTCAAGCCCCCCCACCGTGCTCTTATTGTGAATGTTATCAGTTCAAGGGACAAATAATCCTCAGCAATCACACACACTCACATGGTTGTGAGGATACCATGTTCAAAAAGAGACCAACTTGGACATTCGGTTGCTTGTGTGTGCGTCTATGATGGGACAAGTCACAGTTCATGCTTCAATTTAGTTAATACATCTGAAGGAGAGATAGGGGGGGATTTGTTAATTTTTGTTAGACAAGTACGTCCTTTGTGTGTGAGCCTGGTGGAGAGTCAGTGGGCCAGGCATGCTGCACGTGCAGTGCAGCTGATAAGTAACTTGAGAAAGGAAACATGCATGGGGCGCGCCGTGCGACTGTGAGGCCAGCATAACATGCATGTTCAGTTGTGAACGTGCAAGATATGTAGGTCACCCAGGAACGTTTTAGTTAACCTACGGTATATGCACCAGTAAGACTTTACATTAATGCATAGCGGTATAATGTGCTATCCGGTCTGCTGTTCTCACAAAATATAAAAGCCTAAAATTGCATGTGTATCCCTGTCGGCATGTGTGTGTTTGACGGCATTCCAACACAGGATGTGAGCTGGCTTGCTCAAAAGTCGCTGTGAGCATGAGAAGTTGTAAGGGTCATTGCCTCACCTACACTATTGCTCTCTGGAGCATGGTTAATGGCGTGCAAGGCGTGCAAGACAAACCCACCTCTTGAGGCTTTTCTCTCATCCTGTTTTTCCAAACTGTAGGCTATGCTGTCAAATTGCTTGTTCTCAGTTAGGATAAAATGTTATGTAATGTTCTCCATGTGCATAATTTGTCTTTCTGCCTACTGAAGGCTGTTCTTTGTTTAAAATAGAAATAGAATAGAATAGAAAATCTATAAGCTCACAACGCATCGCCTTGTGCAGCGTTGTGAGCTTGTAGATGTATTTTCACTACTTCTTAAACATTTATATTCTAATTTATGAATTACTGAAAACATGTTAGAATTTTGTTTTTGGAGCGGGGAAAGCGCTCCCAATAGACAGGTATGTCCGTGGGTGGCTATGTGGCTGGCTGGCTATGTCTGTAGCCTGGCAATACCTTGAGTGGCCACACAAGTTAAAGGAGGGGCGCTGTTGTGCAGGCACACACACACACACACACACACACACACACACACACACACAGACAGGGTATAGCTGCTCAGATTCACCGCTCCACTTCGAACCGAGGTTTGATTTTTAATTCATGATCTTTTTTTGCTTTTTGGGAATATTCTTTGAAAATGTTTTGAAATAATAATAATTCAAAACAATGTAGGAAAATTATTTTTTTTGGTGGTTTGTCTGATTTCAACTTTAAACCTCATAAATAAACTATGGTTCTATTCATTTGTCTCTAAATTAAATTTTACACTTAAATTAATTTTGCATTCAAGAACAATGTACACTATCACTCATACAAGATGTGTAATAATTTAGACAATTGCGATTGCAATGGATTTTATTGACAGAAATCAACAGTTTGACAGTTTTATGACAGTACAGGTACATGCACTACACAGTCAACTAAATACACCCCCCAAAAAAAGCATATGGCTTGTACTCTCCAGTCCACTAACTATAAATTTCTCTGTGCTACACTACTAACACTAACCATGCAGTTGGGGCAGTAACTGGAGACTTTGTAGGTGTGGTGTTTACAAGTGCACTTTCCACAATCATAGCAAGCTGTGCTTGTTTTGCAGTCCTTTGTTGTCAGGCAGAAATTGCATCTCCTCCTCTTCTGTCCCTTTGGAGGGGAAATGAGGTTGGCCACACAGATTCAGAATGCTGTGTGGCCATGCCCACCCGTGGCTAGTGTGTAGAGAAGACAAATTGTTGCCTAGTTTCCTCTGGCTTTCCTTTAATGTACGGTAGGGGTTTGGAGGATCCCATTTGTGTTCGTCTTTGGGATGTATGAAGCTAAACTGATAGTGGAAGTGAAGACGGGACCTCTCTCAATTTACAATTTGAATTTAGGCATGATTTATCAGTTAACACGAGCACTAGTCAATAAAGTATAGATCTATCTAAACAACATGCTATCTAAATCACATTTTAACAGTGTGATTTATCTTCAATGTGTTGTGAGCAGAGCGGTGAGGAAGGAGCTCGGGCCTGTTCAGCCTCACGGTGCCAACCATGGTGATCTTCTCCTTCAGCAGCTCCTGGCCAAGCTCGCAAAGATATGAAAAGACAATTCAGGTGACATTCTGCCCCTGCAGACCTTTAGTCATATCTAACACAACACTTAGTCTGGGATCGCTTCACTTTTCGGGCTTGTAACCGGTCTGGAGCGGAAACCACAACACGTCATGTTGTAGTACTCAAAGGACTACAATTTGCTGGAAAGATCAAACCGGATTCAGTTTTAACCCAAATATTCCCCTGCGCTCAAGGACATACTTTTAGGGCCTACCTAATAAACAACTTGATGCGGAGTAGTTTTGCTTTTGAAAAAATCGTTTGGTATATGCATCTTTTAGTCCAACTGTTAGCGACTGGCAAGACTACACTAGGCTACTCGAGCATTTTAATTGGGATTGGGAAAACAAACGGGGGGAACCAAATCAAAGCAACGCCGCTTCTTCTAGTGGTTTCCGCGCTTTAGGCGGAAACCAAACGGCCAGTTGTGAACGAACACCAGGCTTTCCCCCAGAAAGCCTGGTAGGCGAGGTTACACAACACTATGCCTTGGACTCACTCCCCTTGACCTACATATTCCACGCATAACTGGAACCAGGGTCCATCCACAGATTTTTGAGCGGTGGTCACACCGTTTCCTATACGTGGCCGTGTGTGTGGGTATGTATGCGTCCGTCCGTCCGTCCATCCGTCCGTCCGTCCGTCCGTGTCTGTATGTAGCCTGCAGTACCTTTTCTGACCACACATGTTAAGGGAGGGGCGCTGTTGTTCAGGCCAGGCCAGGCACACTCACACACACACACACACACGGGTGCGCGCGCATGCACACACACACACACACACACACACACACACACACACACACACACACACACACACACACACACACACACACACACACACACACACACACACACAGCCTCCACCGCTCAGTTCACACGAGTGTGATTTTTTTAGGGCAGGTGGCAGGTGCCCTTAAAACACATGCCCCCACAGTTCAGCGATGACTTCATCCTCAATGAAATGATTGGTCTGTCAGCTCTTGACTAGAAACCCTGGCTGACAATCTGCAGTACATTAGTGTGCATGGTGACATGGCAGTAGAGGTAGGTATGCTGCCCTTATAGTCTCTGCATGGTCACAGTGATGAGGTGATCCCCCATGTCAACCAAGGTTAGAATAGTTTTGGATTTTTCATTATAGTTTAGTTTAGTTTTTTGTGTGTTTTAATTTTGTTTTTAGAGCGCTTACTTTTAGTTTAGTTTGTATTAGTTTTAGTGTTAGTATTAGTTTTTCATTGGGTTATTTGTCGCAGGATTCAAAAAGGTCAGAGTAAGTACTGTGTAATAAAAACTCAACAAAAGGTACCATTTAAAAATATATATATTCAATTACTGTGGACAATCAATGAGAAAAACTAAAACGAAGGGCATTATCATTTCTGTTCATTTTAGTTTTTAGTTTTGTAATTACACAATACAGTTTCAGTTAGTATGTTTATTTCCATTTAAGTTTTCGTTATTTCATTAGTTTTTGTTAACTATAATAACCTTGATAAATAACCAATATAAAGTATTTTCCAAGCAAATTAGGCTTCTCTCTGTCAGGAAAGGGCATTGAATAAAAAAATATATCTTGTTTCAAAGTAAATTGACGGCTAAAACAGCTCCCTAAATGCATTGATTGATTGACTGATTGACAGTTCACACTGGTACATGGTCAACTAAAAGGAAACTCAAGTATGTCTTGCGGATTATTTCCAAGGAGATCCTTCTCTTTAACTCATATAACGTTGAATGACAGACAGATAGAACTGCAGATATCATAAAAATCAAACCTCAGTTATAAGTGGAGCGGTGAATTTGAGCAGCTATACCCTGTGTGTGTGTGTGTGTGTGTGTGCGTGCGTGCGTGCGTGCGTGCGTGCGTGCGTGCGTGCGTGCGTGCGTGCGTGCGTGTGTGTGTGCGCGCGTGTGTCTAGGCTGTGCAACAGTGGTCTTCTCAATCTGTTCCTGTTTTTATAGTTTAAAAATCCGGCCACGCACCGTTGTACTAATGAAACATAACACCGGCCGAGTGCCGTTGTACTAATGAAAAATAATTCCGGCCGCGCACCGTTGTACTAATGAAACATAACTCCAGCCACGCACCGTTGTACTAAAGAAACATAGCGCGCATAACAAATTTGACCATTTGTTTGAGTCGACTCTGGGTTGAACATGGTTTGTGGCGCTGCACATTGCATTAATGTGGACCCAATTTACCACCCAGGTCCGCAAAGCATTGCTGGGGGTCCCTAGTTTGGGGTTCACTGCGCCGCTGCGCCGCTGCACCTGCTGCGAGGCTTGTGAGCTTGTAGATCAGCTATTTTTTGGCAAATGTTCCGCCCCAGGATAATGGATGTTGGGGATTTTTAGAGTATCGTAAATCGCGATTTCTTTGGTCACAATAATCGTGATATGAAATTTTCATATCGTCCCATCCCTAGTTATTAATTTAGGAAATCCCTGAATTTCAGGATGAAGAGAGAACATGTACTATGCTTTTATATTGAACTTCAAAATGGGTCAATGGGTTTGTTTCTGGTTGACTTGTTTACTCATAATCCCTGCCTTGGACTCTTGGAATAGTCTGCTTGGTTCACCTCCCCCGACCGTCCATTCACATCTTCTAGTTTACAACCCCTTTCCCTTCCCCCATCCACCAACAGCATTTTTCAAAGGCCAAAGAAGTAAGCACAGGGGAAACACACACACACACACACACACACACACACGTGCACACATGCACGCACGCACACACACACACGCACGCACACGCACACGCACGCGCGTGCACATTTTGGACACTGTAGAAAGCTACTGGATGTGAACATTTTTGAAAACACCTATAATTATATGCCTGAAATACGTGACATATATGTGACATACATTTCACATGTTAGATGGATCCGTGTGGATTTGAGATGCACTCATCTGCAAACAACATTCAGAGCTGTAGAAAATATGCATAAAAGAATAAAATAATTTGATATTAATACTAATGCCGGTCCTGCGACCCCAAATGTTGACCCAAGTTACCCAACTCAACTCAACTTAAAGGTGTAAAAAAGTGGGTGGGTGACTGTTTGTACAAGTATTTGTAGTTCTCAGGGAAGAATAGAGATAGAATAAAGAACAAGGAAAATAGGTCCCATATTCCAATGAATTGAGTACAAAGGACCCCAGTGGAAACATGCCATACTGCTTTCTTGGGTTTAAATCCTCTTAGCAGACCTTGTATCGAACTACTTTACTGTGCTTTTTTCAGCAAACAAACTGCTAATAAAGTATTCAATCAATCAATCAATCAATCAACCAATCAATCAAAATATTCTTGATATGAATAGAGTACAATAGAGTAAAATATATGCATATGCCTATACAAAACAGATACGAGTAAATACTACAAAGATGGTGTATGGTTAAATAATGGCAATGGAATTAGGTAGTTAAAATAGCAGAACATATAGACTAGTACCAGATATAGAATAGTAACAGAAAATAGCATCCATAGACCTTTGTGTATAGAGTCACATGCAGGTAGAGACATAATTTGGCAGCACATATCAGACATGTCAATAGCTGTGTTTACATGGACACCTTTCTTCCAATCTGATTAAAACAACCCCGATTGAAGGTTTTGGATCAAGCGTTTACATGTGGTGAGATCAATCAATCAATCCGTTCTAGTTCTAAAGTTCTAAAAAGGTGTAGACCACCCCTCTGCACCCAATTAGAATTTATATCGGGTTGGGCTCGATCGGGTTATTTAGGTTTATACATGGAGAAATGATCTTGTATTGACCTGATTAAACGTGTAAACGCAGCTAGTCTAAGCATATTGGGCATTTCAAACCCCTTGTCTGTATCTTGCTGTTTTATGTTTACAGGGCTTGCGGAGTGAGGCTGATATTCTAGCGCAAAGCAGGAATCCAAGCAACCTTCAGATCACCTGTGACCATGTTAACATAATTATAGGGGGAAATAGTATGTCTTTGTAAAGTATTTTGACTTCAGTGAGGCAGAAACTGTTTTAGTTTATCAGCTAAATGCGTCTTTTATGTACCGGTATGTCTTTCCATCACCCATTTGTCAAATTCAACAGTCAAGTAGGGCAACTGACTCAGACAAACATGTATTGTGGCAAAGTCAGACTTGCCTCATAAAGCTTTGGGGGAAACTCAGTGAAAACAAATGACACAGATGAAAGGTTTAGACAGGCTGTGAAACAGTAGTCAACAGGTGTGAGGTGGTCGGGTGAAGCCGGTTAAACTGCTTTGTCACGTGAAGTTCCACTCATATGTTCCCGGCAACCTATAGGCAACTAGACGTATTTGCCTACAGACGTCACATTTGGGAATGTTAGGGATTCTTTTTTTCTCTGTTTCTTTTTGTGTCAGTTTGACGTTTCTCAGACGCTGTAGGCTGTTTGGACCACAACACTCACACACTGATAACAGAGTGCCTGACAGAAAGAATGGACAAAGCATTTCATTCATCATGTCCATTTTGTGTTCTGAGACTTCTGACGTAGGCCTACAAGTGATGAAAACAGTCAAAACAGGCTAATGTTTGTGAACACAAACTACTGAAAGCAGAAGCATATCCCAATCCTAATCCAACTCTAACCCCAACCATAACCCCTAAACACAAAGCTAACCCCAACCCCTGACCCCTTACCACAACCCTAACCCCTGCCCAGAACAACAACACTAAACCTAATAGGACCCTGGGTACATACAGTACGAATGACCCCAACTAAACAATATGCTAACACAACTCCATCTAATGTATCTTCCTTTCTATTGAATTGGCTTAAATAAATCAAATCCTATGAATTGTAACATCTATTATAGTCATTATATAATTATATAAAATTGAACAAATTCAATGTTACACTGCTACTTTATTTGTTGTTTTGACCGAAATTGGCATTGTGGGTTGATACTGTTGGGTAACATTTACGTATAAACCTAACTTTAATGTACGAGCCACCACACTAGTTATAGAAATGCACTACAGTGGAAAATTCCAACATTGGGTATGTTCTCAATTAGGTTGGTTTCCTCCGCTACAAAATTGAAGAACCACCCCCAGGACGATGACTTTGCACTTTTAAGAAAATCCAGCATGCTCCATTCTGCGCTCAAGTCTATTCCCATTCCCTGCTCATTCACGTCTACGGTCTACCACAGAACCTAAAATCTGTATTTCTTAATAGCACCTCTACTCAGGGAATCCACATGATCATCTTTCTTTCACATTTTAAAACCAAACAAACATGAGGGATTTGAACCTTATCTATGATTTGCCCCTGCTGGTAGGGGCAAAAAAGATCCAGTGGGGAATCTACAAGTCACACAAACTAAAAGTAGGCTAAACTAACAAACTTGACTTTGCTTCAACACACACCACAGTCGCACGTGACGGCTGACAGCTTGGGGGGCCTGGTTCATTTATAACTTTATGTTTAACTGAGCAGTTTTTCTTAATTTTCTTTTTTTTTCACTGAGTAGTTAAACATCCTCTGCCTGCAGCTTTGTTGTGACAGCTTCCCTGGTACACATATCAGACAGATATTGGGGCATTTCAACCCCTGCTGAAATACCCCTGCAACTTTTAGACCACTTGAAACCACATGTAGCCTTTTAGCTATTTAAAACTACTGATTATTATTTATGAGATATTGCAAAATGATGTTACACATGAACCCTAGTCTCCCTACTCTGGGGGGAAATATTTGGTGAAATTTGGAGATCTACAAGCTTGTGTTGTAGATCGGGGAAGAGATTTGGTGTAGAGGGGAAAAAGTAGAGTACCTACTGTACCTATATAGACCCATGTCAACAAAGTAGCCTTATAGGGTTTAAGTGGTTAATATGTGACAGTATTGCCTAAAGTGTATGGTAACCAAATCGCTCGCCCCAAAACACGCTCTCCCTCATTTACTTCCGCCAACCTCACACCAACCGCTCGGTGTGGCGGTTCTTGTATTCTTGTGTTTGTTTGTTTTTTCTTCTTTTTTTACTGAGGATAAGGTTAATGCCTCATTCACATATAGAAAAGCCAAGCTAATGGTTTGCTTGGTAATTCAATGTATTCTCTATGCAAACCAGCTTTTAAAATTTCCAAGCTTGGAAAAAAGCGTGGACATTTTTAAAGCTGGTTTGCATAGAGAATACATTGAATTACCAAGCAAACCATTAGTTTGGCTTCTCTCAGTGTGAATGCAGCATAAGATTATGAATAGGGTAAGGTTTTGGCACTGATTTTTACTGAGGTTAAGGTTAGGAATAAGGTTAGGTTTAACCGTTTAGACAGTGACACCCTAGGCGACTATGTTTTGTGGCGAGCATTCTGGTATTCGAATACAATATCTCTTCATGTGGTCCACTATACAGTATATTTGGTGGAAAACAGAATTTCACCAGGTCTGTTCTGGGAAACTCCAACAACCACTGCTGGCCTCCACACCCCACCCCTTAATTGAAAAGCCACAGAACTCCTAATTACTTTAGGCTACACTGGCATGAGTGGCATAGTGCAACCCATCATCTCTGTCCCACACTGGCTCCTGTCTGGTAACTGGATTACGTAACTTTAACTGCTGTCATAGGCTACTGTTTAACCACTTAAGCCCTATATACTCCGTAGCACGAAAACTTTTGAAAATAGCTGAGCTTGTAGATCTACTATTTTTGCTTAAAAAATAAAAGGAAATAAACATACATTTTTAGTAGATCTTTTTCTTTTTTTTGCCCAAAATAGGGACAGCAGGGTTGGTCTGGTTAACATAATAAGGGATTATCTCCTCATATAATCTAAGGATACATTAGATTAGAATGGCTGGGCCTGGAAGCCATATTCACAGCTTTGTTTTATGTGTCTTAACTGATGTTGCTTGAGCCTTTGAAAGTTTACTGCATGGCTAACAAAGGTGCTGCTACTGCTCTCTGCACCAGTGCTGCACTGTTCTGTTCCATGTAAATGTTTTTGTTAATTATTAATTGTAAATTGTATTGCTTCTGCCCTCATAAAAGAGATCTATCACAATGGGATTTATTTACTTGTAATAAAGGTCAAATGAAGTGTCAATGCAGTGAATGAGACAGTTAGTGCAGACAAAGAGGGTGAGGATGACCTCTTCTGGCAGAAGACGGTACTGCATTATATTTATATTCGTGGAGGACCAAATCTAACAACAACAACCTGCAGGCTGCAGCTTGAGAAACTGTACAGAATGTTCTGTCCAGCCTCCACGGAACTGTAGACTAGACACTACTTGAAAACATGTTGATATCCCAAACAGAAGTGGTGGAAAGTAAAGTGGCCTACTTTTACTCAGTAAAAGTCAAAGAACAATTCTGAGGTAGGCTACTTATAATCAAGTAGACTAATTACTACCAAGTTTGGGATACTTTATATTTCTAATCCACTACTGACAGCTCAGAAACAAATGGCTACATTTTACTCCACTACAATTATTTGACAGCAGTTAGGTCTACTAGTTACTTTGCAGATTAAGATTATTAAATTATTATTCATTGTAGTGGAGTAAAATGTAGCTTTTTTTTTTTTTTTCTTGCTTTTTTTTTTACGACCTATATATATTCATATCGAAAAGTTTCTGTTTTAACATGGTGGAGAATGGGGTTAAAATATTTACTTTTAGATATAACTATAAAAACTCACATGCTGATTACACACACAAAGACAAGAAAAAAAGCACAACTTCAAATTATTCTGTTTACTCATGCAAATCACACATTATCTTATTTGATATGCAACAATTAGCATACACGCCAGAACTAATCACAACATTCTAAAAATATTAGTAGATAGGCTCTGTGGAGCTCAGTCCACGAGCATGGGGCTCAGGGGTTTATGTCCATGGAGATAGGTCCATGGAGATAGGGGCAGGGCAGGAGATAAGGCTGAGGGATGAACAGGAGACGGGTAGTAAGGATAATGCATGAAGAGGACAGAGAAAAAAGGAGGTAAAGTACAAAAATGGCTAGACTGGTCAAATAATTAAATCACTTACACAATACAACACTACACGATCTCATCACAGGCCATCTGTTTTGAGTTCGTACAGCTGGATCCCCTGCCGTGTCCACAGGCCGGACTGCACTCCATGGTGTTTCTACATCATCTTTGGAAGATGAACTGTCAAAGAAGACTTTGGCTTGCTCTCGAAACATGGCACTCTCTTTGAATTTTTTTAAGGAGGCTCCCTTCCCGACCCCATGAAGACGAGATGTTGTGTCACATCCGAGAACTGCATGTAAGAACAAGATGTGCTTACAGATATCTGGGCCGAGCAGTCGTTTTGTGGCCTTGATGTTCCACATGTGCGTCTTTTTTGTGTTCTGTCTTGTTTCAGAACAGAAGAATAGATCACAAGACTTCAGACTGGCATGGTGGCATAGAAGCACCAACAGGTCTGTGTCATCTCCTATAAGCACGGTCTTGTTGGTGGTAGCACACTGGACACTGCACAGCTTTCTGCACAATCAGAAGGTCAGCATCTCCTGATGCATGGTAGGTTTCACAGTTTGCCTTCTGTAGCTCTGCACTTAGCATGAAAATGAAATTCTGCTTGTTCTCTCTGTTGGTCAAGAACTCGTCCTTCTTCATGGTAAGTGTCATATCAGCTGTAAACGTCACTGTGGCTCCGATCCTTCCTTTAGAACGTCTCTGGTGTGTCATCCTTTGTGTTGTTAGATTTATATCCATCAAACACCACTACAGCCTTTCCATACTTCTTTACTACATACTGTGTGTATTGGTGGAATATGTATGTGTAAGTGGATCCAATGGACCATGGGATACATTGAAGGAGTGCTCCCCCATCCAGGACGTACTGGCTGCCATCAACCACATAGATTGCTAGAACATCTGGCCCGACGTGTTTCCAGATGGCATCAGCAAGGGCAGGCTTTTTTGCTTCTCGAAGGAGCAGAGAGGAATCAAAAAGAGCTGGTGGATAGCTTCAGAGCTCATACTTCAGGGCTGACTCCAGTTCATCACACTTCTGTGCCACTATCACCAGTCTCTAGAAGAGGAGCTGCGGATCAACTTGGATTTGATCTCCATCTATCCTTACAGATGACTTCATGCCGAGAGTGACAGCTTGATCTTTTCTCTTGAAAGTGTACTCTGCAGGTGTGTGACCATCCATAGAGCTCAGGACTGATGTGCCGACAGCCTGTGCAGTATCTACATTGACATTGGAAAGGGCATGCTCCCCGGTGGCTATATTGCGCAGACTTTGGTCCTTGTCAAAGGGATTTCGCTCCTGTAGATATGTGAGAACAGTCAGTGTATCCTTCCAGTCACGGGCTTGCCTTGCTTCGGTCATGTCTCGGTTCTGCTCTCCAGTATTAAAGTTGACCCCTGTTAGTGCTTCCATTGCCTGGTTGACTTTTACACAGGCAGGCATGGAGAGCAGCCACAGCAGACGTTGTTGCTCAGTAATCCCTCGCCCCCGGGTAAGCCCACAACTGTTCTTCATGTAAATGTACTTAGTTACTTTACACCACTGCTACTATGGGGACTAAAACACAAATGAATAGCCTACATCTGGGCTCAATGGATGCACAAGAGTCTCAGCTGTCAAGACATACCAAATTATGCGATTGCATCCTGTCTAAGAACTCCCAGTGTGTAGAAATTAGCAAATACACAGTTTTTACAATAGGCGGAAATTACATATTTGTACAGCATGCAAAACACTATATGACTCTTGCCCAAAACTGCATGGGCTTAGCATAAATCTGGTATGTCTGTATAGGGGAGGCTTGTAGGCACCCATGGAACCCATTTCCAGTAACATATATTGAGGTGGAAGGTCACGGGATCATTTGAAAAATGATGATGTCTGTATTTCCCATCTAACTTTGAATTAGGTATTTAGCCCTCTTCCCAATGACATGGTTGGGCCCATTGGAAACCTGAGATTGTCTAGAATCAAATGCTATATTTACTTTTGAGCTACCTCAAAATCTGAACTGATTTGCTACTATTGCAATTTGTCCTAGGTTTAGCCTAATTCTGGCCTAAAATTACTGGACTAATTTGGAGTTAAGAGTCTTGCTCAGGGACACACATCGACATTGCTACCCTGGCGTGGAATAGAACCTGGGACAACCAGGGGCTCTGGTTCCCTATATGCGGGCTCCGACCATTCAGCTATCATTATCATATCATCGATATTCACACTAAAGAATAGTGGGTAGATCAACACAAACAAAAATAATAAACGTAGGCCTATTTGTTTCCCCCTTTTTTTCCTGACTATATCTACTGCATAGTAGGCCTACTGTGTTCTATCCGTCTGTCATTCAATGTTATATGAGATACTTCAATGGTTTCCTATGGAAATAAGCTTAGTCTTTTCTAGGATCTCCTTTTAGTAGACCTTGTACCAGTGAACTGTAGTCTACCGTTCGTCATGAAACTGTACTTTTTCCTATGCAAACTTCTAATAAAGTCTTCAATAAATCAATCAAAACTAAGTAGCCTACTAAGTACTAACATAATATGTGATTCAGAGTGGTGTGTCTGTGGAGGCTACTAATTTCCACAACACCTAAATCTTTCATGATCTGAACAAACTGGTTTAGAATAGATCAGCGCCATCCCATCAGCAGCACAGCATCTTTTGATGGTGATGCGAGCCAATAGAAGTGCACCGCGGCCGCGGGTCCGCATGATGGCAGTGTTTCCCCATATTGGTTGCCAGGTTACTTGCCAGGCCAGCCGACCAAAGCAGCGTCAACATCCTCCTCAAACCTGAGTCGAACTTTACATCCTAACTGTGGGCAGTGGGCACGCACGGAAATGTGTTGTTGTGTCGAGTCGAGTCGAGTCGACCATGCCGATGTCAGCTGAGGCTTATTGATGTTAATGCAGGCATAGGCTATATAGTTACAATCGACTTGCATGACTTACTAATATAAAGGTATTTTCTTGACTGGAGTAGGTGGAGTTTCATAACTGTCATGAAACTATACCTTTTCCTATGCAAACTTCTAATAAAATCTTCAATCAATCAAACAAACACGTCATTACACTTTTAAGTAAATGTAAAGTAGTCAAGTACTGTACTGTACTTGACTACAGTACAGTATTTCAAAAAAAAAGCACACATTTGAAGTATTTGTAGGCCTAGTTTACTTTACTTGAGTGTTTCCAATTTCCAGTAGACTTCCACCACACTGGCCTGTCACTAAGCGATTCAATCAAAGGCTCTGGGGCCTGGCCTTGGGGAATCAGGACTAGACTAGTAGCCTACATTTACTTCTGGCTCAAGTTTCTGCGTGTGCGCACTCCGCGCAGCAGGTTCACGTCAGCGTCACCGAAAATAGACGATCTACAAGCTCACAATCGGCTATTTTCGGTGCGCCGTACCGTCGCTTAACTCCTCCTATGTGCAGCACAGAGAAGAGAAGAGCAGCAGATCTCTTGTTTAATGAGTTGCTGTGGATGCGGTGTACACATGGACCGCTGGGGAAAGCAGAGGTGATGAGGTGAGTAGGCTACAAGTAGGAGGCTACCACAGTCCGGATCTGAGAGGTGAAAGTAGTCTGCCCTGTGAAGGCTGTGATGCTTACCTACTATTTATTTGCAGCTGTTTGTGCAAATTATAGGACAAGAACTACAGTATCTGTATTAACAACTACTACTACTACTACTACTACTACTACTAATAATGCATGGTAATTTGCTTGCGCTTTTCACTGTCGCTTTACAAAACAAAACAAACACAAAATATATGTAGTCTATAATGCATGGTAGTTGGAGTTTGTTATAGCCTATTGTATAATAATAATAAAATAAAATAATAATATTGTATAATAATAATATAATGTATTATATCTATTCACATGTTTTTATGTTTTAATTTATAAATACCCATATACATTTTTCATAGACCTAGTGCTGGTTTACGTAGATTTACATTACTACACATCACACACAGATTTAGAACTTGTAGCTGTTCTTTCTGTTTCTACAGTTCCTGCCAAGAGGGAATATGAAGTGTCAGGAACTCCCAGTGGAACTTGAAACCCATGCAACGGATTTCATTTGCCTCTGTTGAATTGAAAACGACTATGCAGGCTATGGCTGAGGAAATGCCCCTGTGGACCTCTGACAGGTTAGCTGACAAAAAATACATTTCAAAGAGAAATCTAAGGAAGTATGAGGAAAAACTGCAAGTTGTTCATCTCACCCCAAACAGCACTTATCAAGTGATGAGTGACCAGTCATCTTGTAACGATGAGGCCAACACACTGTGGGGCTGTAGCGACACTGGGATGATTTATCTGAACCCTCAAACACCCAAGTGGACCCTTATGGACAAGTTTGCTGGCCTTTTATCAGGAGAAGAGTGTGAAGTTGGTCATAACCAAGACAGCAGCAGTCGAGATGAATTCACTCAATATATGAAAACAAACAAAACACACAGACCAAGGAATGTATACTACTCTGACACTTTGCAGCAGAAGGGTACCAACTGTGCCAAGGTCCACAAAAAACAGGAGATACAAACTGACGATACCGCCAGTCAGATGCTGTGTAACGTGAAAGAGATAAACGCTGATGGACAAGAATGTTCTCTAGATAGCGGTGTGGACCTGGGAAGCATTGGTAATGATCCTCTAATAAAGGATGTTTTATTGTTTGACGTCTGTGAGGACAGCAAGGTCCGTCGACTTTTTGAAGCTATGAAAAAACGTGGAGTTCAGACCGATGCTGAAAACCGTCCTTACAAATGTCCCCACTGCAGCTGGGCTTTTAAGAAGTTCTGCAACCTGCAGAGTCATCTAGAAACACACAGCGGCTTAAAGCCACATGTGTGTGATGTGTGTGGAAAGGCTTATTCTCATCAAGGCACACTGCAGCAGCACAAGCGCCTGCACACGGGGGAGAGACCCTACCACTGTCCTTTCTGCGTCAAGACCTACATTTGGTCCTCTGACTACCGCAAGCACATCCGTACACACACTGGGGAAAAGCCCTATGTGTGTGACACCTGTGGCAAGGACTTTGTGCGCTCCTCTGACCTGCGGAAGCATGAGCGCAACATGCACGTCAACGACAAGCCCTTTCCTTGCACTTACTGCGACAAGACCTTCAACAAACCCCTATCCCTGCAGCGGCACGAGCGCAAACACCTGGGAGAGAGACCTTTCTGCTGCCCCGACTGTGGCAAAGCATTTGCCTTGGCAAGCCGCATGGCAGAGCACCAGAAGACCCACAGAGGCGTGCGCCCATATGTCTGCTCCGTGTGCGCCAAGTGTTTCACAAAGTCATCCAATCTCATCGAGCACAAGGCCATTCACAGTGGCGTGCGGCCCTATAAGTGTACCGAGTGCGGGGTGTCCTTCGCCATGGCATCCCGTCTGGTGCGTCACCAGTATGTCCACACTGGTGATAAGCCGTTCAGCTGCACAGGTTGCAACATGAGCTTCGCCCAAATCACCACGCTGAAGACCCACCAGGAGCAGACCTGCGCTGGGAGGATCTTTGTCTGTACCGACTGCGACAAATCCTTCCCGTGTGCGTCCAAGCTTGCACAGCACATGCTGAGCCACAAGGACAAGAAAGTGTGACTCTTTTTCGGGACAGGTACATTTATGTTGCAGCACTACTGTTCTCTGTAGGTAATAGATCCAGAGCCTGACCGATGCCAAACATTAGTCTGATCACTGGCATCAGACTATATCAACCTGGACCATCAATTGCTGGTGTTTTGATTGATATTTTGTCAAAAGGGAAACATTTTCTAATCAATTAAAAGTAAAAACAATACTGTTCTATTTCAGACTATTTAACTAATTTAACTATTTTGATTTAATCACTTCAGCTCTTTAAAAAAATATAAATAAATCTAAAGTAGACGGCCGACAATCAAAACGCATTGTGTGCATAACACATTATGAGCTTCGATCAATTTTTTGAAAAACGTTTAATCGGAACACATCAGCTGCATAATTGCGGATACTGATGTCGTCAAAAAGGTCTGGCTCTAATTACATCTAAATCCTATGAGAACATTTTTCATTTTAGTAAAGTAAATCCATATACCTTTGAATCATTAACAAGAGTTTCCTTTCAAACATAGGCAAACATGATCAAGAGGTTTAACTGAAATGGAAACCAGCTTGTCATATGAAGCTGCTTTCAGAAAGTACAAGGCCATGGCTTCACTCATTTATCAAGTGTATTCCCAGAATGTAAGTACAATATCAAAAACACCTTAATCCTTAGCTCACTTGTACTCTGTAGTCTGTACTCTTGTCTTAAGCCAGACATGACTATATAACATATGAGTGTTGTATACATATTTTCTAAATAGTAGTCATAGTAGTAGTAGACTCTACACTAGAGTATTTGTTCAGTTACAAGGATGTTTATCAGTATCATATATTGACAAGCATGGCAAGCATGTGTGGTTGGTATGCTTCTTCCAAACCATAATGTCAAATAACCAGAACGTGATCTAATATTCTGAGACTGCAACAACACATATTATGCTATTTGCATTTGGAGACATTTTAAGTTATGTGTAATGATGTCAAATAAATAAAATAAAATAAAAAGATTTACAAAATGGTATTTTCTTGAAGTGAGAGTGCTTTTCCTTTCTCACTAAGCCACAAAGGTCGTTATTTGAAGGATATTTTAACTGCATAGCTTTTTGGAAAGGATTCTTCTATAGTTGGAAGTGAAACTGTTCAGTTGAGTTGTGGCTTGGTAGGCAAGTACTGTAACCTGTGTGTGTGTGTGTGTGTGTGTGTGTGTGTGTGTGCGTGCGTGCGTGCGTGCGTGGGCCACGTTCATTCATGGCTAGTGCAGAGTAATGGTAAAAGGAGCACCAACAACACCTGTCATGTTGACACTGAGAAGCCAGACCACGTGATCTATTTCATGCATTATTTTCTTATTTTGCCCCACTAACGATTTAGCAGTACATTGAGAAATGATACCAAAAGCAAAGATATAAATATTGATCAATATATTTCAATTTAACAACTGTTCTGGTACTGGAAAACATCAGCACAATATAAACATCAACTGGCAATAAAAAAAAGCAACATGACATTTATAAGAAGCATCATTTACATCTTTAACATGGTTACATTACAGCATGGTCGAGTTGATCATTCTCAGCCAAAACAAGTTTTACAAAGATGTCCCCTGAAATATAGTTCCATTATGATATTTTGCAACCACAGATTATACCTATTCATCAGCCTGTTAAAAACAGATTGATTTAGCTAATGTCTTGAGGGGGAATGAGGGCAGTGGGTCAAGCCCATGGCTGTCCGTTGGCCTAACCTCCATCCACATTTAAGCCCTATTCTATACATACAGTGGTTGTACAATGGTGTCCCGTGCCAAACATAGCCGATCTACAAGCTCACAAGTTCAACACATTGCATAATGTACGACAGCAGAGAATAAATTATGCTAGCAGTCTTGGCAGCATGGAAATAACTTTTAGTTATCAATTAGTTACATTTTTATGTGCATTTTCTTTCCGTGTGGTGTGACAAAGTCACATGAAACAACTACTGTGAAGGACAATCATGCTATAAATTAGCATCAACTTTGCTTTGGTTTTATACAGTCTTTGCTTTATTATGCAGCGCTCAATTGACTTCTTTCCTGGATTTAAGATCAAATGCCTCTGACATAGATCTTTGACCTGGATTTATTCCAGGTCATATGGTCATATGGTTAACTGATGCATAGTTCTTTACAGTTGTTATATTGCAAAAGCTCATCACTTTCAGAGAGCATAGCGCTCTGGTGGATGCAGTAGCACTGTAACTGTAACTGCACTGTAACATCAATATCTTCATAACCAGCCAGGCGACCTGCAGTAAAGCTACCCGCATCAGTTGACTGCATAAAGTCCCCTTGTGAGTTATTATCAAAAAGTGGTGATTCATACATCTTTATTCCCTTCTATCTCAGGATCAAAATATCCTGCTGTCAGCAGTCAGGGAAACACAACACAGCTGTTTATCTCCCTCAGTGAATATGATTTACCAGCCCGTCCGCTGTATCTCAATAACCAACATACTGCGTGAGGGGAAAGTGCTGTGCATTTGAAAGGGCATCCAAAAAAAGAAATGAGGCATGATGGCGATGGGGTGTCATGAGGTCAGTGGTAGCGGTGTCAGTGAACCTGGAAATGCATATGAGAAATACTGTACAACTAGGGCTGTCACGATCATGAAATAATACTTGACGATTCATTGTCATGTCAATAATTTAGATTAACGATTATTGTTTATTTGGCTTTGAACATTGGAACATATGAATAAACAATACTTTTATGTTTGCCTTTTAGGCATGGTAAACAACAATTGCAGATGGGCAGAAATGACAAATAACTTAAATATACACAGAAATTACTGACAATGACTGGTACCCATAATCAAAATAGGCCAGAACAAGCCATGCATTTAATGATTTTATACCTTCAAAACCTCAACAATAGCAGAAATAGCCGATCTGCAATTTTTCAATCGATGAATTTGTATGAATGGACAGATTATGCAAAATAATTGAAACTAACTAAAATAATTGTGATAATCTCAAATAATTGTGATTCGGTGATTATCATGTAATAATTGTGACAGGCCTACAGTATGTACAACCACTGTCTTAACTGTGCACCTATTTAACTGCAAATAATACAACAATACATTTTTACCTGAACGTGCAGAATGGAGGTGTTGATATAGGTCTACCCCAGCTGTTGCCCTATTGTGCAAAAAGAGAAAAGAATATTGATATCACATTCATGATTAGCAAGATAATGCCATCAGTGACAGACTACTAAATTGGAGTAATGAAACGCTATTATTAGATTTGTTTGCCTAGTTGCCATTTTGCGACTGGCAACAAAATATGACTAACAATGTGTCCAGGGGTTCATGTGTGCAGTGATATTATTGGTGGGGATTCCAAGCCAATGGAAACTACATATGTTCTCTTCCTGGAGAGTTAGAATGCTGAAATAAGAAGCCACTGTTCTGGAGAGAGCAATACACTCAAAAGCTTTTGGTGCCTTTTGCAAAGGTAGTCCCGTTTCGTATATATCAGCCTGACTGACTGATATATTGCTCACGGTTACAGTGACCATTCTCTAACTCACCTGCATATTTAGAAAAGGGATTGACGCCAGCAGGAAAGGTATGGGAGCCCGTGGGTGGGGGAGGGGGGCAGGGCCCAGCAGCGGGCATTGGCTCCTGAGAAAATAAAATATGTCTAACAATCTATTAAGACAGAAAATGTGAAATGAATAAACTTGAGGAGAACATTATTACTCAAATCGTACAATCTGAGCTGGATTGACAATGTCTGAGTTGTCATTTTGGACATCTTTGGACTTTGCTTTGAACCAGCCACCAAACCATCCTGTTTTGGTACTCTGCAAAACAAAAACCAAGGACACATTAAAACTTATGTAAGATAAAAGAGAAGCCGCTATAAAGTTGTAAACATGATTCATGATCCACACACCTGTTTGGTATTGGCTGGCTGTGAACCCATGCCCAGCTTAGACATTTCCTGTGTGATGGGCTGTTGACTGTGACCTCCTTGGTTGTGGTCAGTCTCTGGCATGGTGTTCATCTGAACACCTATCTCCTTTGGTAAATTTAAACATAGACCAGCAAATAACAATTTTGAAAAATTATCAGTCAACTAAATATAATAATGCCACCACATATGTATCATAATATGTGGTGATGAAAGTATTATCTGTAAGTGCTAGGTGCTTAAAGGCTCAGTTATACCACTTGTCAGATTATAAAACTCCAAATGACTAAAAATCTTTCTCACCATGGTCATTCCAGAACAAGACTGACCACCTGGGGAACCAAATAATTCAAAGACTGAGTCATTCTTATACACATACAGTAATCTGAATTCCTATCAAAAATACATCAATGTATACATTAATTAACATTTCAAAAGCTGCTGATTTTCTATGCTTACTCTCTGTTGTTGAAGGGAGACACTCCAAAGAAGAAGGCAAAGCAGCAGATTTGACTTCAGCTCTATCTGTGTTATGATAACTACTGTCTTGGCTGCCGGCCATCAAATGTGTTGGAGGAGCATAAACCACCGGCGGTGTGAGACTAGCCTGTGGTCTAAACAAAGGAACAGCACAGTGGAGGGTATCAGAGTTAAGTCAGTGGTGCAAGAGGAACTCAGAGTTTTTATTTAAGTGAAAGTAGCAATGTTTAAACACAATGTTGAAATATTCTGTTTGTTACAAGACAAGTAAAAGACCTGTATTCTAAAGAAAAAAAGTCAAAAGTCCTCATATATTTACACTGCTTCTTAAAGGGGAATACCACTAATTTTCAACTTTGAACTATGTCATTAATATACCTTAGAGTTGTGGAAATAAGAAAAAATCCCCCCCTTCTGTGTTGCCTAGAACTGGAGGATTGATTGTGGGGTCATGATCAGTAATCTCTCAAGAACAGACTCTCTGATGAGAAAGGAAAAGGAACTTTCTTTTGACGATGGCTAGCCAGATTGTGCGATCAGTGACATCATAAAGGTGTACTCTGCAGGCCTGACTCTGCAAGAGTACATCTTCATGATGTCACTGATTATTTCCACACAACTCTAAGGTATAGCAATGACATAGTTCAATGTTGAAAATGAGTGGTATTCCCCTTTAACTGTACTGTACTGTACTGTACTGTACTGTACTGTACTGTACTGTACTGTACTGTACTGTTTTAGATTGGATTTCTGTCTCCCTCAAATAAACAATCTATGTAAAAGTACAACGCACATGGAAATGGCATAGTTTGACAATTATGAGAAAGCTCTGCAAATGATCTGTTAAGTTGAAACGTGTCCTTTGCTCTGTCTGTTGGAAGGACATTTATTGTGTGCTGACTGTTTTCTCAGTTTCATATTGTGACAATTGTAGGCAGAGTTATGAGTTATGCACTGCACTGAGTGCAATCTTTCTTACGTCTGAGAGACAAAACATTTTTGTGTAATTGGAGTATAAGTAACAAATTAATTAGTGGCACAAATTGTATACCTCCAGTTCTCAGTTCCCCCGCTGCCCCATGGCAGTGCTGTCATTGCCTCTTCTTGTCCTGCAGCCTGGGCCCATGGGTTATCTTCTTCCTCCGTTCCTCTGTAGTAAAGCAGCTCAGCCTTTGGACTCTGTACATCACTTCTTAGGTCATCTATGTCTGATTCTGTAGTTGAATAAAGGAAAAGGAAGGGACAAGCCTCAATAATCTAGCCTAACCACAGCAGGAGGACTTGATAATAGTTCATCACCTGCAAGTGTGAGAATCTGCTTTCTGGTGTCAGAATACCATATAATTATGCCTGATTTATACTTGGGTTGAGTGCTGTGTCAGAAAGGTAGATCTACAAGCTCTGTGAGATCTTGTAGATCTTCTGCACAGGCACACAACTAAGTATACATCACCCTTTATCATAAAAAGAATGACCTGGGACTTGAAGATTACCTGAACACACTTTGCTCTCCCCGTGGGCTAAAGCACTTCCCTCAGCAGGTGACTGGTATGTATCATTACAACCATAGCTCCCCATCTGAGCAAAATCACATGTTTAGCCATACTGTTTATTTTCTTGGAGTTAGTGTAAATTATAAATGTAAAGCCAAAGTAGGTTTTAAATTGAAGATTGACCATAATGAAGCACATTTATTGCTTAAGGAAGTAATCATCAACAATATTTCTAGATTATATTAGTCGATGTACAACAGTCACTGTTGTACATCAACAACTGGCTGCCAACCACCTTAACATTGATTTGGATTTTGGACACTTATAAACATTGAGTCTCATGAAAGATCAGTTTTCATCTTGGCATAAAATATCTCAGAGGTAAACTTGCTTCTTTATGTCATAGCAGTGCGGCAATATGGTCATGATGGTTGGTTAAAAGGTTAAAAAGGTTTGGTTAAAATGGTTAAAAGGCAAGGAAAGGTAGCCCTGACATTGTTACCTGTACACCATGGTGCCTCAAGCGCAGCTGTTGCAGCCAGTCGGGGTCTTGTGTATCTCCACTGAGCTGCTGGCCCTCACACTGTCTCAGTCTTTCTGCCAGCTGAGTAGAAACAAGCACAAAGAAAATAGGATTTTTGTTGTTGTTGCATTTGACATACGATTTATACTTCATCGTATGACAGTATTGCATGGCAACAAGTCATGATCTTGCAAGTGCAACACCGTTGTATGACAGAGAATAAATAAAGATTTAGCATATGAGACACAATGGGTACTTGGGTAGACAGGTGGTAAGCATGTGCAATGGGATGCCCAAAAAGGAGGCAAAAAGGCACAAGTAGTGTGCTGCTTTCTGCTATAATTGGCAGCCGCCCCATATGGCGGAGACGCTGTTACTTGTCTTATACCCATAGAGTACTGAGTGACATGCTTATTGTATCATGAAGACATATGCCATGAGTTTATGAATGTAATCTTAGTGCACCTATAATATTTGTGTCCTTGTATGCTCTCCTTTATGTGGACATAAATGGTTAAAATGTGTGTGTGTGTGTGTGTGTGTGTGTGTGTGTGTGTGTGTGTGTGTGTGTGTGTGTGTGTGTGTGTGTGTGTGTGTGTGTGTGTGTGTGTTTGTGCGCGTGTGTGCGTGTGTACGTGCATGTATCTTTATATGTACTGTATGTACATCAATGTGAGATAGGACCATACCTTTATAACCTCTCCACTCAGCACCAGGAACGGCTCCTGTTGTTGAAGAATTGCCTTTCCTACCACCTCACAGTAATGGAAGGCCTGCGATACAAGCCCATAGTCCAGCAGTCTACTGGCATACAGGAATTTATACACCTGGCCACAACAATATTTAGTGTCACTCATGATTGAAAATTAGATTTGGAGTATCAAAAACATGTACATCCATTTATGAACCTAGTAGACAAGGTTTCTGTTGACCGAATAGGGCATCAGTAAAGCACAAGGGCAAAAGGCTAATTTATATTTTGGTACAAAAATTACATATTTCCAACTGAGAAAAGGGTCAGTATAAATGACACTTAAGATAGCAAAGGCTCCGTTGTCAAAGCTTTAATGAGTATGATGAGCTTGTCTTAGTGGGTGACACATGAGAACGCAATAAAAAAGACAAAAACAATGGGAAATGAAATATAGATGAATGGATGATATGAACTACCTGGAATGATGGGATCGAAACTAAATGTCCTCCAAGTGTCTGGCAATACTCAAACAACTCAGTGCACTGAATGGAAAAGCTGCTGGCAAACTCAAAGAAAGGGAGCCTAATGGAGAAATAAGATATGGAGTTCTCAGCTCAGCTGTCTGCATCTGTGTCTGCCCATTGAAATAAAAACAGCAGTTTCTTTCTCTCTCAAGCCAAAATGACAGCTTTTGCTAGAAGCAGCGAAAATTACATCAATAAATGACAGTATGTAGAGTGATGAGGTTGCAATTGTGGCTCACCTGTGGCTGCTGCCCAGCAGCACAAGCCTTGCTGCTTTTTGTGTGAACACTCCAAAGGGAGTGCGGGCTGTCAGGTAGCACACATGTGCAGCGTGTAGGAGGCCTCTTGAGGCTGCAAAAGAATGGCACACCACCTATTGGCCGTATTCAAATGGCAGCCTTTTTGCTCTTACATCATAGTGTGTGTTGGTCAGACTGCTCATACCTAGTGTGTCTCCCATGGTGACGATGGCCTTCTGTTGGACGGCAAGGCCACCTGACTCATCGTTGGAGAGCAGAATAGCCAGATGCGGCTTCCAGTCACCCCATTTTTCATTACCGCAGCACTGGGAACAAAATATCACGTTCAACGAATCAGCTACTAAACGTCATAGTGGCAACATTTATTGTATAATGTAAACAATTACTTTCTCATTGTTTTAATATTATTTAAAATGTATTATTATGGTTGATATAGTCAAAATAGTGTCATTGTATACCACTTTGTTTTTTGACTACACAATAGTTTTATCTTTTAGTTGTTTCTGTTTTTTTAATGATTTAAAGGTTCTACACCATGCATTTAAAAATAATTTATATAACATTGTTTGTGTCCCAAAAACATTTTTCAAAAGGTTTGAGGCTAAATTACCACTCCTGAATACAGAGCCCCTGTCATTTCTGCCTGGCTTTCAGAGTATTTTCAGCTGCAGTACCACCTTGTCCTGAGTGGGAGGACTGCGCTAGTTTGGGCCCCACACTCCTCCCCACCTCCTGCTCAGCAGGCCTGCCCAGTGCCCACCCCTCCCCAACCCTCTCCCAGCTCCTCCTGCCTCCTTCTGCAGGCCTGCCCACCCCTCCCCAACCCTCTCCCAGCTCCTCCTGCCTCCTTCTGCAGGCCTGCCCACCCCTCCCCAACCCCCACTCAGCACAGCAGTAGCAGTAGGTCCCGATTGTGATATCACAATCGGACCTAAAATCAGACAGCCCGTTCTGAGACCTGCTTACATAGATCTGCCCATAAACTGAGAAAGACACAATGGTCAGAAATAGGACTTTGTGAGAGTAGAACGTGCTGGTGGGACACCCAAAAAATACATAAAAATTGGAAAAATGAAAATTCATGGTGTAACTACTTCCAAGTTCCAAACTGGCGGCCCAATTTTGGTGAAACAAACAACGACAAAATGTCCCCCCACCAAAATAGCCAAAATAGCTGATCTGCAAACTCAACGTGATGCTTAGTGAGCTTGTAGATCAGCTTTTAGATCAGCTCTTTTTGGAAATGGGGTGCAAGTGGTTAACCGAGACACACATTTTGAAAGCACACTAGATTATGTTCATCAGTGATGTGGGATTTACCGTGGCTACGGCAGGGACTCTCCCAGAAAGCATCTGGAAGAGGGTCTGCAGGGGGTCGCTGGCTGTTAGCTGGCTTGTAAACCTGCAAACAGAGCCACTGTGTCATGAAACAGTTACCAACAGAATCACAATGCAGCATTGTATGGAAACAGAAGAACGCAAGCAATATTTTCACTATTTGCCATACAAAGAAATATATAGGGCTTACTATAAGTGGTTAAGGCAATGCCCCCCCCCCCCCCCCCCTGTTTTCTTTTTACAAATCAAACCTTGCATAGAAACATCTATTGAACCATATGGACATATGTATCCCAGGCCGCATTAACAGGTGGCCTGAGTGATCAGAATCAGATCCCAAAATGTCTTGCGAACCAATTAAGTGCGTTCACACCGGTATTTAAAGCTGTATCCAGGGTGATCACATCACCCAGGATATATTTTAATGGCAAGCCAAGTCTGAACAGGGCTCTAACCACCTATGTCTTGTCAGTCACAGACTACAGTAGTGTTAAGGGGAGCACACATTGGACGCGAACGGCTGCGCAGCGTCGCATCGCGGTATCGACGCACATGAAGTGCCGCACGGTAACCCCAACTGGATGCGGCGCGCTGCCACACAGCACATCCATTTCCCCCGGTTGGGAGAAGCATGGGAGAACATGTTCAACGCGCGGCAACGCTGGAAAAATAGAACAGCGGCGTATCGGCGCGGCAGGCGAGGCGGCAGAGCCGCGACTGCGCGCGTCTGACGCCGCCGGTGTGGGTTAGTTCATTGAAAATAATGGGGCCGTATGTTTTGACGCGACGCTTCCGCGCCGCCTCCGCGTCCAGTGTGTGTTCCCCTTTAGTCACACTATCTCCCACCCTTTAACTTCCCCCAGCCGGTCGCCCCTCTCATGTGGCCCCGACATAAAGTATGTTCTGAGACATTCTGCTCAGGGTGCCAAAGCAGCATGTGAATGGATAGGGTTACGTCATGAATGGATAGGGTTACGTCATGAATGGAATAATGGATAGGGTTACGTCATGAATGGATAGGGTTACGTCATGAATGGATAGGGTTACGTCATGAATGGATAGGGTTATGTCATGAATAGTTTTCACAAGCCGTGAAGTAATGATATACAGTCGTTTCAACAACTTCATTTAATTCAAGAGTGTAAACAATAACCCGTTCTGGCTCCATAAGAGCTCAGGATTAAATCAAAATACAAAAACAACCAGCATTTACATTTGGCTTATTACACACAGGTCAGTAGTACTGTGCAGGTCAGTAGTACTGTGTACCAGTTGTAACGTAAATGGCTTCTAAGTCAAGACTTACGCATTACTAAAATTTCAGCTGTTGCACCACTCTAACGTATCTGTAAGTAACTACTAAATATTTACACCAGCCTTTGGGCAGCACTAAGTCCTTACTAAGTAACCTATCTCTATGGGAGTAGAGCAACTTCACTACTAACGTGGCAGACAGCATTATATCAGCTATTTAATTAATTCAACAATGAAACGACCCATCTGTTTAAACATACATTTCGGCCATTTGAAAATAGCCGATCTACAAGCTCACGATGTGTCTGCTATTAATAGAGTATTTCTATATTGCAGGATTGATACTTTTTTAATTAATTTGAGTACTTTTCAACCACTATACAGCACAACAGCGAATTGAACGGTGCGCTCTCTTCCCCTGTGTCTCCAAATATGCGTTGCCCTGCGTTACTTCACAACGGGGGAAAACGTATGAGGCCAATATAATTTGTGATACAATCCGTTTGCAGGGCAGTGCGCTGCGCAGGGATGCGCTCGCCCTGTGCACGCATATCAGTGACGCGTTATTAGGATTCACACCCGGGCTCCAGGCGGAGCCGCTCGTTTCGTTTCACCAGCGTCGGCAGGTTAGGTTTAGGCATAGTTTTACTGAGGTTAAGGTTAGGGTTAGGCATAGTTTTACTGAGGTAAAGGTTAGGGTTAGGGTTAGGGTTAGAGTAAGGCATAGTTTATTGTCATACCTCCAGACAAGGTCCCCCTATGGGATAACAGCGCCATCTGGCGATGCAACAGAGTAAAACTCATAAGCTCCCGTACGAGAAATGTCATTTGTCGGAAGGGCTGTCAATCACAAACGAGGGCACCGCCCCCGAGTGTATAAGCCCTGTGGGCTATCATAACTTCCTCTTCCGCACCTCTGCTTACCTGCAACTAGAGTGTCGCGAACTCAGCCATATAAGTATTAATTCTGTAAAGTTTAGCCTAAAGCGACGGCTAGGAAGTCGGCCACTGGCCTTTATAGATTATCTCCCGTACGTTTTCTACTTCTATATTCTTCCTACAGTTCGGTGTTTTCTTCACTTTCGCTTTGAGTCTTTTACTTCTTCTCTGTACGTTCTGCCACGTGTTTCCCTGCCCTAGCTTAGCTTCGCTTAGCTTCGGTTAGCTCACGATGGCGGCTCGTCGGCCCACAGTTAGCAGCCTGCTAGCCAGGGTACCGAAGAAGTGCGGCCTTCCCAGCTGCAAAGGCCTCATCGCCAATGAAGATACTCATCCGTTCTGCATTGTCTGCATGGGGGTAGGACACGCCTTGGCCTCTCTGTCCCCTCCGGCCCCGGCCACGGGGGTGAACTGTACTGACTGCCTCCAGTATGATGTTCCAGCCCTCGAGGCCCGCTGTGAGATCGCTGGCGCTGGTTACGGCCTTCACACCACGGTCTCCGCCGGATCCCTCCCAGACACCTCTCCTCGTGTGCCGGACAGCGCTGTGCGCCACAGCGCTGCTTCTCGCCACGTGGTTAGGCCTCCAGCGGCCTCGCCCTCAGCTAGCTTCGGTAGCCCCGATGCTAGCGGGTCTGCTGCCCCTGCTATCCCTGCTGTTTCTCCGACGGGCTCGACTGGTGCCGTGCCCAAGAAGAGAACATGCAAGACCGCCCACGTTGCTCCTCCGCCAGCTGCAACCTGGACCGTCCCCCCCAAAGAATTCCACCCTCTAGTCGTCGGTGACATTCCTCTCTCCTTCTCCGTCCCCCAGCTACGGGCTATGCGGCCACCTAGCCCCGTCTCCTGGCATGCTAGCGACGGAGACGAACCGGAGCAAGAGGACTACGACATGGATGAGGTGGACACGGAGGGTGAGTACTCGGAGGAAGACGAGTCCACGTTCCCCTCCGGACAGGGCGGAGGCGCGGCCAGGGTGGTTCCTCATGCCGAGGCTTCCACCTCCGCCGCGTCCTCCCAGGCCCCTTCTGCCTCTCTCCCCCCTTCCATGCCGGCTGGGGCGAGAGGGGCAGCGGCACAAGACCCAGACTCCATCCCCATGGACGAGCTCTCGGTGCTGGAACGTGCTACCATCCGTTGCGGCCTGGAGCTGCCGCTCGGAGACGCGCCACTCGGACCACGGGCTAGAGTTCCCCTCCTTGGCCAGGATGTGGAAGCCTCTCCCCCGCTTCGAATGGAAAAGCTCCCACTGGTCGCAGGCTTTGCAGAGGCCCTGCATTCAACCTGGACTACACACAAGGACCCCCCCAAGCTCCCCTTCTTGGTCGACTGCCGCGACGCAGAGAAGGCGGGAATCCCCTTGTGTCCTCCCATGGACAAACTGATGGCGCAGTCCCTCGTCGGGAGCATCAAGCCAGGTCATGAGCGGACCGGTCCTGGAGGCCGCAATCCCTTCAACTTGTCCGTGGGGAAGAAGCCTCCTGGGTTTGCCATCCCCTATGACGACAAGCAGTCTTCCAGGGTTAGGAACTCTTACAGAGCCTCCGCGCTGGCAGCCAGGACGATGAACGCCACCCAGCTGCTGCTTTTCTCCACCAGCCGCCTCCTTAGCGAGATGCGGGAGGTGCCTGACGAGATGGTGGAGGAAATGGACAAGTCGCTGCGCATGCTGATGGACCTGAATGTCCACGCCATCG
Source organism: Nannobrachium achirus (assembly GCF_963921795.1). Classification (NCBI taxonomy): domain Eukaryota; kingdom Metazoa; phylum Chordata; class Actinopteri; order Myctophiformes; family Myctophidae; genus Nannobrachium; species Nannobrachium achirus. Next base: position 34,235,228 of record NC_137810.1, read on the forward strand.
AGTGGCTTGGACACGGCATGGATTACTGCATCCAGGCGGAACGTGCCAGGTGGCTTGAAAAGGTAAAGTGTCCTGGCAGTTCCGGAGAGGAGACCGAGAAGGTCCTGCAAGACCTCCCCGGCCACCCTACCTCCCTCATGGGCGGTGGACTGGAGCTTCTCCGCCAGGAGGTGGCGGATAAGAAGATCACTCTGGAACTCCTGGAGGCCACGACGGACCCCCAGGTACCCAGAAAGGAAAAGAGACAGGGACGGAGCAAGGCCCCTGGTCAGGCTGACAGGGGGCGCTCTTCCTCCAAGCAGGGGAAACAAAACAATCCCCCTAGGACCCCCTCTTCTTCCTCCGCGGGACCCCCTCGCACTGCAGCGGGGGCTCAGGCCCGCTCCCAATCCCGTCACCCTCCCAGGCACGGGATACCGGCCAGCTCCCACAAAGCCCGTGGGAAGCCGCCGCGAAAGTGACACTGGACTCTGGCGGGGTCCCCCTGAAAATTCAGGGGACCCCCCCTTGCAAGCGCAGACGTTTGGACAATATGAACAGTTTTTCTTATGCCAAGAAAGTAATGTTTATTCCTCCTCTGTGCTCTCCTCCAGTGCCTGTATTAAAAAGTGTGTTGATAAAACAATGCCTGTTTATTTCAAACCCACCTGCTTTAGTACAGACGACCCCATTTTGCATGAATTTAGCCAGTGTAGAGAAGTCCAGGCTGGAATTTCTTTCCACTCAGAAAATATCGCTTCCTCCAGTCACGCAGACAGGTTACAAGCAGAATATTTCTCTTTGCAAAATGTTCCCAGACAAGCTAATTAGTGTGGTTGCCAGGGCAACCACATTATTACTCTGGGGAATTTTGCAGTTTTTACAACTCTTAGTCTCATTGACTTGAATGGGAAACTCCATATATAGTGAGTAACTTTTAGGTATCTGACTTTTCCCATTGACTTTGAATGGGAAACACCATATATAGTAAGGTAACTTTTAGGTATCTGACCTTTCCCATTGACTTTGAATGGGAAACACCATATATAGTGAGTAACTTTAATGATGTAAGAGTAAGGTAACTTTTTAGGCAACCACACTCGCAATTTCCCAAATTGCAATTTCTCTAGTTCCTATTCACAATGGTATGGTTTCACTAGTGTGCAATACCCCTCTGTCTCCACCGAGCGGCACTGTTATGCCGACTCTAGTTCAGGACAGGAGTTTGGTCTTAGCGTCAGGGAAGAAGCCAACACATATCACCCAGGGTCGGCCTCGTCTTCCCGTAAGGAAGCATATAAAGGCCTTAGCACAGGTTGTAAACGTAAATACAATTCCCCGAGCCGGGGATTATGTTACTTATTATGCGATGAACCCTGTCCCCCGGGCTCCACGCTATGTGCCGCCTGTATTTTTAACAAGCGAGGCTTCTTGGAGGTCACGTGTCCGTCTCCCACCGGATACGGAAATAAGCGTACCGGAAACGGAAACGCTCTTTCCGCCGGTGTCTCCGCGCCTTCCGGCCCGGCGTCTAGCGGATACGGATACGTGCCCGGATACGGAACCTCTCGGTCCCGTCCTTCCTCTCCCTCCCGGCCCAGTAGTCCCGCTCAGGCGGTACAACCCCAAGGCTTCTCCGTTGCTCAGCAACACGTTAGCACAGTGTGCAGAGCAATGGAAGCGTTGCAATCCGAATCACTGGGTGTTTCGGACGGTGACACGGGGCTACAGACTACAGTTCGCGGAAATACCCTCCCTATCCAGCAAGGTTATTTACACTCGAGCCCGCGGCTTGAAAGCGGATGCCTTGAGGGAGGAGATAAGCTCACTATTGCGCAAGGGCGCTATAGTGGAGTTATCACGCGACCAGAGCCGTTTAGGCTTCTGGAGCCGTTATTTTCTGGTTCAGAAAAAAGGAGGGGGGCTGCGTCCGATTATGGACTTACGTGCTCTGAACAAGCACTTGAAAAAGTTCAAATTCAGGATGCTGACGTCAGAGTCACTGATGAAATCATTGAGACAGGGGGATTTCCACTGTTCAGTGGATCTGAGGGACGCTTATCAGCACATCCTCATTTATCCCCCACACAGGAAGTTCCTGCGGTTCGCCTTCGAGGGGCGCCTGTACGAGTACACGGTCCTCCATTTCGGTCTTTCCCTGAGCCCTCGGGTTTTCGTGAAAGTGACCGAGGCAGCCATTGCTCCACTGAGGCATCAGGGAGTCAGGCTGGCGAACTACATAGACGATTGGATGATTTCCGCCGCCTCCTGCTCAGAAGCGGCGCGCCATACCAATCTGGTGTTGTCACACCTGAAGGCCTTGGGTTTCAACGTCAATTTTGGCAAAAGCATGTTGTCACCCTCCCAGCAGATTTCCTTTATAGGAATATCTCTGGACTCGGCCACCATGTCCGCTCGCCTCTCCCCGGAGAGGGTGGACAGGTTTCTGACTTGTCTCGGCTCCTTCCGACTGAACCAGGTGGTCAGGTACAAGGAGTGCATGAAGTTGGCTGGGCTGATGGCGTCAGCGGTGCAACTTCTGCGTCTGGGCAGGTTTCATATGAGACCTTTCCAGCGGTGGTCACTGGCGCTCAGGATTCCTTCCCTGCAAGGGTACAGGAAGGTGACAGTCAGCCAGGTCTGCATGGACGCTCTGGTCCCATGGAGGGACCAGGCGTTGTTGACGAGTGGGGTCTCCATGGGCGAAGTGGTGTCACGCAAGGTGATCACCACAGACGCCAGCCGCTCGGGGTGGGGCGCCACCCACGAGGGGCGTTTGGCCAGGGGTCTTTGGACCCCGGCCATGTTGGAGCGCCACATCAATTATCTGGAGTTAATGGCGATCTACTTGGCGCTCAAGCATTTCGAGCCATTTCTTCGAGGTTGTCATGTTCTGGTCAGGACGGACAACACGGCGGCCCTGTATTATCTCAACAAACAGGGTGGCCTCGCCTCGCGCGTGCTGGATCAGCTGGCGCGCGAGATGACCCTCTGGTGCTTGCCTCGTCTGAGGTCCATCAGAGCCTCCCATGTCCCGGGCCTTCAGAACGGCGGCGCCGATCTGTTGTCCAGGGGGGAGCCTCGTTACGAGGATTGGTCTCTCCACCCTGCGGTGGTGAGGCAGATTTTCTCCAGGTTCGGTCAACCTCGAGTCGATCTCTTTGCCTCCCAGGAGAACGCAAAGTGTCCCCTTTACTTCTCAGTGAGGGGACCTTCTCCTCTGGGGACGGACGCGTTTGCTTACGAATGGCCACAAGGTCTTCTCTACGCGTTTCCACCCCTGGAACTGATCCTTCCCACTCTGGAGAGGATCAGATGTTCCAACCAGGAGGTTCTTCTGGTGACGCCATCCAGGGGAGTGTGGAGGTCTCTGATCACCCCACTGCTCTCTCGACCCCCTTGGCGGCTTCCCTTGCACAGGGATCTGCTGCGCCAGGCAGGGGACGAGATCTTCCATCCAGACCCACGGGGCCTAGACCTGTGGGTTTGGCCCGTGAGAGGGAGAACCTGCTCGCAGCAGGCTTCTCACCGACGGTTGTAGCCACTATTCAGAGTGCTAGAGCCCCCTCTACTAGGGCTGTGTATGATGGAAGGTGGAATGCCTTTTTGGACTGGTGTGAGCTACAGGAGCCGGCTCATTTAGCTTCGGCCCAGAGGGTGTTAGATTTCCTGCAGGACCGCCTGGACCTTGGTCTGGCGTTCTCTACACTGAGGGGTTATTTAGCGGCTATTGATGCCTGCCACCTGGGGGTGGCAGGTAAAGGCCTTTCTAAAATCCCTGAGGTGGTCCAGTTCATGCATGGTGTTGACCATTTGAGACCTGTGACCAGAGCCTTGTTTCCTGTGTGGGATCTACAAGTGGTTCTTGAGGGCCTTTGCAAGGCACCCTTTGAACCGATTGGGAGGACCTCTTTGAAACATTTAAGTTTCAAAACAGCTCTTTTGCTTGCCTTGTCTACGGCTAAGCGTGTGAGCGACCTTCATGCGCTCTCTGTGAGCCCTGATTGTATGAGGTTTCTCAATAATGACTCTAAGGTTCTTCTTAAACCTCATTTGAGTTTTATTCCTAAGAACCGTGTGGTCCCGAAGGAACCTGTTGTTTTGACGGCTTTCCATCCTCCTCCGTTTGCATTGGAGGAGGATAGGCGTCTTCATTGTCTTTGTCCAGTTAGGGCCCTGAAGGCCTACTGTGATAGGACGGTGGACAGCAGGTCTACTTCTCAGCTTTTCGTGGTCATGAATGCCCGTCAACGAAAAGCGGTGTCCAAACCCACTCTGTCGAGATGGCTTGTGGATGCAATTAGGTTGGCTTACACCCGGTCTGGGTCTGAAGTGCCGGAAGCACTTAAGGCCCACAGTACTAGGGGTGTGTCTACCTCTTGGGCTTTGTCCAAAGGTGTCTCCATTGAGGAGATTTGTGCAGCGGCGAATTGGTCTTCGCCGTCCACCTTTGCGACCTACTATCACCTGGACGTTGCGCCTTCTGCTATGGCGCATACGGTTCTGGGTGCTGCTGCCCTTCCTACTATGTAGTGGGGCGGCTCTCTCCTCTTCCTGAGACAGCATGCTACTGTCTCTAGGATACATGGGGGGGGGACCCTGAGTTTTCCCTTATATTACTGCAGTTTTATAAGGCGGACCTGTGTCTGCCCTTAGTGCATAAGGCAGGCCTCGGTCTGTCAGGGTCTTTTTCTGTCTGAACACGCCCAGGCCCTGTGGACCTGGGTCGGATCAGTCCTGAAAGGGGTCACGTCGGTTGACGGGACCTCCTTCCGGGTGTGGTCGGTGTGCACGACAGTCTTGTCGGTTCATGGCTTCTCGGGGAGTGTATGAGTCCCATAGGGGGACCTTGTCTGGAGGTATGACAATAAACGTATAGGTTCCGGACGGAACCATGTTTATTTAATACCGGAGGACAAGGTCCCCCGAATAAAGCCCCTCGGTTCGCTAGTTGCGGGCGCAGAGGTGCGGCTTTAGAGGAAGTTATGATAGCCCACAGGGCTTATATACACTCGGGGGCGGTGCCCTCGTTTGTGATTGACAGCCCTTCCGACAAATGACATTTCTCGTACGGGAGCTTATGAGTTTTACTCTGTTGCATCGCCAGATGGCGCTGTTATCCCATAGGGGGACCTTGTCCTCCGGTATTAAATAAACATGGTTCCGTCCGGAACCTATACGTTTAGGTGGTCCTCCCACCCGGCACCTCCGCACGGTGCAAAAGAAGCGCTCCCTAGCTCCGGTTCAGCCAATCAAAAGCTTCCATGGGCGGGGTTTTCCTGGAGCCCGGGTGTGAATCCTAATAACGCATCAGTGACTTGTGTACATGCCAGTGGAGAGACGGAGGTCTCTGTTGACAAAAGACGATACAAGCTTTATTTCCTTACTAGAAACAGTTTGTTTTCATTGGATTCGGGAGCTATGACGTCATTTTATGCGACTATACATTACTTTAGGAACAGTCTACACATTACTAGTTACGTTATGCCTTAAGAAGTCGTGGTGCAACACCTGTTAGTAACTCACTTAGTTACAAACTAACTAGTAGTTACTAAGCCTCTAGTAAGGACTTTACACCCTAACTTAGGGCAGAACTTACGTTCTGGTGGTGCAACCTGCCCCTGGAGAGCAGGGCATTGTTAATGATTTGTTTAATGTACTACCATAAAGTTCCCCATACTAGTAAGACACCTCAGGGTGTCACCTGTGATGTCACAGTGATAGTATGAATATCCAGGGTTTGATCTTTGATGAGGTGATGTCACGTGACATCACTTCCTGTACGGAAAGACACATGACATCACTTCCTGTTCTGAAAGACGGACAGACAAGCTGCGACATTTCTCATGGTATACTGCGACCTTCGGTCGCAATAAAACAATTAAAAGTAAGTAAAACAATAAAACAATTGTGAAAGCAAGGCGTTGTCAGCTCAAGGCGTTGTGAGCATGTAGATCTTAGTGCTCGTCAGGGTGTCAGGGCCCCAGTTAAAATATGATTATTTTGGGGGTTGAGGCCTGAAAAGGTTGAGAACCACTGATGTATCAGATGACATGACGGCCTTTCTTACCTGTTCAACACAGTGGTATAAGACCTGTTGTCCATTTTGCTGGCCAGAAAGAGTGCATGTCCCCACAGACCACTGTCCATGGCTGACTCTAAAGCCTCCTGTGGAACCGGATGGGACACAACAAGATAGCAAATGTCAGGGTGGGAGCAGGTCATGACAACACAACATCTATGAGTTAGGGATGGGAAATCAGCAATCTGAATTATTACAGAATCAGAATCATTAACTCAGAGAATTTACATTGTTTACAAGCTCAATTCATTATTGACGTCACGTTTTTACGCTGCTGAAAAGGAAAAGATAAGGAGCGTTGTAATTCATTTGAAATGTTCACATGTAATTAGGCAGACATGTATGCCTTTTTACTGTGTTCAGAGTCAGACCCAGAGGTTCTAAAATAGAAACCCTTTAGAGGCATACATCTTCCAAACGGATTCAGGGAATTGATCAGGAATCAATAAGGGAATCTAGAGAATCGGACAATAATTAGAATTATTAATGTCATTGGTAAGCGGTTAGAAATACTTTGAGCCTTATAAGTAAGTGCTTTTTATTCTAGTGTTTTGGGGCAACAGAAAAGAGGGATATGGGGAATTCAGCTGATTAGAAGTAACCTTTTTCCTCCCAGCCAGGAGCAGTTTAGTGTAGCTGTCCAGGTCTTTCTGTGAGCTCCCAGAGCTGAAGCTGGTGGGATGTCCTGTCAGCAGGTCCTCTTCCTTGTAAGGCTCTGGTTCAGGTGCCGGGTTATCACTGAAATCAATGAGCGTCGGAGCATCTTGGACCCGGGTTCCATCTGACTGCGAGTTCTGCACCAGCAGCTCTGCGATATCCGAGCCAACTATCCGCTGATCACACGGAAATAAAGTGATATCACTTTCAGACAGAATCATGATGTTAATTTTGGCTGCTAGGTATTTCCCGGTGCACGAGATGTACTGTACTTGGAGGTAATATATCATTTGGCATGGCCCACTTACTCCATTCTGTCTGCACAGCAGTATCAGGAGATTCCACAAGAGAGCAGCAGCATTCCTGTCTGGCAGTTTGTCGTCTCTCAAGCACGCTTCTGCCCTCTGGTGGGCAAACTCAATGGCGTCTATTTTGTGCAAGTCCTCCCTTAAAGTGGGTGAAAAAATAAACCATCACAGGGATATCTGTGATTCCTGTCTTAAATGGATGAAAGGATAACACAATACATAAACAATAAATACGCAGGTAGAGTGGAAGAATGTACTTGACTTGTTTTATAGAGAATTCAGCATTCTCATTTATCAGCCAAGAAAATAAAATAACCTAAATTTGGTTTGAAAGAATAAAGTTGTTGGATGGTGCCCATTTTGGTTTTAAAATTCAGTTGTCAAACTACAAGATTTACTCAAGAAAGTATATCCAAAATAAAAAGTAAGAAAGAAAGAAAGAAAGAAAGAAAGAAAGAAAGAAAGAAAGAAAGAAAGAAAGAAATTAAATTGAGAAAGGTTGGAGTTTAACTTGTATTGTATTACATTGCTTTAATTAAAACTTTTTTTTAATACAAAATAATTGAAAGGACAATCAGTTATCAGAACCAAGGACAGGTGTTTTCAATGAATCTATCATGGTTAAAATGGAGTTTGAAGTTACAATGGGTTTGTGTAGGAAGGAGGGGGTGTCTGATCAGATGGATATCAAAAGTCTGAATATTGAATCAAGCAAATTAAACTGTCTGGGGTGCACACAAAAGCCTGAGTACATGTTAAAATTGTCCCAAGAAATACCTAATTGCCTAATGGTAAAATGGAGTATTCATATTAATCAATATAAATTATAATCTCCCCACATATGTGATTTAGAAATTATAATATTCACATTTATGATAATATGTGTCAGTTTGAGCATGCAGTTAAACATAATGCTACGTACTTGAAGACAAATACAAAAAACAATACCTAGCTAATGGCCCAGGGAATGTTCTCATCTCCAGCTGTTCCTGTGTCTCTCCTAGAATGACCTGAGGAGAAATAAAGGTACAGTAATCACAGTGACATAATCCTATTGCTCCAAGAAACCACATTTTCCTATAATCCAGTCTTTTGTACTGACAGTACATGCCTCTAGACTGTGGATCTCCAGCTGCCCTGGGGTTTCCTGCGTGGAGAAGCCTGGACTGACCCGGATCAGCTGGCCTGCAGGCCCAAAGCTGACAACCGGATGAGGCACTGTGTACTTAAAAGGAACTGCCATCTGACGCACTGTCACAGCGGCATGTTCTGACAACAAAGAATAACAACACAAGTATCACTGTTAAATAACACCACAAACATCTTTCGGCCAGGCCTGTTCTTTCTAGCAACAGCAGCAGCAACTACGGTACGGTCCTTCCAAAGCTAAATTATCTGTGTTAATTTATCTCTGAGAGTGACACAAATGACACCCTCAGAGTTAAATTAACATTTAGGATTTTGCAGTGTCCACAGATACCAAGGCTAGTTTGTTATTTTATTGGGTGATAACTGCATTCACACAGTGTCCGTGGGTCATTTCTACTCTGAGTTAGGGGCGGCAGTTGCTCAGTGAATAGAGCAGCCATCTGGGAATACAAAGGTCCCTGGCTAAGACACCTAACCAAAACTAGAAAACTGTTCCTTCGAAACAGTGTGGGCTCGCTTCCAACCCAAAACAATAATAGTAAAAGTGTCAAGTTCCCAGGCAATGCTCTCTTTCATTTTACTGACGTAAAATGGTAATGCAAATACAATGTAGACAAGCAGTGTTATTACATGAACTTAAAGGACCAGGTCACCTTTGGGACAACCAGATCTTATTTTATTGTTGTGTGGGACACGATCAACACAATGTTGAGTTATTTTTTGTGTTCAATCTGTGTTTTTAGATATTTTAGTATTTCAGTATGCTACAACTGGTCATATGATGCATTTTGCATCATATGATGCATGAGATGATGCAATATCATGCTACAAAGCATCATATGACCAGTTGTAGCATGCTGAAATACTAAAATATCTAAAAACAAAGATTGAACACAAGAAATTACTCAGGATTGTGTTGATCGTGTCCCACACAACAATAAAATAAGATCTGGTTGTCCCAGAGGTGACCTGGTCCTTTAACGGTATGGACAATTAAATCAAAATAAAATTAAATTAAAGCTGCAAGCAGCGATGACCGGGCCCTCGCAGCTCTACCCACGTCACAAGGGGCAGCGGTTACACTATTACACTTATTGCCCTTTTACACTTATTGCCCTATTACACTATTACACTATTACACTATTACACTATTACAATTATTACACTATTACACTTATTACACTATTACACTATTACACTTATTGCCCTATTACACTATTACACTATTACACTATTACACTTATTACACTATTACACTTATTATACTATTACACTATTACACTATTACACTTATTACACTATTACACTTATTACACTATTACACTATTGCACTATTACACTTATTACACTATTACACTTATTGTGCTATTACACTATTACACTTATTACACTATTACACTATTACACGTATTGTGCTATTACACTATTACACTTATTACACTATTACACTATTACACTTATTACACTATTACACTTATTGTGCTATTACACTATTACACTTAATACACTATTACACTTATTGCGCTATTACACTATTACACTTATTACACTATTACACTATTACACTTATTGCACTATTACACTTATTGTGCTATTACACTATTACACTTATTGCCCTTTTACACTTATTGCCCTATTACACTATTACAATTATTACACTATTACACTATTACACTTATTACACTATTTTACACTATTACACTTATTGCCCTATTACACTATTACACTATTACACTTATTACACTATTACACTTATTACACTATTACACTATTACACTTATTGCCCTATTACACTATTACACTATTACACTTATTACACTATTACACTTATTACACTATTACACTATTACACTTATTACACTATTACACTTATTACACTTATTACACTATTGCACTATTACACTATTACACTATTACACTTATTACACTATTACACTATTACACTTATTGCGCTATTACACTAAAATCATAGTCGACTATACAAATCCTTAGTCGGGGACTGTGTGTGTGTGTGTGTGTGTGTGTGTGTGTGTGTGTGTGTGTGTGTGTGTGTGTGTGTGTGTGTGTGTGTGTGTGTGTGTCCCTCTTCTGTGTTGCCTAGAACTGGAGGATTGATTTTGGGGTTTGTATTGTAAAGTACAATGTGTGATGTCATCAAGTTGTAATTTGCAATACAAACCCCAAAATCAATCCTCCAGTTCTAGGCAACACAGAAGATGGGGAACTTTCTTTTTATTTCCACACAACTCCTCTAAGGTATATTAATGACATAGTTCAATATTGAAAATGGGTGGTCTTCCCCTTTAAGACGTCTCTGCCGAGACTTTCGCATTGTCACTGCAGGGCCAACTTATGTAAGGCTAAATCACCACAGAACAGCCAATGACAGCCAAGCCTTTAATCACAGCTGTGTCAATCAGTAGAGTGCAGAGGGACATTTATTTATAGTTTTAACTATAACTATAGTTTTATATATCACACAGCTTAGACATTTGGATCAAATCAGACAGCAGACCTGTGTGAACGCATTGATATAAATAGCATATCTGAAGTGTGAATATTGCAGCCACAGCGACTTAATATAAACATGGGTCCCTTTCCTCTGTCTCACTCTGCTAAACCCATTGGAAATGCATTGGGTGCTTAAAGTTAAACATTTTAATTTTTTTATAATTAAACTACAAAACATTTCAAAAAGAAAAATACACGCACACTTGTCCTCAGTAAGCTGAACACATAAAAATTTGAATGGTGTTGAAAGGTGTAAGCGTTTAGGAGATGAAGCGCGCCAAAGTTTTGAGGATACTGACTAGTATAGTATAGAAATAAACTAGAAATACTGTTCCTTCGAAACAGTGTGGGCTCGATTCCAACCCAACAAATAGGATACTTTAAGGTACTGTAAGGTACAGTACCTTACAGTATTGTACTGTACCTTACTATACTGTACTGCACCTTACTGTACTGTACTGTACTGTACTGTACTGTACTGTACTGTACTGTAACTTACTGTACTTTACTGTACTCTACTGTACTGTACTTTACTGTATTCTACTGTAACTTACTGTACTTTACTGTACTCTACTGTACCTTACTGTACTGTACTCTACTGTACCTTACTGTACTGTACTGTACCTTACTGTACTATACTATACTGTACTCTACTGTACCGTACTGTACCTTACTGTACTGTACTCTACTGTACCTTACTATACTGTACTTTACTGTACTCTACTGTACTTTACTGTACTCCACTGTACCTTACTGTACTTTATTCTACTTTACTGTACTTTATTGTACTTTACTGTACTCTACTGTACCTTACTGTACTGTATTGTACTTTATTGTACCTTACTGTACTGTACTCTACTGTACCTTTCTGTACTGTACCTTTCTGTACCTTACTGTACTTTACTGTACTCTACTGAACCTTACTGTACTTTTACTGTACTCTACTGAACCTTACTGTACTGTACATATTCTATGTGTTCTAGATCTACATTTTTGATTCTGTGTTTGGGAACCAGCAACTGTCAAATGGACTCCAACTGTAGTGGAGTATATTGAGTGCATATACTGTAGGCTAACAATCCCAGATCACATCTGTCCTCCACTATGTCTATAACCAAGGCGTTCTTCTATGTGGCCACTCCAGACTGAGGAGTGGAGCATGGCTTTTATTGTGTTTGTGGATCTGACTTGGAAATGCATTGGTTTTGATATCTCCCTGACAACCAACAACAACCACTAATATGGCTGACTGTCCCTGCGGGCTCTAGGATATATGGCTATGGGATTTACATCCCATCGCCCGGACTTGATTCTTGATCACAGCTGTGTAATCAGTAGAGTGGAGAGGGACATTTATTTATAGTTTTAACTATAACTATAGTTTTATACATCACACAGCTTAGACATTTGGATCAAATCAGAGAGCAGACCTGTGTGAACGCAATGATATAGATAGCATATCTGAAGTGTGAACACTGCAGCCACAGCGCCTTAACATAAACATGGGTCTATTATCCTTCTCTCCACTCTACTAAACCCATTGGAAATGCATTGGGTGCTTAAAGTTAAACATTTTTATTTTTTTATATTTATACTACAAAACATTTCAAAACCAAAAGTACAAGCACACGTGTCCTCAGTAAGCTGAACACATAAAAATTTGAATGGTGTTGAAAGGTGTAAGCGTTTAAGAGATGAAGCGCGCCAAAGTTTTGAGGAGATACACATATAGCTATAAATAAATAATGAAGATAACATACGTGTGCTCGCCTTCCAGGCGAGCCCACAATAATGAAGATAACATACGTGTGCTCGCCTTCCAGGCGAGCCCACAATGAAGTAATCAAATAATTAAAAAAAAACACTAGCTCACTGTCTTCACTTGCTCAATAAGGGAAAGCAAAAACAACATTTTGGTCAAGCAAGAAGGTCCTCAACCAGAAGATAAAAAAATCGAACCTCTGTTCGAAGTGGAGCTGTGTGTGTGTGTGTGTGTGTGTGTGTGTGTGTGTGTGTGTGTGTGTGTGTGTGTGTGCAACAGCGCCCCTCCCTTAACATGTGTGGCCAGAAAAGGTTACTGCAGGCTACATACCCGGAGACAGACAGACAGACAAACAGACAAACAGACAGACAGACAGACCCACACACACGGCCACGTATAGGGAGCTCCACACAGCTCCAAAAATATATTTTATTACCGGTAATTGAGCAAGTGAAGACAGTATGCAGGTGTTTTTTTATCTATGATTGGACACAATTGTGTGTGTGTGTGTGTGTGTGTGTGTGTGTGTGTGTGTGTGTGTGTGTGTGTGTGTGTGTGTGTGTGTGTGTGGTGCGTGCGTGCGTGCGTGCGTGCGTGCGTGCGTGCGTGCGTGAGTGTGTGTGTGTGTGTGTGTGTGTGTGTGTGTGTGTGTGTGTGTGTGTGTGTGTGCGTGCGTGTGTGCATGCGCGTGCGTGGTGTGCGTGCGTGCATATATGTGTATACCGGTAGTCACCTGTATCAGATGAGTGCTGGACTGGGTCACTATGCTCAGCTCCATTGATGTATTTACTGAGCTCACAGCTACTGGAAGACATCCCTGAGTTTTTGGAGCTTGTTAGGTTCCCCGGATAACAAGAGGAGGCCTCTTCGTTGTCTTTGGCAGAATGGTCCTCCGATTCATTTAGGTAACACTGGGCCTGGGAGCGGTCTCTCTGCTGGTCATAGCTGAATGAAGAAGTTTCCAATACAGGTTACCTGTTGGCTTAACCACTTAAAGGGATATTTCACTTTCAAAAAAACTTTTGGACATTTTATCACCTAATCAGGCTTTTATGAACACCCTGAACAGTTTTTAAGTTGCTTGATTCAATATTTAGATTTTTTTTTAATACTTTATATTGCAATGTTTTCAATTTTTTATATTTCATGTTTCACATTTTTGTCCATACTTGCAATTATTTTCGTTTTCTTTTCTAAAAAAAAAATACATACACACCAAGTGAAAAACAGAAATAAAACAGTCAAATTTTTCCATATATTATGCAATTAACTAAAATGTATCCAATCATTTACACAAATCAGACAAATGGGGCAGGGGAGTTACTACTAATACTATGGAGAAAATAACAGTAATATGCAGGGGGGGGGAGGGGGTATCCTCTATGTATGTTGCGCACTGTTAGTTGTCTCTTTTTATGGCTGATCTCACGATCAGACCACCTTCTTCCACTTAAACAGAATATTTCGCAAAACCTAGCTCGAGCCTCCAATATGGTGTCAATGCTAGGTCTCAGCGATCATTCCCTTTAGTCCAACGGCCTGATAATTTGTCCATTTATTCCATCTTCTATTGAAGTCAAACTCCTTTTTAAAAAATCTGAAAGTTATTCTCTCCATTTGCAATATTTCCTGAACTGTTTCCTTGCATTTTGGGTGTTGGACTTACAGGTTTTAACCAGTTCCTTGTGATTTGTTTTAGAGCTGCAGTTTGTAGAATTCTAAAATATAGGAATTTTATAATGTAATAATAATATTTAGATATTTGATGTAAATAGGCTCTCTCCCACCCTCCATCCTTCTCTCCCCTCTCACTCTCCCTTCCTAAAATAAATGAATAAAAAATGTGTGGGTGAGTGGTATTGTTACTGACATGTACTGTTCTGTGTAGGCACGCCCAGGCTGCTCCTGCTCATGATATGATCTCTCGTAATGACCTGGGTTCGACCTCCACAAGTCCTGGGCAGCCCATTGGCCTGCATCTTCACAGACATAGATGACACAGAATCTTATAATCTGTTCTTTAGTGAGGCATGACAGTATTATAGTACACCACCAATGAATGAATAGCTTTACCTTTGTGTCCATATTGTGCTGTGTAATAATCCTGGTCATAGTATCCATAATTCCCCTTGTGATCCCAGTAGCTGTGAGGTGGATAGTCATACGCATGCCTGAAGACAGAGGTGTACCAAACCAATAAACCAATATTAAGAACTTTTGTCTGTGTAATTTTTCCTTTTTTAATTAATATTAGGCTATGTTGTAAGTTACACCGTGTAACCAACATCAATATCAATGATCATCACCAAAAGACAAGTACACACAAAACACTAAGTGGGACTCCGGGTAAAAAGCATAATATGGTTTAATTCAAGGGTCTTCAACAGGGGGTCCGGGACCCCTAGGGGGTCCTCAGAGTTACTACAGGGGGTTTTGCTTTTTTATATTAACCACTTGAACCCTAGCATCCATATTCTGAGAACTTTACCCAAAAATAGCAGATCTACAAGCTCACAACGCCTCGCAGAGCTTGTAGATCGGCTATTTTCGGCAAATAGGTTTGGTGTAAAGGGGGAAAAGAGCAGACTAAGTACAGAGAGAAAGGTCAAGTTTAAGTATTAAGTATTGACGGTTCAAGTGGTTAAATATCTGAAAACACACATTGACATGAATCCAAAATACACTGATGATTGTGCTGTCAAAACAATGAAACTATATGGAATCTATGAACAGGTTGTGGGGGTCCCTGCTTCATCTCTCTCTCAACTAAGGGGTCCTTGGCCTGAAAACGTTGAAGACCCCAGTTATGCCAGAATTTCCCTACCGAGTTTTAAAATCAGTTCATTTCAAACGTATACATTTAGCTTCAGTCACAGAAATCCCATCACTGCGTCACTGAACTCACCTGGACTGTGGAGTGGTGGTGGAGTGTGCTGGTCGGTGGTAGTCATGTCCGTGTGTGATGTAGGAGCTGCCAGTGTAGTCTGGTCTTGGTGGAGGGCTAGTGAAGTGGGCCCTGTTAGCATCTGGATGCATCCACTGCCTGTCCAGTTCCCTGGGGTCGGCTGATGGATACTTCTGGTCACTGTCATTGCGGCCAGACCTGGAGTAGTCCTCCCTGCTTCTCACTCTGTGGGAATGACGTCCAGTTTCTGTCCAGCGGTGACCTGAGGGGTCCATGGTGGCAGAACTCCCTCTCTTCTATATCTTCATACACTCAGAAGTCACTGTTTTTATTCCCCAAGGAAAACACCTGTGAAAGAAAAAGGTTTGCCGTGTAGGCCTATTGTAGAAATCATAGTCCAAAATTGCACATTTGAAATGTTTCTGTCTCAATGATTCAAACCATTGATTAAGGTAAACATCAAGTCTTTTTTCAAGATCTTAAGGCAAATAAAACACAGCCTTGATTAGCTTAGGCTAATACTCACACCTCAAACCTCGTCCGTGTGCGATCATCAGATCTCAGACTCAGTCAAAGTACAACTGTAACTTCCACATCACTTCCTTCATCACATGAAAACACAACATGAACCGATGTGACCTGCATCATGATAACAGGGGATAAAGTTCAACTACAGTAAGTGAAGTGTGGCGTGACCTATTCACGCCAATGTGCAGTTGCATTCTATAGGAGGTTAATCAGGTTATCATGAATAGGCTAATAGTGAATTATCCAGATCTTTAGGTTACAGTTAAAATAGGTAAATCATTTCTGACCTTCAGCTGATGGTTTAATATAGGCGCGTAACATCCAACAGTATCCTCCAGCCATGGAGAAGAGAATAAACATTGGAACACGCCCAATAGGCACTTTGACAGCTGTGCAGCGAAGGCTAAACAAAATAAAATAACGGTATTCTTAAAGTCTACGAATTGACATATCGTGGGCTGTCATTTTCGATACAGCATTGTTTTAAATAGGCTAGTCTAGTGCATTACTCTAGGAACTCAGGAAGGAAAAAAACACCATGGATTGCGCCTTATTATTGCCACGTTGCCGGGTAGCGATGCAGAAGACCGTCAGAGTTCGTCATACACGAGAGTAGTAGACTAGAGTAGAATGAAGTTGGAGTTCAAGTTGAATAGCTGGCTGATCTGCAGTCAGCTCAGACTTCAGAAGCTAGGCTATGTGTTCCGCTCCTCAACCCTGTAAGTGCACAGCTGCCCGCCATGTGGCAGTGGTGGGAACACATTATGCGGGTGGCTCGGTTCAAACTTCTCAAAAACGTCAACAAAAACCAGTGATGCTCGATGCTGCACCTTGCAAACAACGCATTGTCCACAACCACCTTGTAGTTTGCATATTAGTCTACTACGTAGGCTACTGATCCAAACGTGAACATAGGCTACAGCACAAACAGCTCTGGCATGAGTGGCATCCTCTTCTGATAATAAAAAAGTATAATTAAAATATGCATATCCTCTATGTGCCCACTGGGGTCAAAAGGTCATGTTCGTTCACCTGGTTCTGAATCCACAGATTGTTCTCCACTTGGCTTACCTTAGTGTTATGGTTACTTTATTGACAATCTGGAAACCCATTCGGTAAAACATAATCATAATCATAATATTTTAATAGATTAAAAATAATCTTAGTCCATTTCCTCCTGGGACCCGCGTGCTTCTGTGTTTAGCCTACTAACAATCAGTGGTGCTGAGCAGAATCTATTTTAGTTGAGAGATTAGGTTATTTATTTATGTATTTATTAGAATTGTGCACAAATCCTAGAAAGAGAATATGACGTACACCATTGAAAGTATAGCTGAAACCTCCCGAGGTGGCGCCACCTGTCCATTAAACTCCTTTGAATCATTCAGTGGACTAATGTTTTAGCTTCCTCAAGCTAAAATATAAGTGCTTAATTCAGTGCTATATCTATAAAAATTAACATTTATAACATGTTATAACATTCAAAACGTTTATGTGAGTACTGTATAACTCATTATTTAATTTGAAGTATTGATGCAAATCCAGTAAAATGAGTGGAATTCCAGTTTTGCTGGGTGTCTTTTGTTAAAACAAATTTGCTGGCATATTTATGTAGGCTATGATTGCTGGTATATTATCACCACAGGGGGGCGCAATAACTCTGGCGCGTCAGCCAAAGGGGCCAGACAGTCTTATTTGCATCAATATTTGCATATGACCAATGGGAGTGAGTCATGCAAATACACTCAAACCCTTAGAAGCCGTTTCCCACGAAACTAATATCAGTGTGCAGAGATACTTGGCGAGAGTGAACACTGACAGTGAAGTGAACACGTCGTGTGTGGATAACGTCACATCACAGGACCGTCCGAGACACGCGCGCAGTCTCTGGATATTCTAGCACTCTCTCGTCCGATCGGATGTGCAATATGACTTTTGAAGAACCCAGTGGAGAAAACTCTTCAGAAAGGTGAGTTGCTTTCAGTTGTTTTTCGATTTAATTAATGCATAGTTGCACTTGCATGCAGAACAAGATTTTACGTCCAAGTCTCCTCGGGGTATTGTTTGCAAGCTTGACCGTCAAAAATGGCTTTACAAAGCCAACAACGCGTAGATGCGACACGATGCGACGCAAGCTTTGTAGTTTAGTTAACCAGGCAGCTGAGCTAAACCTGTTTGTTATGTGATTCTACACCACTGGTTCACAAGCACGGGGCCCATTTGTGGGTCGCGGACACATTTTTGTTTCCTACATTTGTTATTATTTCAAAACATAAAAAAATAAAAATAAAAAAAAACATTTCAGATTTTCATAAATACAAAAAATAAGCAATTTCATTAATAAATAAAGGAAACATATAATAAATTCCATAAATTAGAAAACAAATGTTTAAGAACTAGTGAAAATAGCTGATCTTTTTTTTTTTTTACTGATTTGTGTGACTTGGGTCCCAGGCAAATGTCTCGAGTTAAAAAGTTTGGGAACCACTAGTCTGCATCAACCAACAGAGATGGGGGGAATGCTAATTTGTTTGCATGCAACAATCCTATTCATACCTTAGTAGTAACTACTTCAAGCTCGAAGCTCTGGTTACTGAACATAATTGCATGTTGTGTTGTGCTCCTTGATTTTGACAAATTCCAATTATAATGTTTGCTTGTTGTCCCTTCAGGATGGAATCTGTGGCCATAGCGTTGGAGAAAGTCCTCAGCTCTGCATTACCTCAGGGTTGCATCACTGTTGGTGTCTACGAGGCAGCAAAGTCTCTGAATGCGTAAGTTAGAAGACGACCCATAAATAATGCAACGTGTCTGCTTCAGTCTAGAAATGCAAGGGAGTCAGAACAGAACCCAATATGGTCAATTTGATCAGAGCCATACTTTTGTATTCTATTAATACTCAATAAAACCTGTTAAAACACACAACTATTTGTTTTTGTTGCCTTTAGGGATCCAGACAATGTGGTGCTGTGTCTTCTGGCCACAGACGAGGAGCACAAAAAGGATGTTGCCCTTCAGATTCATTTCACCTTGATCCAGGCGTTCTGCTGTGAGAATGACATCAACATCCTGCGAGTCAGCAACATGAGGCGCCTGGCAGAGATCCTAGGTGGGGTGAAGACCGGAGGGGAGCCCATGGATCTACACTGTGTTCTCGTAACTGTAAGTATTACTCATGGCTCTTTACGGTTAGAGCTGCATATAGAGAAGACAGTCCCTTGGGCCATACCCACGGTCCTTCAATCTCTTGTTTAGGGCTTTAGGCACAGCCAGTCTGCAGCAGGGTGGGTCTGATACCTTTATGTTCCCAGTAGGCATCTACCCAGTACTAATTACTGACTGTGTTTAAGTTCCCACTGCTCACCTCCCCAGAGGCACATTCTAGGAAAAATAATTGTTGCATAAGAGCGTGAGATTAGAAGGATTCCACTGACTGGATGATGCATTTGCACATGTTCATGCAACACGATACCTACCAATGCCAGTAGCTGCAGAGAACTCAAGCAGCATTAAAGTACACCAGCACGTATTACCAGGCAGGTCTGTGCATTCCATAAACCCAGAGCTCATTGTTGTCCTGTCTTCTTCTTTTCAGAACCCCCAGTCTTCGTCGTGGAAGGACCCCGCTCTGAGCAAGGTCAACAGGTTCTGCAGAGACAGTCGATGTCTGGACCAGTGGGTGCCAGTAATTAACCTGCCCGACCGATGACTCTTCAACAACTATCAATGTATTGTGTGCATTCAAGATCACATATGCTCGACTCGACCTGTGCAAGGTCTCCGTCGGACTTCTTCGGGCTGGGCCCCAGAGAATAAAGGGCAGAGATGGGAGGGGTGGAATAAGATAAAGGAAAAAAAGTTCAACGGACTCCTCGGGTCAGAGTGGATATTCAAGGAAGAGTGACTCAGCAATCTGGGTTACAGGATTTCCATAGCACGACTGCCTTTTTCTCTGCCGAGAAAAAAACGCCTCCACACAGGAAATTGAACCATGTGAGCCGACAGACGCACGTGGTGGTGAGCTCAGGATTGGAACACAGACAAGAGAGCCTCAGTTGTTCAAGGGCTGAGATTTAAGGACTGGAATACACTGGATTGGACTTGCCTGGGCTTTTGAGCCGAAGAATAATTTATTTAAATTAGACCAAATCTAAACAAAGACAAAAAATATGTAATTTTATTTAATGGTATTTAAGATAATAAGAGCCGTTTGTTTCAAGTCAAAAGGGAAAGTATTAGCCTGTTATTAAAAGGGCAGAGTAATGTATTGACAATTGACATGTCCGCTAACTTTATTGCTTTTTGTGTTCTGAATGATTAATTTAATGAATTGTATTTATTCATGCTTAGTTCATGGAATACTACCTTATTCATAAGTTGAACAAAAATAAACAAATACACAAACAAGGAAAAACCTTTTGTTTAAGCGTCCTTGACTTAATGATTTGTAATCAGTGCAGGGCTTTCTATGCCAACTGTAAACTGTTCAGTACAGAAGAACAACAGCACATGACTGTGTTGCCCTAACAAGCCTATTTGAAACACTTGTAGTTCCATAAGGGTGGGGCTTTGTCCTGGCGTGTTCGACTACTATGGACCTATTCTGCTTATTTCTAGAACCCATTCAGGCAGCCTACTGACTCAGTAGCTTGCCTCTCTTAAACCTGGTAACAGTAAATGCAATATCACACTTAAAAAAGGTCTAAATACTTTTATATTACAACAAACTGTAATTTCTTTGTTTTTTAAATGGCGTACTAACAAATAGTGAAGTGTCTTAATTCTACAACATGCTAGAGGACTCTCCATAGTGCTACAATGACAGACACTACAGTTTGCTATAATGGGTGATAGACTAACCAGCCTTGTTCATGCACAGGATGCATAGTTCCACACTCTGCAGGTGACTGAAGATTAGATCTTGTGGAGAGGAATTTCCACTATGTACCATCTAACCAGCAATCAACCATGACGTCTACCGTCTACCATCATCTAAACAAAAAGGGGCTAAACTTAACTATTGACAGACCTAAAAATAGCAGAAAGGCAAATGCCTAATAGTGCTCTAGGAGGACACCAGTACTTATGGGTGCTTTTGCAGAGTGAGGTGGGACAAAGCTTTCTAAATGGAGGCTCATGAAACAATGAGTGCATGAGTCAGGGCTATTCAGTCACTGTGCAGTACTTCCAACCACATGGCTAAAAATAGTCCTATGAATAGGGGCACAACCCTGACCAGCAAAGCCATAACAATAGCAGTACACCTCATTAATACCCAACGTTAAGTAGGGGGGATGACCAGCAGCAGTGATGTCGGTGTGACTATGATGTCACTGAAAGAGCAACAGAGATGGAGATATTGATATAAGATAGCACCAATGAGCGGTAGGTTGCAGAATGCAGATGGGGTAAGAGTTAAGTCAACACTGTCCACCCTCGATGGAATGCTGTCGTCCCGTCACACGGCAGCACCTGTCTGCTGCATGCGTAAGTTCAGCTGTGTGAAGGTAGCAGGTACGTAGGTACAGCATGTGCATTTAATTATGACCTACGGTGGGCACACATATCTCTCCTTCAGCCCTGCAAACTCTGGAATTTGGAGAGATTTGACAACAGCATCTGTTGTCAAATCAACTGCGGTCCCTGAGTGAGTGTTCCAAACTGTGGCCATGATGTCCAGAAAGCTATAATTACAGCTGGTTGCAAGGTCTTTGCAGGTTTGTTTGTAATTTTAATGACAATGTTACATAAACTACTGAAATACCGGTGCTCGAGGGTGAGTTGCATCTTTGCAGAAGCAGATGCCTTCAAAACAAAAGAGGGACATAGTTGATGCCAAATAGTTTGTCTTCATGGAGAATAGTTTTTGCAGAAAGAGCGGAACAGTATGGGATGAAACTCAATGTCTTAAAACAGCACGCCCAGTCGTTAAACCGAAGCTCTTTTTATCAGACAAAAACCATCTTGTCACGCAAAGGAAGAACCATGGCGAATAGGCGAGATATTGAATGGCTGCTCTGCTCTGGTCCCACATACAGTACTGGATTACTGGGTTATCCTGGAGCTTCTCCACCAAGCTGATAGGTAACACAATCATCATTACCACAAAGCCAGTCACAAACACCATCGCACTGTCGTGAGGAGGATTACATCAATGTGGGCCAACCAATATGGCCTGACCTGGTTTTGAGTGTAATATCACACCTATTGAGAGAAAGGGATGCTCAGAGTTACATGGTTTGTTGCATAACAGCTCTGCCTTGCCCCCAGGGCACAGGAACACACATGATAAAAAAGAAGAGATAAATGTCCCAGAGCAGACTCTAGAGCGATAAAGCCGTGTATGGCCACTTAATTCAGAGATTATGCTTGTTTTTCCACAAAGAGGCTTTAATGAAATTCAGTAAAGGCATATCAATTGTTACCAGAGGTCTTGAACCAGTCACACAGACAGCGTGCAGATTTGGGCAATTTTCAAATTTAGGTTAAAGAACTAATCGTTTCTTAAAGGTAGGGCAAGTGGTTGGTTAAAACAAAAAGTTTAACTAAAATCAAAGCTCTATATTCTGATAGTAATGGTTGCTATATAGTTTGTTCAGTAACAGGCGTAATCAGGAAACAGTACCATTTATCATGCAGCTTCAATTTTATAGCATTCTAGTTCCAATTTAAAATTTGTCTGCACATTTCTTTGTGTCATCTCTTCCAATTTCATTTGTTTATCCTGTATGAGTTCTCCCTCCTAATTGCATAAAATTGGCATCCCAACCTGAAAATGCATTTCTGTTTACTAAAGAGCAGGAGAGACATGCAGGGAGACCCCCGTTACTGAACAAACAATCTATAGCAATGATTGCTATCACAATATAGAGCCTTTTAACACTTATTCTAACATAAGAGAATCCCTTACTGCACCTTTAGTTTAGTTGCAAGGATGCATTGACCTCATATCACTGTTTTGCAGTTAATTCATGATTAAAATCTATCTCTAAACATATAATTCATGTGATATTAGTACATATTCTGTCTGTTGAAGCAGATTCTATTGTTAAACTGATTAGGATTCCTACTATTCCTGTGAAGAACAGGTTTCTCTAAACTCTGTGGTATTCCACACATTCCATGATCCGTGGGAAGCCAGGGTGTGACACATGATATGTGGTGTGTGAACAACGAGCATCTCCCAAAGCGAGAAACAAGAGAGGCTTCTTTGCGATGATCCCAAAAAGAAGTGATCCACTGACAGTGTCGACAATATTTGTGGACACAGTGATAGCAGGCCTGTAGTAGGTACTTTTCCAGGGTTATGGGCACATTTTAGTTTCGATATAAAGTGTGAATACAAGATTCAGTGTGTCCAAAATGTCAACGTCTGATGCACTACAGGTTTTGCCTGTCAGACATGCAGCTTCCCGATTTCTTTCTTTAGATCTCCCTCTCTCATGATTGAACACGAAATAGGAATACATTTTTTATTATTATACCTATTGTAACACCACAGATTAGGGCGAAGCAATGTCAAAAGACAGTGTAACATATCAAATCTGTTTTCGGATGGGTTTGAAATTTTCTTACAAAAATAGTTATGAATCAGATAATTGTCTTGCTTTTTAATTAACACGTTTATTGACATCTACAAAACACAGTTAAAAGGTAGCATAAATTACAAAATGCTACTTACCGGTAGATTTAAACACACATCACATTATTTGTGAGAAAGGTGACTTTTCTAATATAAAACACAAATCATGTATATTATTTGCAGACAAAGAAAACAGATCAGATACCTGGGGTGCAGGGCCTGCACCCCAACACCGGTAATGAAATCAGACATCAAATGAAAGGGTGAAGTAAAGTGAGGTAAAAAAAAAAGAGAAGAAAAAGAGAAAAAACACTGCTTAGATTTGGTTCAATTAATACAATATCATACCAGATTTGTCTGAATTTCAAGCAAACGCCCACAGATTTGTGGAACAGATGATATCTTAATGTGGAGATCAATTAACATCAGTCACTTACAGTAGAAACATATAGTGTCATCAGCAGTGTCAATGGCCTATAATTAAATGTCCTCCCTTCATCAAATGGGGCCTGCGTTTAGTTGTTCACAGTATTAGCCAATGGCACTTGAGGAGTGCAACTAACAAGGTAGTTAAAGAGGTGAAAGCAGGATTAAGGTCCTGGCTGGCTCTAAGCATCTGAATTAGTTGGCTTGGTTATCCATGACCATGAGCACAAACACACAGCTGCTAATACATAAAGATCAACTCACAGGCAAGCACTGCCCCTTTCACACATAAACAGAATGTCAATAGAATAACTGCAATACATAATCATTGTGAGAGGAAAATGTAACCCAGCCATGCTCAGATATATTTTCCACTCTCAAAATCGTTATGCATCGGTAATAACAGTCTTCACGTTTTGAGAGATTGTAAAATACCTGTAGGTGATACATCTGGGAATAGCCGAAACTTTTCAGACTGAAACACAGAGAATGTGCTAATGAAAACAATATGCATGATGGTACATCTAATGAGATGAAAATGTATAAATGTACTATTCTTTATACAACAAGAAGTGTCACATCAGTGTAAGGCATATTTCCTTTCAAGGGTCTCATATGAATATATTGCTACCTGTACCCTGTTACAGAATAACAAGAGGATTATTTAATGCATTGTTACCGTACATATTCATTCCTAAGGCAAATACATGACAATAAGGCCTGTCTATACTTCGACCGAAATGTTCGGTGAGTTGTGTTTTCCGATGTGTACATTTCCGAACTCTCATTCGGTCTAATGCTTTTCAGAAGTCCCGAGGTACATAATTTTATGGTCGAAAAGGACCTTTTGACCGAAATCTTCGGTTTTGGTCGAATGTATGGACAGGGCTTTACAGACTTTGTGAAGAGAATAAACCCACTTGCTGCCCAATTTAGAAACATCACTGGGGCTGTCTGCATACTTTGCCACAGAGTTGAATTGAATATACGTAAACACACACACTAATTACAATGCATTAGAAGAAAGAAAGTGGCTTACATAAAGTTCCAGCAAACCTTTCTGCATCAACAAGCAAACTCTATTGTTTGTTGGTTTCTAAAAATGTTATATATGGAAAAAAAAAGGATACAGATCAGAAGATTGTTAACCACTCGAACCCTTTATACTTTGTTGTATGTCAAATAGCGGAAATAGCTAATCCACAAACTCACAATGTGTTCCAATTGCGTGAGTTTCTATATCTGCAATTTCTTCAAAATGTTTGCCTATTTTTGCCATATTTTCCCTGAATGTTATTTTTTGCAAATTATGACATGCCCAGAACATGGGCATGTTTGTACTAGGGTTCATATGGTTAAGGTCAATTAAATAGTGAACTTTCTTTCTCCATGAAAAAGATTAAGGATTAACACACAGTCTACAAATACAATGACAGAAAGATGGCATGTCATTTCTTACAAAGCCAGAACTCAATGGTCTACCTAAAACACTAAGTGCACAATTCTATACGCTTCACTGGAAACCGCATGGCAATTCCATATCTTTATAAACAGAATTAAATGCTTTTTTAAAACAATAGATCTTAAAGCAACTGACCAGAAATCCAGCAGCGGGGGTCTGACTCTGCACGTCACTGGCATTGACCTTTACCCTTTCCATTTCTCTCCTATAGCATCTCTCCTTGTAACATCAGTGTGATTTACTAGTCCACCGGTCCAACAACAGCAGATTGTTATCTTTAGCTCAATTTACGCAGAGCGGTGCTCATTATCGGTGACACAAAAAAACTCAGATGAACTCTTTTCAAAACAACAAATTAGGGCGGGGTCTGAAGAGTGAAAGCTGAAAGACTAGAGATTTAGTGGTCTTGTTTAACTGTCTGCTGCGATGGTTGGGGATTCAGGAACTCCCCCATCCAGACCAAAGATCTTTTCAGCAGGGTCATCGGGTCCTTCTAGACCAGGGTTCCCCAATTAGTTTTCCCCAAGGGCCGAATTATGTCTAGGGTACCAAGCCGAGGGCCACAGCGTTGCTTGGGGCGATGGTGGCGTTCCCGCTACTCCAGCGCCTGCGACATATCAGAATTCGTCGTTGGCGGGTGAAAATCTTGTATGTCCAAAACCATTCGTTTTGCATTTATCATTTAAAACATTATTTAAACTAGTGAAAACAGCCGATCTACAAGCACACAACGCCTCGCACCGTGAGGCGTTGTGTGCTTGTAGATCTGCTGTTTTCACTACTTTTGTGCGACAGCCTTGTATGATTTGCGAAAGAACCTACAAATTTGGAGATACGAGATTTCCACCCGACAACGGCGATATACTAGTGTTGTTGCTGCTCTTATACCACCATTATTACTGGGGTTGGTGTGGGCCAGACAGTAGCCCCCCGCGGGCCGCAAATGGCCCGCGGGCCGCCTATTGGGGAACCCTGTTCTAGACAGTGGTGGAAAAAGTACTCAAATGTTTTACTTAAGTAAAAGTATCGATACTGCATTGTAAGTGGTTCATGTAGGTTTTATAATATTATAATTTATATCTGCAAAGTAACTAGTAACTGTAAAAGTACAATATTTGGATCACAGATGTAGTGTAGTAGAAGTAATAGTATTGGAAATTGGTAATACTCAAGTAAAGTACAAATACCTCAAAATTGTACTTAAGTAATTGTACTTAGTTACTTTGCACCACTGCCTTCTAGACCACGCCAGATGACACCAGTCAGCTGCAACACTAACCTTTATTCACCTCCGTTTGGACTAAAGCTTTGTTCCAGCCAACAGCTTCTGACGTCTCTCCCTGTTCTGTACTGGCGCTCTTTGGTGTAAGTGGTATGTGACTGAATGGCAGGGACACAGAATACGTTCCTTAGCAATCTGCAAAGGCATGTGAAACCACATCGGTCGGGTAACCGGAAAAGGTGGAGGTGGAATTGGCCTTAAGGCAAGTTGTGTTCAATAAAACTATCACTTTCTTCCCTATGATAAAAAAAAAAAAAAAAAACAATAGCACAAGTTCAGGTGTTCTACTACAATATAGCACATGGCTTTTTGTCTTTGAAAGGGTTTTCCGAGGCAGGGATGCCCATAAGTAGTGGGTCGTACTTGGCTTGCTCTCCACAATAGTGCATCAGGTCTGAGGAAGCCTTGGACACCTGTGAACGAGTCAATGCATTCATTTACAATACATGAACACACACTTAAATTTGATTGGGAATGTGTTGAGAATGAGTGAAAGTAAGCAGACCGGTACCTTTATCCTCTCGATGCTGGCCTCTATTCTCAGCTGCTGAACTGTCCTTCTGGCCTGGGCTATGCTGTTGGAGTTCTGCATCTTCGATGACATTTCACGTCTTTACAAACCTGTGTTCCAAAAACAAGCACATAGTGAATTATGTGTAGATTACTTGGTGTATGTCATACACCAGGTAATGTATGTGCAACATAGATTGTTGCCCAAAACATTGCCTGGTGTATGTCATACACCAGGTAATGTATGTGCAACATAGATTGTTTCCCAAAACATTGCCCTACGTATCAGCCTTTCCAAAAGCTAGCATATAGTGTGTAGACGCAATTGTAGTCCTTAACGGCCATTTCTTGGGTCAAAACACAGGTGTTTCAATTGTTTGATTGCATAGAACTAATGCTATAGTCTAATCAGAACACCTGTGTAAGGCTGTGTTGACCCAAGAAATGGCCGCTCTTAGAACTACATTTGGCACACCCTATATAGCCTATATCTATCTATCTATCTATCTATCTATCTATCTACGGTATATATATATATATATATATATATATATATATATATATATATATATATATATATATATATATAGACAGACAGACAGACAGATACAGACGGACAGACGGACAGACAGACAGACAGACAGACAGACAGACAGACAGACAGACAGACAGAGATAGACAGATAGAGAGAGTTTCTTAAAGCGTGGCCAGCGCGTGGTGTAACTCTGTATGAGCACTCGTCCGGCAATTGTTTCCCACGCAATAGTATGTTTGCACAATTTGACGGTAAGTCTAAAAGAGGCTCAGTAAATGGCAAACCCAGAGTCCAGCAGATGTTATTGCACTACGCAACTTCTCAAAAGTGACAGTTGATTTACTCTGGAAGTACACCAACCTACGTAAGAGAAGGGGCTACTACTATGGCCCAATCACATTACAGACTCCAGTTTCACAACTCACACTTTCAGGACAGGAAGGTTTGCATCACTTGCAGCAAAGACAAGTCAGTGCCTGAGCATTCTCTCAAGAGGGACAACCCGAGTGGGCGTTCCCTTTTCTTTGACGATGGCTAGCCAGATTGGTGCCTGAGTGTTTCCAACAAGACAACAAGCAAAGGCAGGGGGAGTGGGGTGTTCCCTTGCAGGACAGGAAACTCCAGATGCTGAGAAGAAATGATCTCCCCACATCTGTGTGAGCAACAGCTATTGATCTGTAACATGTTGCTCTCTTATGCTGTGCTATTCAATTCATAAACAAATTACACAATAATACATGTCAACAACAAAAACAAACAATATATTTACAAAAGAGATGCAACATTTACATGTGTGTGTGGGTTGGGGGGGGGGGGGGGTCTTGGGTGTGTGTGTGTGTGTGTGTGTATGTATGTTTCTTTTCTTTTTCTTTGGGGGGGGGGGGGGGGGGGGGATGAAACAAGGACAGCTACGGTCCACAGCACAGAGAGCAGACGAGAGCATACATCTCTCTAATCCCCCCACCCACTCCTTTCCGCTTCCTCCACAGGAAGCAGCATCGCCCGTTCCCCTCAGAAGTATAAATGATTAAATATGGTGCGGCTGCTTTAAAAATAGAATCCGGGCAGAGCGCCGCAGAGGCAACCCCGTATGACCACCAGAGCAACACAAAAGCCATGTTGTAACCAACAAGCACTAGTACATTCGTATTGCATGACTTCTGGAATCTGGTGAAACTATTACATGTTACTGGCACAATGTCCTCGCGGTTGTCCTGAACTTGGAACAGTGACTTTGTACCACACGGACGTCCACTCATACGCAATCTAACTCTTGCATGTGGTTGTGCACTCATGGTACAAGTCCACTTCAAAGCACCTAAAGTCTCCGTCCCCTACGCAACAGTGGGCCGTCTTAACCGTCCGCTGTTCAGCCACCGCTCTGACCAGTCGAGAGTGGACACAGTAAGGGAAATGCAATCCGCTGGTTGCGTCAGAGAAGGGATGGGTCCCACCCATCCCGACGTGGACAGTGCCACTGCGTGACGGCAGCAACTATTCCTCTACAAGTCTGAGAGGAGGCACTTGAAGTGTAACGATCTGTGAGGGAGCGGCGACATTCCTAGCGAGGCTATTGTCTTGACAACCTCAGCGCTAAGTGTTTCATGTTTTACGAGGCTATTACTGTGGCTTGCAGCCTCTAATCGTGACCCCGAGAGTGACACGGGTGTACTGTATATGAATAACCTCGCCTACCAGGCTTTCTGGGGGAAAGCCTGGTGTTCGTTCACAACAGGCTGTTTGGTTTCCGCCTAAAGCGCGGAAACCACTAGAAGAAGCGGTGTCGCTTTGATTTGGTTCCCTCAGTTTGTTTCCCCAATCCCTATTAAAATGCTCGAGTAGCCTAGTGTAGTCTTGCCAGTCGGCAGTCGCTAACAGTTGGACTAAAAGACATATACCAAACAAAATTTTCAAAAGCAAAACTACTCCGCATCAAGGAGTTTATTAGGTAGGCCCTAAAAGTATGTCCTTGAGCGCAGGGGAATTATTTTGGGTTAAAACTGTTTCCGGTGGATAGTTCCGGCCAAATTGTAGTCCTTTGAGTACTACAAGATGACGTGTTGTGGTTTCCGCTCCAGACCGGTTACAAGCCCGAAAAGTGAAGTGATCCCAGACTAGTATATGAATAGTAAAGTTTTGGTTTGCGTTTCCAAGTTTTTTCCACTGCCCTTTACCCTTTTGAAAGATGCAAAATGGCAAGTGACGAGGTGGACTTCCTGCATCAAAGGCAAAAATTATCTAAAGAGAGATTTAAGTTTGATACCACAAACTTGACGGAACCGTTGGACTTTACTATTGAATTACGTCCAACACTTAGGTCAAAGCAGTTAGTAAAAAAATTATATTAGTTGCACATTTTATACAATAAAATGCATGCACTGCAATGCTGTTCAAATAAAATAAAATGAAATGGAACAATAAGTAAATTAAAGGTATTTGAAATTAAACCTAATACTGGTTTTATAGGTCAGTGGTTCTCAACTTGGGGTCTGGGGACCCCAGGGGGTCCCCACGCTAAATGATTGATAGTTATTGTAGGAACCAAATGGACCTTTATGGATCTGTTACTCAGAGAGTGTACAAATGGACAATTAAGACTTTGGGGTCCCAGAGATAAAAAGTCTAATCCATACTAATCCAGACTAATCAAACTGGGCGTCCTTAAAATAAAAAAATAGGTTGAGAATCATTGTTTTAGGTGGTGTTTGTCAGGAGTGGTAGGAGTAGCAGTTGTTCTGACTATGATGCCCTTCAGCTGAGGTACTGTATGCCACATGGTACTCAGTGGTCTGGCCTGGCAGAAGTGGCTGTCAGAACGCACACCAGGCTGCACCATCATGTTTCCTCCACCTGCAGACTTCACTGAATGTGTTCTTATCGTGGAGCTGTCTGATCCAGTGAGTCTCCATAGCCTTGAACCTGTGGCCCTTCAAATGAGCCACTGTTCTCCGGTGCAGGAGGGGCCATGGCAGACAGGGACGCCCCAAAACTATTTAACACGGCCACTTCTGAGGGACTGTAAACGTCTCACCTTACAAATAAACAACACTGGCGACCACCTCTGGCTTTAAAGCCTAGTTCAGACCAAAGAGTCGCCGACGAGACGACACCGCTTTGAGCCCGGTTTATACTTTGACGTACGACAGTGTTGCACACATACATATTCCGACATACAAGCTTGCAACACGTTGCATCCAGAACATAAACTGAGCATTGGACTGTTGCAGAGACAAATCTCAGTGGTGTGAATTAGGCCCAAAAAAAGCCTGGATGCAGCCACCCTCCAAAACCATCAAAGCAGGCAATAATAATGCAGAGCCATAATGTGTTTATATACACATAAGTGTGAGTTGACATAGAAGAAACCATACAAGGTCCTACAAAACAAACTACAGACAATATGTGCCCCCCCCCCCCCCAGTCCAAAGGCTGGACTGAGCCTTTTAAAACCATTCCAAGAAGCACAGCTAGACCCCTGTCTGCATCCCAGTGCCCAGGCAGTACCCTCTATCGTGCACGCGGCATGAAGCGACGCGTTGTGCGCTTATAGATCGGCTATTTTCACTACTTCTAATTATTATTATTTTGTATTTATGGAATTTCTTAGATGTGTTTGTTTTAAAATGTATACAATTATTAAAAAAAACTGTTTGGGAAAGAGTGCTCTATCGCAGTGATGTGATGTGAACAGTGTGTAGCACAGAGCAGCCATTGATACGAGTCATATTCATATTCATAGGTTTACCACAGAGCTGCTGCTTTCATGTGGTCGTGGTGTGAGCACAGGTGGCTTTCCACCGTAGTAACAAGAAGCAGGTCCTGAGGAGTTCAAAACGCCAGTGAACACATTGTATTACACTGTGAAATCAGGGGTGTTGTTCATTTCACAGTAACCCTGGTGTCCCTATTGTTATCGTTTTCAAAATAAATAAATAAATAAATCGTATACTTGCACCAGCAGAGCGTGCAAGTACTACTTTCGGTGCCGTCTGTTTCTGGTCGACAGTACAAAGGCAGGGCCATTAGCCAATGAGGGAGCAGCGTTCTTAGCGACGTCACCACCAACAAGTGTGACCTGAGATAACAAATATAAAGAAGGAAACAAGGCGCAAGTTGGCACCTCGACAGAGTGCCAACTTGCCCACCCACATACCGGTACATACAGACAGCACCGAACAGTACCGAAAGTAGTACTTCCATGCTCACAAGTATACAGTATGGCCACGAGTGCACAAGGCGGAAGTTGGCACAGAGTGCAGTCTAGTTAAGATAATTTTCGAAAATAACAGATCCACAAGCTCACAACGTGTCTCAAGCTCCAGTGTGATCTTATGGAAAGGCTATTATTTACTCTATCATCAGTGGGAATACCAGGCTAACCCTTCTCTTTCTGGACTGGAATAGAGGCCATTGTAATGGCATCAATAAAAGAAAAGTTTGAAATTACCGCACTGATGATGTATTTGGTTTCTGAACTGTTCACAGCCCACATCCGAGACGCAGAGCGAGTAGGCAGAAATGGTGCCATCTTATGATGAGCATTAAGAAGATAAGGTTGAAAAATAAGTGCTCCTTTAAGTGGTTTACTCTGAGAGCGGTAAAATGTACCTATAAGGGCCAAGGCTGGATCCCCTAATGACCTCTGCAACCAGGTTAACAGTGGCAAGATATGGGGTCATGCACACGTTAATGCGCTAGTTAGTGCACTGAGCACATGCCTTGTGAGTTGCAAGGTTTGAATCCGACTCCAGTCATACTGAATGTAGCATGTCTCCCCTATCTCTACCCTTAGTCTCTGTACACTCACTCTCCTATATAAATAAGACAAGAAGAAACACATTTGCATTCGTGCACCTCTATAATCGGAGAAAAGGCGCCTATCTAATGCAAACGAGCACAGTATCTGTTATAGGCACAAGAAGCTGTATTATCTAAAATAACAGACAAGTGTGCAACCAGGCCAGGATGCTGTTTTGGTTCACGAGGTGTTAATCAGTGACTTGACTCAGTGAAGACAGACCTGTCTGGGAAGCGAAGGCTAAACAATCAGTTATCAGCTGACCCACCGGTTCCAAACTGCCGTGGCCATGGGAGAGTAAGCAGCTCCATTATCTGTCCCTACCGCGCACTGCAAAACTGCTTAGCAACAAGGACAGCACTGGGCTCCCCGGTCCTTTGCGGGGCCAGGAACTCTGGACTCCACAATAAGCTCTCTGGCTTTAGGCGACAACTGAGAGGCATGGTGACAATGCCAGACATGCTATCGGTATTGCAGCACACTCAGGGCAGTATTTAGGGGGCATTGTGTGCAGAGTGGAGGCATGTTTAACAGCACCCTCATGAGCACTGATCTCAGACAGCCTGATGCTATCTGGGGAGACAGGTCCGCCCCCAGAAGTGCGGGTCCAGCCAGGCGTGCAAGAGCAGAGAAACAAGACTTTCTCGCAGGGTTCCATTTGTAAAGAGAAATAAAGGGGGGACAATGGGACATTTGACCTCAACACTTAAACCAAATAGCAAAAATAGCGGTTCTACAGCCTCAGGGGGGGGGGGTCTGACCAGAAGCAGTGATCAAACATATCCCTACCAGCCATGAAACTGATGACCAGAGGGCGGATATCAAAGGCAGAGGCATGGAGCCCACCCCCCCTCCCCCATAACCCCCAGCAAATCGAACCCTGCAACCAGGCATGCAATAGAAGAGAAGAGAGAGCGAGAGACTTTCTCGAACCTCCCACCACGAGAGAGACAAACAGCAGCGAGCGCCTCTCACTCAGAGACCGCCTGTATGACTAAATGCTATAACATCTCCGGCCAGCCTGTCATCGATTATGAGTTCTGGAAGGTTGACATGCTTTCAAAAGGCGCCGCGCGCCCTATTCAAATAAGCCCCCGGAGGACCTGCCGTGTGAAGGCAGGCGACATGAAAAGAGACACAGAGGGGAGTCGTGTTTACGCTGTGGACTGAAGCAGGGATTGGAGCCTTCCAAGCTATTGAGTCAGAGAGGTTGGGAGTTTCTGTCGAGACTCCACTGAGGCGCGGCCTGGAGCCTTTCCCTTCAGCACTGTACAGACACGCAACGCAACACCTTCTCACCCACGGTGGGGTCAGGCACAGGACAATTGATTTTAACACCGGTTTCTTGTCTGTCAACCAGTCCCCTCTTTTCCCACCTGCGCCCTTTGTGTAAACAGGTTTCCTTTATGTGTGTGTGTGTGTGTGTGTGTGTGTGTGTGTCTGCGTGCGCGTGTGCGCATGTGTGTGTACGCGCGCGCGCGTGTGTGTGCGTACGTGTGTGTGTGGTTGTGAGCGCACGTGTGCCTGTGTGTGCAACTGTGCATTCAGTCACATGTTGCATACGGTGCCTCAGTAAAAGTTCAAAGCTCTGTGAGTAATATCCCTTTGATTTCCAGAGAAATTAGTCCATGTATGCGCTTTCTCTCTCTCTGTGTGTCACAAACACACGCACGCACGCACGCACGCACGCACGCACGCACGCACGCACGCACGCACGCACGCACGCACGCACGCACGCACGCACGCACGCACGCACGCACGCACGCACGCACGCACGCACGCACGCACGCACGCACGCACGCACGCACGCACGCACGCACGCACGCACGCACGCACACACACACACACACACACACACACACACACACACACACACACACACACACACACACACACACACACACACACACACACACACACACCCACACACTCCAAGAAGTACAGTTGCTAACGTCCATGGATTAAAGTTCTCTTTGAAGTCTAGGCTGCTACCCTCTTTCATGTCCCATAGGAAGTCGGTGGAAGAATGACGAGTAAAAAAAAAAAAAAGCCCCCAAAACCAGGTGCTGCATAGTAAAATTCTCAGTTTTCATTGAACTCCGACAGTGTACTTTTCACACTCTCCCGGGTTAAATAAACACTAAGGTTTTTTACAGTCCGGCTGCTCCACTCTACAGTACCACACATCATCATCATCATCATCATGCATCAAGCATGTGCTCACATTCTCTTATGCGGCTCTCCTTTGATTGTTGTCCAGAAACTGCTGCCATTTGGCATTCTGTGAGGCCGCTTTGATTTGACAGAGTGAGGACAGAGGGAGAAAAACAAAGAAGAGAATAGAATTTGACAAAGAAAAGAAGTGAAGAAGAGCAAAAGAGAAATACAGTGTGCATGAGTACAAAAAGAATGAAAAAAGAAAAAGAAGCCTGTATGGCCAGATGCAAGGAAACATCCCACCAGCTGCAGCTGCTTCTATTAATAGTGCTCACAAATGCACACACAGCCTGCAATAGTGCTATACGCCGAAAATAGCTGATCTACAAGATCACAACATGTCGCATTGCACTGCGTTGTAGAGCTTGTAGATCTGCTATTATCGGCGTACCACACTACAGTCCAGCTAAATTAAGCCTCAGAGGAAGGGGTGTGGTGGGTGGGGGCTGTCTGTCCTGCCGCAGTCCTTGCATGCAGAGCAGTTCACTTTGAAAGCGTGCAATAAAAACAGCTATGCACGCAAAACAGTTGCCAGATCTCTTAACAGCTTTTTTTTCTTCTTAAAATACGTGCAGAGGGCTTTCTTTAGTATAATAATTCATAACAGAGATGAAAACGAGACCTTTTTAACATCACTGCTGCGGAGACATAAGCGCTCAGAGCATGGACACGTTCAACCCTGAGTGCTTGAGTGACATCCGTCTCTGTCCCTCCTCTTCCCAGTATCTTAATCTCCAAACGTGAAAAGCACACATAATAAACACCTCATAACCTTGCTGTCATCGGGACGGCCCGTCTCAAAATGAGGCGGTAGGCACTGGGCTCAGACGGAGCCTGTGTGCGTGCGGCTCCAGCAGAGAGCCCCGAGGGCTACGGCTGAACGCAACAGTTAATGAACCCTCAGTCAACCCTGTCTCCCGTCTGAGCCCGCCACACTGTCAGCCGCCCCGCCGCCTGTCTGTGCCTTATCTGGTGCATGCAGTCCAGCTAAAGACAACACAGCCTTGGCAAGCTGGCTCCGCTTGCCCAAGGGCTCATTGTTTAATCAATTTTTGTTCACCTTTTAATCTATGCACTCGTGGTGTTGAGAGGTCGAAAGTTGAACGTCTTGACAACTGTGACAAACAATGGCTCATCATACATGACTGAGTGTCAGTGTCTGCAGCTCTGCCATGAATGTGTCCCCAAAGCACCCATGAATACATGTGTGTCGAGCGTGGCCGTGGCTTTGCTGATGGAGCCAGTCAAAAAAAAAAAAAAAGCTGCAGAGTGCTGCGGACCTTCTGATAAATGCTTACTGTGCAAGGCGGGTCAGACAGCCTACTATATTTCCTGTCGAGTGGGAGACTTGAAAGCAAGAAGTGGAGATCTTTTGCTCCACTGCAACAAAATGCACCGAGCTGTCTCCACCCTATCATGGGAGAAAAACTCCCACCACAGAAAAAAAGGAAGAAGGAAAAAAATAAAAAGAAGAAGCTAGCAGCAGTTGACCCCATTTGTTTAAAAACCCCCAAGGAACGAGAAGTAAGCAGAAAGAGAGAGAGAGGGAGAGAGAGCAAAAAGTCCCCTCTCCCCACCAATGCTTCCTGGTGCCTAGAGCAGTCCTGGCGCTGCCTGGGTCTCCCCGACAACTGAGCTTTGTCTAGACAGAAGCCACGGCTCAGCTCACTGGATAGGAATTCAGCAAACCCACAGCCCCTCATTCTCACAGACTACCTTTAGCCTGCCTCTCGAATAGCGCCAAACAACTAACTCACAGCTCTCATTGTTGCAATAATCCAGCGCTTACCCGCAGCCAAATGCACCACCCTGTCATTCCCTACAATAACCGACAGTATAACTATACCATTATGAAAATTGGTCCATCTCGCTGAGCAGCGAAATTCTCAGCAAATCCGATGGTCTTTTCTTTTTCTAGCGATGAGACAATGTAAAAAGGGGTGCATCGAGGCTGAATGACTGTCTGGGAATGACATGTACTGGACCACACGTAGTGCAGTTTCCTGTATTAACCGGGATTAGCCCTTCAAGCCCATTCTGCAGCGTGAAACATGCAGCAAGCAGTTTGCGTTCATGTGCATCTTTCAGGGCCAGGAATGTGCGATTACAATAGAACTGCAGGATGGGGTGGGGTGAACTGAACAGTATCAATCCAGGAGGCTCACATGCTTAATGCACACAGTCAACTGCTAAAAGATTACCAGCAACTGTATTTGGCACCGGCCCAGCCGTAAAGTCCCATGCAAAGTTAAGATTCCTGCACAATCTCTTCAAGGTTACTAACACAAAGTGCAACCTTTTCCCTATTTACCCCCATACACACAGTCCTGGTTCTTACAAAACATTAGTAATGTTGTGTAATGTACACAAGGCTTTTTACGGCATGGCTCCTATACTGTATGGGCTGAGCCATCTACAGGAGGGTCTGTCTGCCTTTGTGTCTGTGGGAGTCAGGGGCTAATCTCGCAAACAATTTCTTTGCACTCTGTCAGTAGGCCAATGAAATAATTTTCACAAGACAAAGGGGAGGAAAATAACTCCATAATTGGAAGTAAATATGAGGCCACAGCGACATGACGTAACATTGATAACATGACATCATAACACGTCCAAGAGCCACATGACAGTTATAGATAGACCTTGTCTTGCCTTTACTTTTTGCCAGACCCATGAAATGGGTAGGCCTACATAAGCAAATGTCGGTCTGTCCTGTTTTTCTCCATAGATGGTCATGATGATGACATGATGATGTCATGAGGGAGGGATAGACCGACAGACAAAGCCTTCATGTCATCACAATGACATGAGGGAGGGACAGACCGACAGACAAAGCAAAAGGCTTTGTCTGTCGGTCTGTCCCTCCCTCTTTTCTCCATATTTGGTCACAATGATGTCACAAATGATGATGACATGAGGGAGGGACAGACAGCCTATAAAGGGACAGACAGCCTATAAATGTACCATTAAATTTATAGGCCCAGAGGGTTGGCAGAACCGGGGTCTGGCACAACCAGGTTGACCTGGTCTAGTTTATAGTCATTATCCCTGTAGAGTGACTTGTGAATGACTTCATTATGAACAATGGCAGTGCTAATGGTAGTAATAAGTTATACATGACAACTGTCCTATTATTATTAACCAAGTTGTGAACAACCCACCATAAATTCATTCCATGGGAAGACTTTCAGGTGCAGTGAAAGCACGTTCGTGGCAATGCTGCAAACTGTTAATTGTAGCACTGAAATAGACAAACATGCATGTACACAGGCACACATGCAAACATGCATGTATACTATGCAGACATGCTTGAAATCATGCTTGTACGCAGGCTCACATGCAAACATGCATGTTTGTGCACAGACACGCATACAGGGACA
This sequence comes from Nannobrachium achirus, assembly GCF_963921795.1. NCBI lineage: Eukaryota > Metazoa > Chordata > Actinopteri > Myctophiformes > Myctophidae > Nannobrachium > Nannobrachium achirus. Next base: position 34,273,298 of record NC_137810.1, read on the forward strand.
CGTTCTTATCAGTTAGTCATCGTTTCATATGCATGCTCGGGTGCCTCATGTTCCTTTACCTTATCTCTCATGATGAGATACTATCTATCAGCTATATAGCACCACGAACTGCAATGTCCAGGTGAACTTGCCACAAAATGTTGACCGTGTTGGTGACTGTGATTTTTCCCATTCTGATGACAAAAGCCCACAGACACCAATGAGCAGAAAAACTGCTGGAAAACAAACACTGTCTCTTTTCAAGAGGTGTCGTCACTGTCATGGTTAAGTCAGACGGAGGATGATCTAATCATACAATGCAGGGTACTGTAGCCCAAACACTGCACCCAGTAAAATCCTAGGTGTTCATTTATCTATCTGCAACTGTGAAAGTTTACAAATGTAACCCTGCAAATGTATCCTGGACGAAAAATGTATTTTCTTTTTACTAGAGAGCTGAAGAGATGGGGAGAGCCCTGTCACTGAGCAATATACTAAGAATAGAGCGCTTTAACGCTTTCAAACAACAACAAAAATCCAAAAACACATCACTTTGATTGAACTTCTTTAAATGAACAATGAGGTTTTATTGTACAGTGAGGGGCCATGTTGATGGGATGAAATGCATGCAACCTGACTACTCCTTACTTACCAAAGACAGAGAGGAGGAGGACAAAGGTGAAAAAGAAAACCCTGCTTTTTCTCCCTCCTATCTGAACTTGGAACTTCCCAGAGACGAATATGTGTGCTAAATAATGCTTCTTAAGTTGTAATTCTTGGTGTGTGTGTGGGGGGGGGGGCGGACTTAAGAGCCACTCAGGGTGGATACCTCATCCAGAGAATGTCCTTTTAGGGGAGGAAGGAGCTCCGATTTCAGTGACATCTCCCTTGCTGCCAGGAAGCCAGCTGACCGTGACAATGCGTCAGTAGTCTGCCCTTCGGCCCAATGCCTCCAACTACAGCACAAGACAAGAGCTCCTCTCTGCTCTCAGAAGCAGTGCGAACACGTAGCATGGACATTGAGCTGAGAGATACAGAACAGTGACACAAACACCATCCCAGGAAATTTCAAAAAGCATCCCAACCATCCACCCGTTCCAGACAGGCATGAGGGTTATGCACACAAGGTGCAAATTTGCAACGTCTTCATTTAGGAAGGCTGTGACCTACTGGCCTTCAGTCTGTGAATGCTGCCTTTCATTCCAGCATTAAAGCTGACAAGATTGACATGCAGCATGCATACTGAATACTGATATTAGATAACTATCTTGGGGTGTGTGTGCCTGTGCTTGACTGCCTGTGCCTCAGTTGTGTAAAGGGCACTGTGCTGGGTGGTAATGCTATTCTCAGCTACAACTGGGTTGGACTCCCTGCCCATGCAATGCAGCTGCACTACATTTCACTGTGCATTCATGACAAATCAATAACAACAACAACATCATCATCAACAACAGCAACAATATAAAACGAACAATAATAAAAAAAAAATCAAACCTCGGTTCGAAGTGAAGCGGTGAATGTTTATTCTATGTGTTCTAGAGCTATGAATCTGTGTTCTACATTCTTCTGTGTTCTAGATCTATACTTTCTATGTGCTTCAGTTCTATATTTTTATGAATTCTGAATTCTGAATGATTTTATCTGGAGGGCCGAATTGTCATGTGAAGCTTGACCAATCCTCAATTCTGGACGCACGGGACATACATATTTTTCTAAAAAAAAAAGAATTGTCATGTGAAGCTTCAAAGTATGGTCTCATTGGACATTTTTAATCATCCAATCATCAGACCGGGACGGACGGGACACAAATATTCTGGATGTACGGGACAGATAAAACCTGTTCATTCTGGACCACTCCTTGGAAGCGGCTTTCACCGCTTCAGAAATAATGTTTTGGTGGATTTGCACACTTTTGCATGGTCTGAACAAAATGGATCTCTCGCTCTCCTTCCCCTCTTTCTTTCCCTGTCCATCTCAACCCTCTCTTCCTCTTGATTTGTGTAGGTTCATCATGTCCAATCAATACATATCTTTAATATTGTATGCGTGCATGTCCCACCATTAAACCTGTCTCTAACTCAACATCCGGGGACCCCTTCCCTGGAGTTTATGTGACTGTAATCACAGACCCCGGTAGCGGATCAAGGATATTATTTTGAACCTCTGGCTGCGAATCTAGGGTTTCCATTGAACACTGTTGACCACTATATTATATTATACCATTAAATTACAGTATATATAATATTATACTATTGTTATACCTACTATTGTTGCAATAATTATATTACTTGTTATTACTGTTATTGCTGTCACCCCTCTATCTTTTGCCCTCCCTCTTTCTTACCCCAAAATGGTCAAGGCAGATGACCACCCAAGGTTTCTTCCAGTTAAAGGGGCTTTTCCTTGGGGGTAAAAGTATGTATATGTAAAGTGCCTTGAGACAACTTGTGATTTGGCACTATAAGAAAAGTGAATTAAATTGAACTGACTGTAGTTAATATACAGCAGGATGATCTTTGGAATGTCCTGTTATGGATGCATGCCATGTGATTTCCGGCTCTTTTCTTGGAACAGAACCGTGTCAAGATGAAAATGAAAGTCCTTAAGTTTAGTTCCTAAGGTTGGGCAAAGTTCAATTTCCTTGAGATAAATATGAGTTAAACAAGCAGTGTGTGTGTGTGTGTGTGTGTGTGTGTGTGTGTGTGTGTGTGTGTGTGTGTGTGTGTGTGTGTGTGTGTGTGTGTGTGTGTGTGTGTGTGCGTGCGTGTGCGTGCGTGCGTGCCTGCGTGCGCATGTCTGTGTGCACGGCACGCGTGTGTGCATGTCCGTGTATGTGCCTATCCTTCAATGTAGGCCGTGGTGCAGAGTAATTGACTCCCACTCTAATGAGGTGCGACATAAACACGTGTACAGGTCTTGAGGAGTTCTTTCCTGTCAGATCAGATGCAGATCCATACAATACAGACAAACATTCAGGACACTCAGCTGCACAACACATGGTGTGCATCTGTACTGTCAGTTGAAAGAGAACAAATTAGAACTTGAGCACATAAACAAGAAAGGAATACTGCAGAAAATCTGCAGAATCTCTAGATAGTGCATGGTTGGGGGCAATGGTCCTTGATATGCCAATAAAAACAGAAATATATGCAGATAAATAACAGCGTGCTCACAAGCACAGGCCTGCACAACACATGCATGCATTCTAAGCTCCGAGGACAGGGACATCCAGTAACTGCTGTATGTTTGTTTAAACTTGCTGCTAGCTTACCAACCAGGAAGAGGGAACGCTTAACAGCTCAGTTCCTCGAAAAGCTCACATTGTCATATGCTACAGTAAATCATTCACCTGAGAGACGTGAATATGATCCTTGAGCAGAACAGAAACAAAGGGCCAGAGATCTCTGCATCGCATGGCATTGTTAAACCTGCTAATCTCCCAAAAGGAAATGAATAAGCCATTCACCTTCCCAAGACCGGTTCCCTACATGACCCAGGTTAACAGACTGTGAATGCAATTCAGACTGCACAGCAGAGAGGTCAAACAAGTCCTTTTCAAATGGTGGGCATTTTGGAACGTTATAATGCCGTATTCATTGAAAGCATCTACCAGGATCTCACAGGGAAGGTATTTGAGAGTCGGTTGCAGCGGTTTGTTTGGAGAACAGTGTAACTCCAATGGAACGCGGCTGCAATGCTGAGCAGAATACCGCCCTGTTCCTCCCCTAATGAACATCAATCAAAGGCACATTTTTACAGCACTTCAGACCACCAACTGCACTCGCTAAGCAATGCAATTAAAACTAACTTATTTCTGGCCTGGGCAAATATTTCCTTTTCCCCTGTCTGGCAGAGAAAAAAGGCTGCAGACGGACTTAGAGAAAAAAAAGAGAGAACTCAAAAGGCAACAGAAAAGGCAGTTTACAACAAGAATTCCAAGCATGTAACTAGTGGCTGGGCACATTTTTCCAGGCAGAGCCACACTTTCAGCTTCTCGCCACTTGCCGTTCTGTAGGAGCCAGAGTCATGAGTGTCTGTTCAGCGAAAGCCAACATTCCCTGAACGACTAGACTCCCACACTGAAGATGACTCCAAGTCTGTCTGGAAACCTCCTCTCAGACACGTGGCAGAGGTATCTCCCACTCCCAGTGCACAATGTTCACAGATAAAATAATGTGCACAGATAATAATTTAAAAAAAAAGTACAGATAAAGTGCTTGTGCATTCTGTTTACTGTCAAGGGAATGCAATAACAAACAGTAGTCAAACACAAGCGTGCGCCACACACACACACACGCACACAGCAACGCACGCATGCACGCACGCACGCACGCGCCACACACACACACACACACAGCAACGCACGCATGCACGCACGCACGCACGCACACACACGCAGACACACACCAAGTAACCTGGCTTTGCAAGGTCGCAAAGACCTTTAGGTAATCATTATCATAAGCGATGGAAAACAACATCGAAATGTCAAAGGAGTTTTCAATCATGCACAGAGGTCCAGTCATCCCCTGGTCCAGCAGGTTATTGTCATCAGATCTCCTGGAAACTAGATCTGCTCTGACACGTAGGTGTTTAGATAACATGGTGCAGGGAGGCAACAAGTGCATGGGGCCCATTTCCCCAGTTAACACTCTCCAGACCATGAATGCAGTTTTTACTATGGTGAATGAAATGCAAATGCCCTCTTTCCATGCCATACCTGAAGGCAGCATTCAAGAGAATTGCCTTAAGTCTCTCCTGAACTTGAATGCAGCATCTTATATTAAAAGAATGCGTGATTCCTCAACCCACCAGGGTTCAGTTAGGTTCTTGAAAGGAGCGTTAGCGAGCGAGTACGAGCGAGTACCGTGTCGAGCATTGCGACAGTCGCATGAGCCGACTCAGCGCCGTTACCGACTTAAGTGCCGTTATGGACAGAATAGTAAATCTTCACCCCCCCCCCCTACCTCCGGTTCAGCCAATTCAGTTAAGATCCATGGGGCGGATCTTAACTGAAGCCTGGTGTGAATTAGATACACGCTAAAAGAATTGTCCTCTCTCTGTGTAGTAATCTATGTTGTTACGCCACATCTCCAGTGTTCACTTGATTATGCTTAGTTCAGTGTGGTATCACGCACCGAAAATAGCCGACCTCCAAGCTCACAACGCGTCGCAGCGCTACGCGTTGTCACCGTTGTGAGCTTGGAGGTCTGCTATTTTTGATGTTTTCACCAAAAGGCCCTTTTCGAAATTTCAGCCCCTGCCTCTCTAACATTCTCTGCACGTCCCTGGTCTCTACATGTAGAGAATGCATTCACAGTTCACACCACTACCATTGTGCAGCTGGCACAATGTTATTTAAAATGCATCAGATACATACTAACAATTCTGGCACTGTTTACAGACTATATATGCTCTTTGGTTGTGAATACGCGTTTTGATAAGAATTTTCAGCGGAACCGAAAACAATAAAAGACTGTCTGGCTAATGGGGACTTCAGCTGTGATTAGAAGGAGAGAGAGAAAAAAGTGCTGTCCCAAATAGATTCTGTCTCTACTGCTGTAGCCTGACGGTGGCACTTTTTATGCGCTGTGGCGTTAAGATTGATGAAGCTGCTTTGTTCTACATTAGGCCCCTCATACTATAGGTCTATATTACAGCTGTGCAGAATGATGTAGCAGGCCATAACAGGCATGAGCTGCATAAATTAAGAGTGCCCGGAGAGAGAGGGAGAGAGAGAGAGAGAGGGGGGGGGTCTATCTGAGCCACAAACACACAAGGTCTGCAGCCTGCATCTCCAGAGAACCTGGCACTTCTGGCGAATGAATACCGTTAATCTTGTAAACCTCTAGATTAGAACAATGATTTTCAGAGTGGGTCCAGGGTTCCAATGCTTGTGTGTGTGGGGGGGTTTCACTACCATTTACATTGGTTCATCTAATCCATCTAATCTAACAAACAACTCCAGAGAAAATCTTTTCAAATGGTGGTCTATGGCGGTGTGTGGCCTAATATGAATTTGGGAGTCCTTGACATGAAAAAGGGAGCCACTGAGCCGAACTCTGAAAAGCTTTCTTAAAAGCCACATGTTGCACATCTATGTAGCCAGAAGCATGCCGGTTTTGTGCATGTGTGCGTGTGGGTGTGGGTGAGGGTGGGGTGTTGGCGTGGCCTTGCATTTGAGTGAACCACATGCTAAAGGCTAAAGTCTTCTATATACTGTGGTTTACACTCACTGGAACAAAGAGCACCACTGCTTGAGGGGCTGGCTGTGGTAGAGACTAGTGCATCCATTGCCTGTGTTACACTATCCCCTGAAATCAGAACAGGTTTTCCCAGCACCATTTCCAAGAAAGAGGGAAGCTTGGAATTACACGGACAGTTCTCAGAGGTGCTCAGCTGCACGTGAAGCAGCAGAGACCCCCCCCCCCCCCCCCCCCCCCTCCTCTGCTCAAAAACAAAACCAAAGTGTTGGCTCACAGACGTGATCAGAACAGGCCATCAAACAAATATTAACCACATTACTTCCTGCAATGGTGTGAGAGCCACTCCTGCCTGCAAGCCTTGGCTAACCAGCGTGAGGAGTAGAGTGTGGGAGGTGGAAAGGCTTGTTCAGGAAACGGATGTAGCGGAACCGAGCCAACAAAGCAGAGGTAGGAAGATGCCCATATATGAACAGATGCTTATGAAACAGGATGGAAGTCAGGGCTTCAAATCTTCCATTGAGTGAATGTAAATGTATACAATACAGTGCATTCTACATGCAGGCGCATCAATAACACACTCAAAATGACTCAAGTTCCATTTAGCCTGGGAGAGACTTTGATTTCACCCACTGACACTTATACCACAGTCTGTGCTGTTCAGAATGAATTGTTCACAGAAACCATTCTATTATGTAACGGTCACAACAATCAGGCCTTTCAGACACCAGAGATAATTGAGGAGATTATCGGCCTCAGGTAAACAACACAAACAATAGACCTCACCATCCTCTGGGGATGGTGCATTATTATTTATTTATATATACAGTATTTGTAAATACTTCTCATTTCAACAATGCTCCTTGAGAAATATCAACTAATTGGTTAGCAAAGAACCCTCTGGGCCCTTATTTTATTTCATAAATGAATGAATCATATGAATCTCTGTTTAATTTTAGATAAAGAAACATTTATTGGCTCCTCTTTAGGTGAAAAGACTATGTTGTACTCGTCAACAGAGAGTGCAGTGTCTGTTCCTTGCAGAGTGTGCAGAAGCCACAGAGGCTCTGCAGTCAATTAGCATCACACCTGCCCAGCACGAGAAAAGGAGCCTTTGTTAAACACCTGGTACTGGCACCGGGGCTGTAGATATTTTTCTACAATCTTGCTAAAATCAAATGAAATATTCTCACTCTCCACATGCCCATGGAGTGTTACTAAATGAGTGGGTTGGCACCCAAAAGGTGGTGTTTGGACAGGAGTGCAGGCAAAGAAATTTGGGTAGGGCTGGTGTGCCAGTTGTGTTTTCAAAAGATTTTGCCTTCTGTCCTAAAATGTATTGTGTTGGGAAATATACATCTAAAAGAATCAACCCGTTTAGTGACCAACTAAGGACATGATATTTTAAATGTACCTTTGGAGCAAGATAATCACCTACAGTACATCACATTCTATTCGCACTGCATGAGAAGATATAGCTGTGATATGCCATTGTGATTTAAACTGCATGGGTCAACTGAGGTGTTCAGCCATCCACCAGTTCATGCCACAAGACTGTGTCTTTATCAATAACAGGTTATAAGGATAAGGGCAAGGTTTTTTGGATAATAATCTCAGTAAACCAAACCAGGAGCAGATATGCTGTAGACTAGTGTAAACTGTATGTAGTTTCTTTCTTCCTTTCTATTTTTGTGGGGAGCAAAGAGAATACTGTATGTTACCCAATACTGCCATCATTTGGATGAAGGAATGCATAACAGTAAAACAGTAAAACAATTTTGTTCTGGCTTCTACATTATTCACACTACACATTAACACACTATAATAACCCTATATGACTAAACAACTTTATATTGATAACACGTTTTATATTGATCAAACAGTAGAACATCATGCCATGGACTGATCTGAGGTATTATCAAGGTATGAATGCCACAGATTTGCTAGAACCTTGTACTATTTCAAAAGGCAACTTGATGTCTGTAAATAAAGTAAACACCAAATAAATGGCTGGAGTACATTTTTAACAGCTTTGGATGTTGGTTGGTGTTATAACTAATTTGGGTCTACCAATAAAAAAGGGGAATAATGACAAGCCAGCTCACCCTCTGACCCCTCATGTCTGTCAAGTACATCACGTGCTCACAATGTCAAAGCCAGACAAACGTCTGTTATTGGCAGGCTGTTTCCGTTGTGTTAACCTGTCAAATTAGGCAGTAGATGTCCATCATGGCACGGACACACCACACTGTTATTCTACCTATCAGGGTGGATTCTGCCAATGCATTTCAATGGGAATGGATTTTTGTGGGGAAAGAAAAGTGTGCAGTGTGACCGTGCCCTCAGACTGGACATTGACAATATATGCTTTAGGAAGAACAAGGATAAAACATGTATAGTTACTGTTTAGTTTCAGTGAAACCTTCACAACACATTTTTGGGTCTTGTGACTATCAACAATATCACACAATGCCGCTTGAATTATTTGACCTGTTGATGCCTTTGCTGTTAATCTATCATCACTTCCATTTCTGTCAGCAGAGGGCAGCATATCATAGGGAACTCAGCAATGAAGTAAAACAGTGAAAGACATGCAAATAATGGGTGTGATTATTAATAATTCATGGATTGATGAAGTAATGTTTGAAACGACTACTTAGCTGTAATAATAGTTGAGTGACAAGCAAGCCTTTCAATGCGGGACAGGGACTGCCCTGTTTGAGAAGAGATAACGCATTTGTCCTATGCATTTATCCATCCTAACTATTAGGAGCAGTGGACCCTATAGCGCCAGCTGGAGAAGTTAGGGGTTAATTGCATTGGGTGAGCCGAGGGTCAAACCTGCATCCTTCCAATCCCCAGACATCCTCTTTGCCCTTTATTCAGCTACACAGCCGCTGTGTGAAATGGACAGAGTGTTTATGATTTGAGACTAGTGTAAAAACTGACCCTGTTTTTACACTCTAAGATAAAGTGAACATGTAGGATTTTACTGGGTTGCACCATTGATTTCTCAGCCACAACTACTAGCAGATACCACTTTCCTTTGTTCTTTCCTCTCATCAGGCTCAGCTAACGAAAATGATTCATGTAAACACAGTGATTAGTTCCCCCAGGAGAGGACAACCAGCAGCCTGCGTGCACACTGCACAGCCTCCCCACAGACTGTCTAATGTGTTTGATGAATGCCTAGATGAAACAGGTTTTCCCACAATTTACAAGGAGGGAATCTCAGAATCATGCTGTTAGTTCTAAGGAAGGTGCTCAGCTGTACATGCAGAAGCAAAGATCTGACCCCCCCGCCCCCTGTATTTCCACCCTGCTAAAGGCCAAAACCAAAGTGTTGGCTCATGGACTCTGATTGCCAGGCATAAGAACAGGCGATCACATTTTCTTTAACCACATTACTTCCTGCCAAGCAATTGCTAAACAGGGTGAGGAGGAGTATGGGAAATGGAGGAGTGGGTGAACGGATGCTTGTTATGAAACAGGGTGGAAGACAAGGCTATGTCTTCCCTTGAGTTAAACAACAATGGGTAAATGTATACAACTGTAAAATAAACACCCAAAATGACTCAAGTTCCGTAGCTTTCCAGGGACTTTGATTTCACCCACTGACACTTATACCACAGTCTGTGTTGTTCAGAACGGATTGTTCACAGAAACCATTCCAATTATGTAACGATCACAACAATCAGGCCTTTCACACACCAGAGATAACTGCGGAGATTATGACCCTCAGGTAAACAACACAAACAACAATAGATCTCACATTCCTCTTGGGATGTAGTTCTTTAATTGATGAACTGAAACAACTATGTTCATTGTGAAGTATGAACTATTGATTAGCGTAAACTCTCTGGACCCTTTTTTTTATTTCATAAAGAAATGTAAATCTATGAAAATAGACTTGACTGCAGACTGCCCATCAACAGAGAGTACAATGTCTGTTCCTGCCAGTGGTGGAAAAAGTACTCACATTCTTTTCTCAAGCAAAAGTAATACTTCAAAATAGAAATACTCTGTTAGGGTGCCCTCACACCAAAGTACCTATGAGAGTGGAATCCGCGTTCCGCCAATGCATTTCAATGAGAGTGAAGCGGTTTCATGCCAGCAGAGGATTTCTGCAAAAAAACGCTCCCTTCTCATTGAAATGCATTGGCGGAACGCGGATTCCACTCTCAGTGTGAGGTCACCCTTACAAGTAAAAGTCCGGTATTCAAAATGTACCAAGAGTAAAAGTACAAATGTGACACGTTGTGAGCTTGTAGATGGGCTACAGTGGTTAATGCATGTTTTATAATACTATCATTTATATCTGCAAAGTAACAAGTAACTAAAGTTGTCAAATAATTGTAGTGGAGTAAAAGTACAATATTTGGATCCGAGTTGTAGTGGAGTAGAAGTAAAAGTATTGGAAATTGGAAATACTAGTAAAGTACAAATACCTTAAAATTGTACTTAAAGGTGTAGTTCCCCCCCAAAATGTCCTGCTTTCTATTGATTACGCACACCGTGGAGACTTGAGTTGAATAATATCTTAGTTTTTTGTTGCATTCCTAAGACAATGTATTAATAAATGTACCGCTATTGATTCTGGATGGGGATCCGAATGCATTTGGGTCCCCATCCGGAATCAATGTATCCAGAATCAATGGGGTTAAATTCAATACAATCAAATTTTTGTCTTAGGAATGCGACATTTTGGGGGTGAACTACTCCTTTAAGTAAATGTACTAAAGTTACTTCACACCACTGGTTCCTTGCAGACTGTGCAGAAGCCACAGAGGCCCTGCAGTCAATTAGCATCACACCTGCACTGCTCCAGAAAAGGAGCCATTGTTAGACACCTGGCACTGGCATCGGGGCTGTGGATCAATTTCAATGGTGCTGCAACTAAATGGAATGTTTTCACTTTCCACATGCCCCTGAAATGTTTCTAAACCAGTGAGTTGGCACCCACAACGTGGTGTTTGGCCAGGGGTGGAGGCAAATAAATTCAGGGGAGGACTATGTCTCATTCAAGAATCAAGAATTCATGTTATGATAGATAGTAGATAATATAAATTGCCTTATGTCCCAAAACTGATTTTGCTGGGCAATATGGAGGCCCATCAGATAGAATTTACCCAGTTTTGTGTTGTTTGCTTTTCTTCTTTTTTCTTTTTACTGACCAATGACATCACATTTTAAATACTGTACGTTTGGAGCAAAATAGTCACCTACATCCCTTATCTTCTAACTACATTAGACATATAGCAGTGATGAGCCAATGTACTTTAAACTGGGTCAACTGAGGTAGTTTAATTTGTTTATTTATTTGTTTATTTACCACCCAGCCTACATACAGCCTTTCTCCAGTATATTATGGAATACTAGAATACAATTGAATACTATCAAACACATTGATGCGAATTCAGTTGCAAACACCCACCTGTTAATGTCACATAACTGTCCTACTCTATAACACAGGTTATAAGGATAAGAGCATTGTTTTTGCATATACTGTCAGTATGTCTAATGTCAGTATGTCAGTGTCAGGAGCAGATATGCAGTAAACTCAACTGTACATGGATTTCTTGGGCCAAGGGATTGATATGGTGCCCTATACTGCCATCATTTGGATGAAAAATGCATCACAGTAAAACAGCAGTTATAATTCAGGTTCCTTGAAGAAAAGTATGTAAATTAAGAATCAGAATAGAAAAATTGCTCTGGCTTTTCTACACCACACATCAACTAAAATAACCCCATATACTTACCAACTTCATTTATGCAAAAGAAATAATTCCAAACAATATTGACGTCATAGATATACCAGTAGCAAACTTTACTTTGACCAGCATTTGGATGTTGGCTGGTGTTAGGGCTCCATTGGGGAATAATACAGTGTTCCTACCAATAAACAAGGAAAATTAATTACGACAACAAACCGACGTGTTGAAAATAAGCCCACTGTCCTTTCGACCCCTCCCTATGCCTCCCCATCCCTTGTCTATAAAAAATTAAAAACATAACATCATGTACACAATGGACTATAGGATAGCAGCAAAAGCCAGACAAACTTAGCCATCTACAAGATGTTTCAGCTGTATTATCATGTCATGTCAAGTGAAGCGCTTGTAGAGATATTTTAAATGAACACAGTGTCCAGACCGGATTTTGACAGTACACGTCCCCCAAAGCATGGGGGGAAAAAACATGCATAGGTAGTGTTAACATGCATTTCTGTCAGCAGAGGGCAGCATCTTACAGAGAGCTGTAATGAAGGCAAACATGAATGAAAGACATACAAGGAATGGGCATGATAATTAATAATGCATGGAGTGTTGAGGTATGTTTGAAACTTGATTATGCCCTCTCTCAATTACAGTTTGGGCTGTGGTCACTAGTTGTAATAATAGTGACAAACAAGCCTTTCAACTGGGGACCAGGACTGACCTGTTTGAGAAGAGTCAAAGAATGTAGTCAAATGAAAGTCACAGTCAGATTTTCCAGTGAATGTGTATAGAAGGATTGTTGGGGGCGAGTGGGTGAAAGCTATTAGAAAAATATGTACAGCAACTTCCTGTGTGTTACAGGATTTGAGTGTAAAATGGTTGATTGACAATGTTATTTGAGATACATAAAGGTTTCCTGTGTAAAAAAGCTGGATCCCCTTTTAGTTGACCTGTACCAGTGAACTGTACCGTAGTGAAACTGTACCTTCCCTATAAAAACTACTAATAAAGTCTTCAATCAATCAATCAATCAACGATTTGTCTACCACAACTAGAAGAAATGAGTTTCCTTTGTTCTTTACTCTCATCAATTACAACTAATAAAAATGGTTTATGTAAACAGAGGGAATGGTTATAGGCCTTGTGGACCAGAGCTTTGGACAAATCAAGCTTACTTTACCAGTGATTAGTCCTTTCAGGAGAGGACAACCAACAGCCTGTCTATTGCACTGGTTCTCAAAGAGGTGTGCAGGGACCCCCAGGGGAAACAATTTAAATACGAGAGTCCCTAGCACAAATTATTATGAGATGGGGGTCTGTGGCTAAATACATACCAATTAGGGGGTCCTTGACGTGAAAAAGTTTGAGAACCCCTGGTTCTAATTGGACATGATATTGATGCTGATGTATTGCTTATTGTAAATGGCTCTGGATTAAGAGCATCTGCCAAATGCTTAAATTGTAAATTGAATTCATCACCAAACCACAGTATTTTGCATTCCAACTATTCTTGGTCATCCTGGGGAGCTGGTGACCACGGGTGGTGCTGTACTGTGGTGGGTGGAGGCGGCCATGGTTGCCAGTCAGCTGGTTAGTCAGACGACCAGCATTCTTTACCACATTCCTGTGAAACCAGTGCAATGTTTACGCCTGTGGTCTAAGTATCCTGTGTGGTTTTAATGCCTATATTTTCTATAGAAACAGCACATTCTGATATAGAATGCAGGAGAGGTTTCACAGCAGACGCAATATTTGTGCATGCTCACTTATCCAACATAGACATTTGCACATTGACTCATTAAGAACTGGGCATCAAGCCAGGGCACCGTGGCTCTTTCTACCACTTTTTCGAGTCACGTGTTCAAATACTGGATTCTTATTGGCTAAATTCCGGAGGTTATGACAGAACAACTGCCGCAAAGTTGTGTGAGGACTTGTCCGAGATCAATGCGCCTCAGTGTACATCCGGGGACTTCAGGAGGTAGTCGGAACACCTTTCCCCCAACCAACAAATGACCGTGGCAACGGTCCTATGTTTACTAACGTGCATGCTATAGTCGCCGATTTATTTGGATCCAATGCAATCCGCCAACTTTAAAGCCCCTTTTCTCTGAACCTATGCCTTTCTGGAAGCGAACAGCCTCTATTTACGGCCGGAACGGTACTTCTAACTGACGTTAGCTTAGCTGTAAGCTAGACGCATGGATTAGTATGGAGTTGGCGCCATCTGTTGGTGAGTAGAAGATGTTGTTGGTGGAACTATCTGCTGTCTCGCGGAAGTTTTATAGGCAATAATGATTGTAACTTAAGATCCTTGCAAGTTACAACTATGTGTTTTCTTTCATGTATAAGGGAAAAAGTGGTAGAAAAGCTATTTACCACTCGGGGTCGGACATTATGCTCTCATAATGTCCTGAGTGATGGTGTTATCGGACTCGGCTTCGCCTCGTCCGATCACCCCCTCACACAGGACATTATCAGAGCATAATGTCCTCTCACTCGGGGTAAATTGCTTACATATATCACTTCTGATTATAATTTCCCAATTTATTCACTGTTATCCAGAGCGACTTGCAAAGTCTGTAATTGAGCTATTTGAGTTGAATAGCCTCAAATGAGCCAGCCTTGAGAGCCAGTATTCCAATTTATAGAGTGATCTATGTAGCCAAGTTTATACTGTAGCACCCAAGGCAGAGATTACATACAAGAACATTCCTTACAGTACATCAAACTCATATATCAAAGTGACTGCTTAACGAGCAGCATTTTGCTACATGGGTTGCTACACTGCCTTTGAAAGGGACCCTATTTGACCCGGAATGCTGCTGTATGATGTTACAGATGGCTTTGGTCAGGGAAGTGTAGGGGTTGCTAAGAGACAGGGTGACAATTAGCTAAATAGTGACTTATATAAGCAGATGAGTGACAGCAAATCATCTGGTAAAAGATATTAGTGCTATGTAACATGCAAGGAAACATATAAGGCTAAGAGTCATCACAACCTTCTGGTGAAGACATTTCAGGGAGAATTCAGCACAGGTACAAGCACACAACATCCGATGATTATAAGCAGGAAAGCAAAGCACCCAATCAGTTAAATAATTCAGCTTCAATAATGATTAATGTGCAGACAGCACATCTATAAGCCAGTAGATGAAATGGTGTGTACAAGCAAGACAGACAAAGCTAGTGTGCCCACTTGGAGGACAGGAGCCATACTGTATTGGCTAATGCATAATTTATACTTAGCCGCCACCTTTTGTGTCACCATCGTACGACAAAATATAAACCGGGCTTTACTATTCAATGCCTGGCAAGTGGCAACAGACAAACAACCTGTCATAAAGATCTGAAACATGGCTGACATTGGCTGTCTGGCCAGCGGAACTGTCCATTGCTGACATGATCCAACCACTTTCACCATTCTCACTACAAGCTCAAAGAGGGATTTGGTGTTCTCTGTATACAGACCAAAATGGTAGGGAAAACAGATTCAACATTTTGGTCTCCAATTATGTCAATTTCCTAAGTGCCAGAGTAAATATGGGTTTATAAACTATTCAACGGTTTTGAATATAGTAGGTTCACACATTAGTAACAGACAAAACTGTACATTTTCCATGTCCATCTTATTGCTAATAGCCTAGGCTATTTCTGATTTTAAACCCCAAAATGGATATGGTTGGCTAATATGGCGGGTGGTCCCCAGACCTGATGTTAAGAACCAGTGCCTTGAACTGCGAGTGAGGGGTCTGTTATTTTACAAAGCTGAAACCAAAGATGTTTTATTACACACTGTGTCTCCCAGTTGCTAAGCAACCTCTTACTTCCTTGTCCGGCATATAATTTGCCAGAGGTGCAGTCCAATCTTGGTGTGGGTTGGTGGGGAATGTCGGTGTAAACGGCACTGTAACCACATGGCAACTACCTTCCCTATAATATAGACCCAGGCATCTATATATGTAGCAAGCAGCAAGCACTATACGATATTTGCATGGTTAGAAGTAATCCTACTGTACCAAGGAGTTACATAACATATATTTATCCAAAGCCTCACTAGCAGCAAAGTTATAGCCAAACTAAGTAGCTGCCCTCTCGCGTAACAGACACAATTGCTGTGCAGTTAAAGGTTGTTGTCTGTTATCTGAGCAGAGCCAACATCAATTAGAAGTGCTCATTACATGACTTGCCCGCTTTAGACAGCTCTAAGCTTTCGAATGGCTGATTTATACTTCGACAATAACTGATTTGCAACAAAGTAAAAGTATAAAGCTAAAAGATCCACAAAGACCAAACTGCACATGGGTGCTAAGCGAGTCTCACAGGGAGGCAATGTACCAGTTAACCGCCTCAGGGGTGAAAAGGACATGGAGGAGGGAATGTGATTAACCACTTAAGCCCTATTTCTGAAAATACCCAAAATAGCCAATTTATAAGCTCACAAGCATGTAGATCTGCTATTTTTGAAATTTTCAGACAATGTCTGGGGCGACCCGACAGCCGAGTGCATACCACATAGGCTCTGATGCCTGACTGAACCCCCCCGTTTGACTCCAGGGCCAGACAGACCATTTGCTGAATGTGACTCCCCTATGCTCCCTCTCACTGACCATCAATAAATGGAGGAAAAGTCCCCAAAATCAGGAAATATCATTTGAAATGTATCCACAATTTTCCCCGGGGGTTTACTGGAGACTATCAGGACCAAACATCCGGGTTTAACAGCAGACATACAAGCTCACGTCGCGTCGCAGATGCAACCCGTTGTGAGCTTGTAAATCGGCGGCGGAAGATCGGTGCAAACGTCTGCGCAATGCACTATGGGGCGTAGGAAAATCGTGGATAGATTTTTTTTTCTTTTTTTTTTTATTATTCTAAATTCTTGCTGATATGCCCAACATCAAGTTGAATGTAATTAAACTGAATGACTCTATGCTTCAGGAGACTCATTCCCTGGACTGTGGACACTGTGAAAACACACCTTGGAGATGCACCTGCAGGGAGGAACTGTATTCTAGAGGCCAGAGAGCACACAGAGGATACGTAGGCTCAGATAAGGACAAGTCTATAAATATTCTGTTGCGTTAACACGACGCGGTCCACATTGTCATTTTCATGGACTTGGTGACATCATACCATGGGGTGACTTTACATGTTCCCACACTGAGCAGGTGACAGAATGACCCACGACCACAAGGACATCATGCCAAGAGGAGATTTGCCGAGGCAGCATAATGCCACTTCTCCTTGAAAGTATCAATAGTTCAAACATTGACAAAGTATGACAAAAAGACAAACATATGATATAAGGATCTATCAGCTCATAGTCACATGGAGAGAGAGAGAAAGAGAGAGAGAGAGAGAGAGAGAGAGAGAGAGAGAGAGAGAGAGAGAGAGAGAGAGAGAGAGAGAGAGAGAGAGAGAGAGAGAGAGAAAGATTACATCCCGGCTTTCTTTGTCGCTGCTCAATGGACAACCGTGAACAATTGTTAATATATCCATACAACACCGCCTCCTCCGACACAAGGACGCACATGCTTTAATTGGTGCTTTAAATGAAGAACATAACTGAGAATGCGCAAGTGATTATTAAGTTATATGTCACAAGTGCACCTAGCCAAAGCGCAAGACTAATTCAATGGGAATAGACACTTTTATTGGTTTAATTAATGCAACGCCCCAAACACTCCCAAGACTAATTCAGAGCCTTAACACCAACCATTTCCCAGCGCTATAAAATAAAGCTGATAAATACATCTAACTGAATTACCCAAATCAATTAAAGGGGGATTCTATAAAAGGGAAGATACATTCTTGGACTGTCTGTGTGAATACTTAATAACTAAACCTTGCCTACGTTAAATGGATAACAGACTCCAAAAATAACATGTGTTCGTCATTCTCTCCCCTGTCTCCAATATGACAGACGAAACACTCCCAGGGGAGTAAGTCCTTTCAAGAGCATTCATCCCACAAAGCAATTTGCAGGTGCCTCTCACTGGGTGAGGCATAACATATGTCACTCTGTAGCTCCTGGCATTTCTAAGAGCTCCCCTGCAGAACAAAGAAATGCATTAAAATTAAATGGTCCAGCTATATTTAGATTGTGACACTTCTTAGTCCATGCTGTTTTCAGGCCAGCAGTTTTCTATTCATTTTAATCGGTTAGTGAGTCTAATCAAGAATGTCATTTATCAGAACATACTGTATGTGGCTGAACTTCATTCTTCTCCCATTAGCGTATGGGCAGACAGACAATTTGCATGTGATGACGGGTGTTTACAGAGACCAGCGCTAGCTATCGTGCTGGGTGCCAGCGTGAATAAATCGGCAGCATCCTGCTAACCCAATAACATGGACGCGGTGCCTTAATTCTGTCTATGCCACTCGGTTGTCCAGGCAACCCGCGTCTCGTTGACGTCATCACCCCATCCCTGTCCACCAGACCTTTCATTCTGGAGCAAAAAAAACACAACAAAAACATTGGGGGAATGCCCCTGCCTCCACCCACCTTCATGACTCGAGAATGAACTCTTGAACCCAGATGTATAGTCCGTCGTACGACAGTGTTGCATGCCACAAATAGCTGATCGGCAAGCTCACAACATGTCACATCCACAATGTGAAATGAGCTTGAAGACATGCAATTTTTGGCGCGAGACACAGTCGTCACCTTTGAAGGAGTAATAAATGAAGCATTACATCTATGACCCTGGTAACTAACTGGCCCCTTTTGTAAACCTCCTACCAAATGACCTGACAGCGCAACACTTTTTTCAATGTTTAGTAGTACTAATACGAAATACTAAAACATACTTGTATAATAGATCAAATCAGCCCACTCTGAGTCTGTTCTCACCTTCCAATTCAGATGCCGTCATTTTGAAAAGGGAACATCGACGGAGAACAAGTCCACTGAGAACAACAAGCCACCATGAATGCTTTTCATCAAGTGTTAATATTCAGGCTTCAGGGCATCCCGGTGAGGTGCTGGCATACCCAACAAGCCTGTTGGTATTTTCCTCAGATTCTGAGCCAGAGTCATAATAGCTGTTGTCACTTGTGTTCTAATGAGGACGGCTGACAGGGCTTTTGTCTGTTCCAAAGCAAGACATGTTGGCCAAGCATTGGGGGCTTGATGATGCAAGTTGATGATGGCAATTTCAATGTGTCGGCGAGAAGCATATTCTCTGAGGGGCTTTGTGACCTGGCTAGTGACGCAAAGACAAGCTCCCCAGAGGCCAGGCATGGAATTTGAGTAGACGGGTAAGGGGGGGTGGAACGGGGGGTTGCGCTCTCACCAGATTAACCCACACACTACGGTCTGCAAACTGTAACCAGGCAACATGACTAACCCCACGTCATCACCAAAAACCCAATCAGGTGGTCAGAGTGATTTGTTAGGGACTGGACAAAAATGGATCACCTCACTGTCATCTTCATAGACCATGCCTAGTAGTGAAAATGTCAATAACTCTCAAACTTAAAAACATATATATTGAAAAGTTCTGAGACAATGGGAGCTTTCGGGGCTGTCAGAAATCCTGTTAGGGCTAACCCTAACCCATTTTTACACAAGTTAAATTAACACACAGTATTTGGTGTGTGCTTTGTCTCTCTACCGATTGCTCACATTGAACGTTGAGCATTGGTTGTGGAATGGCATTCCTGAAATGCAGTGGACATAGATTTGATGATTAGTGCCTCGGTGAGTGCAGGGGCTGTTTTTGTGTTTATGCACTTTCCGAAGGTGATATGATAAGACAAGGAGGCAGAAGAGAGATGTCAGTGGTAAATGGTAGCCTAATGTAATCCACAGGTACAGACTGAAACTCATCAGACCACACTTAAATGCAGGGGTAGGCAACCTCAGGCACGGGTGCCAACATTGGCACAGGGCGGGGAAGTGATCATTGTCACACTGGCAGAAGTGTGAGAGATTGGATTTTTCTTTTAAAATCAATTAAATTAAGTCACCTAATTTGCAGCAAAGTACATCCTGCACATAATTCTACATTCATTAAAACTCAGAACTCTGACTGGGGAGGGAGTCGAGGGAGATAGGTGGGTTATTGCTAATGATCGTTATAACAATGTCCAGGCAATCAAAATATGTCTAAATTTTTGATGGGGTGTCATTAAAATGTATGTTGACATGGCACACTGACTATCTAGAAAATAAAAACAGTGCACTTCATTTCAAAAAGGTTGCTGACCCCTGCTTTGATGCCATGATCACAGTTTCTACTGACTCTGAAACAGAAAAAGCTCTGAGACGGCAAAGACAGATTTGAACATAGACCAGCAGGGATGCATGATTAAGAAGACCAGTTGCAATTAACCACTGTACTCTGTCACTGCCTTTTTCATAAGGCAGGGCATTATGGACAAAATCATTTTTTTTACCAAATGATATACAGGTATCGATATTGTGACCATATTGTTCCAAAATAAAAAAAAATTGAAGATCTACAAGCTCAAAACATGCATGTCACGATGCCATGCATCGTGAGCTTGTAGTTCGGTATTTTAGCCAATTATTTTAACCCCTTTTTCGTCCAATTTTGTCTTATGCCAACTAATTCCTTCCACTGCTGTTGTGCCCTTACTGGCTCACCTGCCAGTGAGGAGCTCCCACCAGAGGAGGACCTCTCCATCCTAACCGTTCAACAATCTCTGCTGACAGGTGCCACCCCAGCCCGTAGGACTATGTGCAGTGACAAACCCCCCCCCAGCCCACGCCCAGCTTCCCTCTCTCAAACATTGTATCCGTGTAAATGCTCAGACTCTGTGGTGGAGTGTGAACTTGAAGCTACTTTACCGCCTGAACCACCTGAGCACCTACTGTAAATATTCTTTGCTATTTCTGATGGTTTTTGACCATTTTGGAATATATAAAACAAGGCTTGATTGTGATTAAAGCCAGGAAAAGACAACACTTATGACATATCACAATATCTTTACCTCCAAAATCCCAGATGATATCCATTTAGTCTCATGATATTAATAATAATTATATTTTGCCCAGCACTGCATTTTCCAAAAAATCAGTGTGTTGAAAAAGGTATTAACGGATCAACACCATCTTGTGTAAATGACATAATATGTCTCGGTTAATGGCCTTGGATATAAAATAGTCGTTTTTTAGCCATGTTTATTTTGGTGTTAGTGACCAAAAGCAGCTCAAACCACCTCAGCTGAACTCAGTCCAGAGACAGTAAGATTCATCATAACTCAAAACTAAGACAAAGGCAGTGGTTAAACATGAGCGAAGACCAAGACTTTAACTTTGTCAAACCTTTAGTCACAAAATTGACTAAACCCTTCAAACGATGCATTAAAGAAGAATAACATTAGACAAAATGGATGAGCGAGAGACAAAAATACATCGATGTACATAGACAATCATAAAACTACACATATTATAACTAAAACAAAACTTTAAACTAAGGCTGGACCAAAGTCCAAGTGCCGAACAAGTAACAACAGATTGTTGTTATAGCCCCACCAATGATTCATTACATTATAAGGCTATGTGATGATGTGATGAAGGCTTGTGAGGATGAGCTATTGTACAACTGTGAGAAGTTGTGCATTGAGAAGGCAGGGTTCATGAAATTGAACATTTAATTGGAAAATCTCAAAGAAGTGCTCACACATAGCTGGTAGACACTTTGTTTTTCAGTGAAAACTAATGTTATTCATCATGTTGTCCAGACATTTTGTCCAGACCAAGAAGAGGATATATTTGTCCGGAATTCAACATTTATTTGAGTAGGTCCAAGAAGTATAAAAGTATTGGTATCAAAATTACTAAAAGTAGGCCTAATCATTATGCAGAATGTAGCCTACAATTTCACGTTTTTAAAATGTAGGCCTAAAAATGTATTTATTTGGCCTAAATGTATAGCCTATAGGACTGAAGTGGTTAATTTATGTTTTGTAGTAATAATCAAAATCTACAAAGTAACACACTTGAAACTAAAGTTTTCAAAAGAATGTAGTGGAAAAAGTGAAATATTTGTAGTAGAAATTGGAAATGCTCAAGTAATAATACCTCAAAATTGTAAAGTAAATGTAGTCTACTTAGTTACTTTCCACCACTTGAGAAGTCGTGGAAGAGACTTTGTCAATTCTAGTTAGGTCTATGAATAGGACAGCAGTACGGTAGGCCTACCTGTCTACTAGTGTCTACTCAGTCACGTGAACGAACCTGAATGAATGCGATAGCAATGCAATGCCAACTCCATCATCATGTAAATGTCTAATTCAACTCACCTGTCCGTTTATAGATCCAGCACTAGCAGAGACGTTATTGTTTCTGACGATAGGTTGTCTTATGAATTCGTTCGGAAGACCGCTCTCAAAATGACTTATGTGTTATGTTACAAAGGTTTGTAACAATTATAACAAAGTGATTGAATTCAGTCCTCCTGGCTGCTGTTCAGCTCCGCTGCATTTGGTGACCAACTGAAATCCTGGGAAGCCTTTTCACTGACTCTGTCTGCTCTCATCTGTTGAATGGAGGCGAATGCGTTTCATTTGGTAAAATAGAGGTACAAGAGCGTCCTCTGTTGGTCTGACCAATTATTGTGGTGGAAAAAGTAGGCCTACTCAAATGTTTTCCTTTAGTAAAAGTATCAATACATGCTGCAATGTAGAAATACTCTGCCAATTAAAAGTAAAAGTCCAGAATCAAAAATATACTTGAGTAAAAATAGGATACAAAAGTATTTGTATCAAATGTAGCCTACTTAAAGGGTTAGTTCACCCCCAAAATCACTTTTATTCTATCAATTACTCACCCCATGAAGACTTGAGTTCAAATATATAACAATAATATTTTTTGGTATTTGTTGCATTTCTAAGACAATAATTTGATAACAATAAATGTACCCCCATTCCGGATGATCTGGAATAAATGGGGGTACATTTACTATAATCAACTTTTTTTGTTGTAGGAATTTGACAAATACCAAAATGTTTTATTGAACTCAAGTCTCCATGGTGTGAATAAATGATAGAAAAGTCATTATGGGGGTGAACTACTCCTTTAAAGTACCAAAAGTAGAAAGTAGCCTACTTATTATATATACAAATGTATTAAAATGTTTTGAAAATAACAGATCTACAAGCTCACAATGTGTCGCATCGTGAGGCATTGTGAGCTTGTAGATCGGCTATTTTCAAATGACCAAAATTTATATAGGGCAAATAATAATCCAAATCTACAAAGTAACTATCCAAAGTTTTCTAATTATTGAAGTGGAGTAAAAGTACAATATTTGGATCTGAGATGTAGTGGAGTAGAAGTACAAGTATTGGAAATTGGAAATACTTGAGTAAAGTACAAATACCTCAAAATTGTACTTAAGCACTATACTTAAATGTACTTTGGCCTAGCCTTTGTAGTAGTAGTGGCCTTCATCACAATAAATTGGACATGTTCAGTATAGTCAAATGATGGACATAGCAGCCCACGCTGTCAGTAA
The DNA here is from genome assembly GCF_963921795.1 of Nannobrachium achirus. Classification (NCBI taxonomy): domain Eukaryota; kingdom Metazoa; phylum Chordata; class Actinopteri; order Myctophiformes; family Myctophidae; genus Nannobrachium; species Nannobrachium achirus. The sequence continues at coordinate 34,296,689 of NC_137810.1, forward strand.
TCTGTGCAGTAACCAACATAGCCTACATTATAATAAATCTTAGGTGTATTAGCTCTGATCCAGATGTCATCTCCCTGAAAAGTCCATAGAGCTGTAACTTTCACAGGTTGAAAAAAAAAGGAAAGAAAATCCAGCTGTAGATTCTACAGGAATATTTCACAGGTTATCCATACTATTGTGTCAAAGGTCACGTCAATAAAAAATAAATACGTTTTCCCAGTGAAGTAGAATTTGTTTCTGACTTACAATATAATATAGGCGATTTGAGCATTGGTTACATGGGCGACACCGCAAGATGACCCAGAGACCAGGCAACTGCAGATGTTATTCAAGGGCCTCCAGTTTATTAGGCCACAGATGGTCAGTCCCATTTGAACCTTTTTTTTTTTTTAATCTCTGGTGGGTTCTCAATCTACACTGTAAATCCTCAGTCAGTGTTAATTTAACTTGTAACCTTGAACCCATTTGGTTACATTTTTACACTTTCAGACACACACAAGAGTCCATTTGTTTCCAAACTATTAATCATTTAGCTGGGGACCCCCTGGAACCTCTCAAGGAGGAGGACCCTTGTGACCCCAGACCCCACATGAGAAACAATGACGATGTGAGACTAATTTCACCCTTTTCTTTACACCTGTAAATCTGTGATGTCACGTGACAATAAAGTTAATTCTAACAATATGTGTGTGTGTGTGTGTGTGTGTGTGTGTGTGTGTGTGTGTGTGTGCGTGTGTGTGCACTAGGGCATTCACCAAATATTCGAATATCAAAGTCACTATTCGACGTTGTTCACCCAAGTCAAATATTCTCTTTTTTTTTTTTATTGTTTTCTCTTTAAAAAGTATATAGTTTATAAAGCTTGGCTAGATAGGAAGTCATAAGAATGAGTTGTCAATGCCCCTGGTGAATGAATTTGTTAATGCTCTATACCAGGGGTTCTCAAACCTTTTTAGGCCGTGACCCCCAAAATAAACATATTTGAACTGGGGACCCCCACCCTGACAAGCACTTGGAATTGTAGGTATTACATTTAAAGGTGTATTCAGTGATAATGAAAGTGGCCGGGGGTCATCTTGTCACAGCGTGGAAATGTTTAGTTTTTTATAGATTTTCTACACCATTATAATGTTCTCATTTTGATCATTAGACCCAATCACTGAATATCGGTAGGCCTACGTCTCCAGCTTCAGGATATGTATGATACTGATTTACTACGAGACTGTGGCATTTTATGAGTTCAGTAGTTTACAATCTAGACATTTAGCAGATTAATTCAGAGCGACTGTGGTTCTCAAAACTTTTATTTTGACCATCATAACTAAACATCATAACATAACTACGGCCATACTCTACCCTGATTGGTCGAGGACTGGCTGGCCACCTCTGAAAACGGAATATGCTCGCAACACAGGCCATGGTGGAAGTCCTTATATAGAGCTGAAGCAGTCCAGCCCATTGTTGGAGTTGCTGGGGTCCTTCAGAATCGGAATCAACTTCATTATTACATCACAGGTTTACAGGTGTAAAGAAGTGGGGGGTGCTCAGTTGTTTTCAGGAGGAAAAAAAGGTTGGGGGCACAGGGAGAGCAATGAGAAAAATAAATAAAACCGTAAAGAGAAACATGTCTATACTGTTGTTTATTTATGTAAAGCACTTTATGAATTGCCTTGTTGAAATGTGCTATACAAATAAACATGCCATGCCAAAAAGAACTGCTTCTCTGGAAATTAGGCAGATTCTCCCACACTTCAAAACTATAGCTCCAAACATCCAGGTGTGAGACAACCTTAATGCTGATCCATACATCAGAACAGACCATGTTGTGATGGATGCCCTTGTAAAGGAGAGATAATATATGTTTATATCAGTCAGTCAAGAATATTATGATCAAGTAATAGTATGTATATTATCTGTGCATTTAGAAGGGTTATTTAGGTGCCCTCACACCAAAATACATAGAGTGGAATCCGCCAATGCATTTCAATGAGAATGGAGCGTATTTTGCCAGTAGAGGATTTCTGCAAAAAAAAAAAGAAAAAGAAAACGCTCCATTCTCATTGAAATGCATTGACGGATTCCACTCTAGGTATTTTGGTGTGAGGGCACCCTTAAACTTCATCCATAAAAAAGTCAAAACTAGTAAATACATCGTGACTGGGAGCTAACAAAGAAACCAGGATGAATTTTCAATACTATATGAATGCAGTAACCTTTTATATTAAGCGGCTGCTTCTGTAAAGTTGGCAAGAGTAGGACATGAATCAACATGAAAATGCACATAAAATATTACTCCAGTTTGTTCAATCTGCATAACAGGTGAAATGTGAAACATTAGGATTCAATAACTACAGTATAAAGAGAAAGTAAAGAGGTGTCTCTATAAAACATGTTTCCTTTATTGCTTAAAGAATACAACTTTGTAATCAAATGAATGTGTATCAATTACAACTAGGTTATCCATATTTATATTAAGGATTTACCACACAGTCGCATTGCAAATGTTTGATAATACACCAGAGGTGGGCAAAAGAACAAATTCAGCCCAGATATCAAAGCATTTTACAAAGTGAAAGTTAACATCCTTAACATTGTGTACATTTGCTTGGATGCACTCTGCAGCCAAGCATCACATACAGTAGCACCTACACCTTAGAAAATCACTACTCAGGGGGTGTTAGCCTGATTCATACTTCGTCACACAACAGCATCGTATGACAACAATAGCCGACCTACAAGTTCACAACGCGTCCATTTGAGATGCAGTGTGAGCTTGTAGGTCTGTTATTTTTGCCATGAGACGGAGCATACATTAGGCACTAATCTATCCTGTCTTTGGTTCTATAAGTCAAACATAGTCTGATTCTGTAAGGTGTAGCTAGCTAATTAACAATACTGTGGTGGAAGATAAGAAGAGAAAATGCATCACAGACTGTGAACTAAAATAAAACAAAATATCCTTTTCATTTTACCAAAGAAATCAAATACATATTCACAACCCCTCCAAAGAACCCTCTGGTAAAGAAATATATCAGGAGGGGGATTAAAGAAACCTTTTTTTTTTAAATTACAGACAAAAAGGACCACAAGAAAGGTGTAATCGATTGCTCTAAAACAATTCCTGGAGCTGTTCTCTTCACCCACCAAAAGTAATCTAGCAAAACGGATAACAAACTTAATCTAAAGAAGCAGTACCCGAAGAATTGAACACTTGCTGCATTAAAGCCCAAAATTCACTGATATATCCTGCACACTTCATTCTTCAGTGTATCCATAATTCATCTCTAAATCTACAAATCACTCACAACATAAACAATTCCAAGACAAAATGAACATAACCAACTGGAAAAAAGGAAAAGATGAGATGAATCGAAAACTTCATAACAGCATCTTGAATCCAATTATTCGTGTGTTCAGGTACTGCTTTCCAAATAACACGTCAAGGCTAGTTAGGAATTCCCCTCAACGTTGATGACACTGTCCATGCCTGAAAGTGCATGTTTGATGCTGGACTGATGTACAACAGGTGTCCAAACGGATTTCACATCTTTCCGCCAACAGCAGTAGTAGGAGAATTGACGAAAACTGCCAGAGGAAAGGGATTTGGCCAGGTTTTTAAAACGGTGTCTGTCCTGGGGTCACATGTCATCCTCTTCATCTTCATCCTGGGAGGAACCGGCTTGCTGGGCAGCACTGGCTGATGCTGCAGCCATTTGTGCTTGCTGGGCAGCCTGTTGCATCTGCAGCCACTCCTGCTGAGCTAGCTCCGCTTGCTGCTGGCGTGCCTGTCATAAGAGACACATTCATGACATCAAACAGGGCCATTGAGATACACTAAGGCTTAGGGCTGTCACAATTATTACATAATCGTCTAATCGTGATTTTTGACATTATCGCAATTATTTTATTATAATTGTCATAATCGTGAATGTTGAAAAATGACAGAAATAGTGGAAATAGCAGATCTACAAGCTCACAGCGAGATGCGACGCGTTGTGAGCTTGTAGATCGGCTATTTCCACTATCAATGTTCTTTTTTAAGTAGTAAGTTGTCAAATATGTCAGTAATGTATTTGTTGGGTTGCCCTTCGGGCGGCCCAGCGTCTAGTCGGCGACCTGGCCAACTCGGGAACGATGTAAATAGAGAATGAATGCCCCGCCCTTTAATGCAAACCCCATTATACCTGTTGTCATAGGACCCGTTTTGACCATCTGTTTGCCTGTGTCCATTTATGCCCATATATGGAGATATCTGTATCTGTCTGTCTGTCGGCGTCCATTTTATGTCCATATATGGAGATCACTGCAGATATAGTTCTGGGTCCATTTTATGCCCATATGCCCATATATGGAGATATCTGTCTATTTGCGTCCATTTTATGCCTGCCCCACCCTTTAATGCAAACCCCAATATACCTGTTGTCATAGGACCCGTTTTGACCATCTGTTAGCCTTTGTCCCCACCCTTTAATGCAAACCCCAATATACCTGTTGTCATAGGACCCGTTTTGACCATCTGTTTGCCATTGTCCCCTTATGCCCATATATGGAGATCTCTGCACACACAGTACCGGTTGCGGAAAACTCTGATGTCAGACATCAGTTCCGCATACGGGCATTCATTTTATGCCCATATATGGAGAACGTGGGAAGAATGGTTTAGAGATACTCGGATTACATACATACATACACATTCACAGAGATTTTTTGTTGACTCATGTGGCGTACGTGATGTCAGAGCCTTTTATGAAGTGATGTCACAATGAGTCAGCGCTTCCTCCGGAACAGCCTGATGTCAACAATCAGCTCCGCATAAGGAGATTCCGAACGTTTCGCGCCGGTTTCGGAAAACCGCGAGTCGGGTCGGGTCGAGGCCCGGCACTGCACTCCGCGCGGCGGCGGGGAACGCGCGTGCCGAATCTGAAGCCGGTGGGACGAACGGTTCTCGAGATACGCGGATTACAAACAAACAAACAGACAGACAGACAGAGATTTGTCGCATTTATAGATAGATTTAGGTTATGTGTCATATCTGCCATTATGCAACTTCAAAGCCTAAAAGCCAAACAGAAATGTAATTATCAACGACAAAAACACAATTAAAAAGTTAATCGCCAATTATTTAAGTGATAATTAATCGTCATGTAAAATGTCATATCGTGACAGCCCTACTAAAGCCCTTTGCACACAGGCGCGTTTAACCGCACGGATAAAACGGACAATATAATTTTTGGAAAAGAAAACAATGATTCTCTATGACCTCATGCACACCGGCTCCGAATTAGCCGTGCGACGAGTGGCTGCCGCCGTGCGTTTTTTTCTCGATCGAACCCAGTTCGATTCGTGCGTCTTGTCGCATGCGGTAAAAAACTCATCACTCCTTTTATGACTCCTTTTTGGATCCGCAGCGCCGATTCCGCACAGCCTTGCACACCAAATCCAATGCGTTTTATTCATGCCGCAAACGAAAAAAACGCAACTGTCCTGTGTGCAAAGGGCTTAAGGCTTGGCAATTAACTGAAAATATATCGAAACCGATATTTAGAACCAATAAACCAACTTATAACCAAATAATCGAGAAGCAATGTTTTTTTTACATTATACATTTGTTTGTTATCTGTCAACGAATCAACACTGAACGATTCTGATTTGTTATTATTGACTAAATGAATTAGTCTGATTAACCACTTAAGCCTGTATTATGATTTTCTGTACAAGTGTGTGTAACATACAAAAATTGTGGAAATGGTAGCTGATCTACTCTGCAGGCTCACGGCTCTGTAGATCTGCTATTTTCACTGTATAGTCGTTTATTAATCTGAGGAACAATGTTTAAAAATGTATCGTGATATTCACTTGAAATCATATTGCCCAGCCTGAAATGCATGGCACACACACATTCAAATTAGAAGAACTGTGACCAACCCAAAACGAAGATATGCTCATACATTTATATCTTTCTTAAATTCTAAGACCGCACCTTGGCAAATAATTCCTGCTGTTGTCTGAGCAGCTCTTCCTCTGGAATGCCAAGATTCTCTAGGCGAGAGCTCGCCTTCCTCCTCTTCAGCGCAACGGTTTTACACTCTGCCAGGACATCTTTCACCTCTGTGATGTATGACGCGAAACCCAGGCTCTCCAGCGCTACAACGAGAAGGACACACACACACACACACACACACACACAGGAACTGAAAAACCACGATCAAAGACATTTATGAAAACGAGTTGCATGGCTTCACAGTAAAAATCCCCAGTGTCAATTTATTTGTGTGTACTACTGTGTACACGCTCGCATTTAAATCAACACTGTGAGAGCGACAGGAGCCACACCCCCCTGCCAACTGTCAACTGCACTACCTTAATGTGATTCCCCTGTCACACAATACTGTATTTTTCATGGGTTTATTGTATTTATTCTGCTTCATTGTATTTATTTTGCCGTATACTGTTGTGTTTTTGTTATAATTGATTGAATGAATATTTTATTAACAAGTTGCAAACAGTATAGCAAGTATAATCACACAAGCAATGCTAAAAGGATAACCCAAAAAGACTTGGTGGCTTGTTGTGTCCATTGTGGTCCTAAATTTTGGATTTAAAGCCTCAGTGACTCCCATTTGGAGTGGTATTTGGGAGTCTGGATGCATGTTTGTTTTATGTAGTTTTGTCTTGTTTGGTCCATTTTATGCATGGACCATGTGTAACATGTCTGCCTCTTGGACAGTGTATACTTTCAAAATAAACGTTGTTCCAGTCTTTACTCTTTACTGGTTAAATGACGGTTAGATAGGTATGGGAAGCAAGCGAACAAGGACTGACCATTGATGACATGCTCGGGAGATATGGTCTTCTTCTCGGACTTGTTGCATATCTCATTGGCCTCTGACGATATGAGGTGGATGAACTCCGTGCAGCAGTTCACCACCAGCTCCCTGGCGTCGTTGGCAACCCGCACATTGGGGAGGGTCTCTTTGATCATCTTGTTGATAGCTGCCCTGGGGATGGTCAGGTCATCATCGTTTCCAGAGGAAGAAGCCATCGTGGCAAACAAAACTACAGCAATAGGTGTTTAAAAGAAACAGCCCAGAGGCTCACAGCTGACCGAGCGGGTCCTCGGTGTTTCACGTTTATCTACACTACACAGATATCAAAACTACAGCAGTCTGGTGGTGGTCAAGTTGAAGTTAGCTCAGATGCTGGAGAACATGGCTAGGCTAACAATGATGAACGCTCCCCTGAGTCTTCGTGGATCACCATGTGAGACGCCGACCGCACCAGACCGCCGCCAGAATACTGTGGGTTTGTTCTTTCTACCGCGGGCCCAAAAGAACCGACCGTATCACCCCAACCTCACTACTAATTCATCTCTGATGTTATTCCATTGTGGGCAACATTAGCCCGAAATTTGTCCGGATGCAACGTCACACAAAAGGCGGATATGCTTCAGGGGTCTTTGACTAATTTGCTTCGTGTGTGATACCGCCATCTAGTGACCATTCGAATGCAGCAGCAAGATTTGTGAACTGTTGCGATAAAAAAGGATAGAGTGGAACACAACCACGGATAGAGCTGCTACCTTTAAATGCATTTAAACTGTGTATTGTTCCCCATTTTCAACTGTTTTTATTTTTGACACATGCTTTGGCAATGTATTATGTTTTCTCATGCCAATAAAGCTCCTTTGAATTGAAAATGTAATTGACCATTCACAGAATATTTAGTGTGGTTGCCCTGTACTTGTTCTTTCTAAAATTACTCATGCAGAATGTCCCATTTCAAATTTTCAAATGTATAAAAATATTTTGAAAATGTTCAGTGTTGAAATGGTTCATGTATGTTTTGTAATAATAAATCAAAATCTAAGAAGTAGCCTAACTAAAGATTTCAAATAATTGTAGTGGAGTAAAAGTACAATATTTGGATCCGAGATGTAGTGGAGTAGAAGTAAAAGTATTGGAAATACTGAAGTAAAGTACAAATACTCAAGTAAAGTACAAATACCTCAAAATTGTATTTAAGTAAATGTACTTGGTTACTTTGCCAACACTGTTTATGTTGTATGTAAACCGAACTGTGTTAGGCCATGTTTCCAAGACGGTCATCTGTCATGTATCAGGGCTAGTAAACTCAATTCTATGTTGTCTGACTTTATATATTCCTATTCTTAATATAAAATAGATAATGATTAAAACTACAGAAATAAACGAAACAGAAAATAAATGTTACCCAACATGTTTAAACAATTTTAAAAAAACAAGAAGTTTGTGATAAGTGCATATTACTGTATGTCAGCACCAGCCCCCAGAAGACCTTTTACGTGTCCGTAACATGAAGGTTGGTTAGCAAAAAAGAAAAATATTAAAAACTTTTATTTCTGAGTGTCACCCTCTTTATTTTTAACGTTGTGTTTTTAGGACCAGAGTGCAGTGCTAGCACATAAACAGAAACAACACATTTTTCATCAAAAGTAAGACATAGGAACAACACAGGAAATACAAAATTAGGAAAATAAATTCTCAGGAAAGCCTCCATTATGAACATTTGGAAGACACTGCAAAACATTAAGGCCTCAACACAAATCAAGAAGGCATAAAACCTTTAGACCTCCTTCCATGACATAACTAAATTTATAGATGAGTCTAACAAACGCAACTTAGAGCTGGTCACTATTTAACAAGAGGTCCCTAATGCACACTCAAACATATTTCAACAAACATTAGTAGAGACTGGATATATATCTGATATCAACATTGTGAACATTTTCTTCGAGTCTCTCAGGGGCTCCTAAAGTAGTTCCAGGCCCCGTCTGTAGTTCTTCAGGACCCTCACTAGAACAGGTCCTCAAGGAAGCTGGACCTGGTGGAGGTTTGACGAGTGGACTGCAAACCAAAGAGGAACAATTAATTAGTTGTACATAAAGTGGGGGGTTTTATACTTTTTCCATATCAAGGATTGTCATATGGACTTTCATTAGGCCATGGACCCCCCCATGTCAAATGACAATGTCCTTCAGACCCTGAAATGGAAAGATTACATACGTATATATCATCCGCCATGTCAATATATACTGTAGTGTTAATAACTAGTGTTAATAACAGGGTGAAAATATACATTCCCTGTTGGGTGGAGAAATTGGAGAGGTGGCTATGATTGGTTGGACCTTGGTGCACTAGCAGCAAAGTTGAGGTTTTCTTGAAGCTACACCTTGTGTCCCGATGCAGTAGAAAGTGGCAAGAAGCTCATCTTGCATTGAAACTTGATGCACACTCTGAACATAAAAGTGAACATTTAAACCTGTGCTTCTGGAGGTCCCTTGCACAAAAATCCTTTCAGATGGGGGTCCGCGGCCATGATGTGCCGTTTCTCATTCTAAACTGCGACCTTCGGTCGCAACAAGTACATATTTACACACAGCCATGCATTACCAGTGTATGTCCACTGCAGTGATATGTGATATGGATTTTTGAAGTGGTGGCCGTCTAAATTCATGACGTCACGTGCGCGTGAGCGATTTAAACTCTTTATTTCAACACGCTGCTTCGTTTTTCTTCCACGCTTGAGAAGTAAACAGATGAGAGACCAGTATAGGACCTTTACTTTTTGGATAAAATGTTCACAAAAAGGTAACAAGTGTTCGCGAACGGCGGAGCTTCCACGCAACGGACCGATTGTGGATGACAAGAGTGAGGACTGAGAAACCTCATCTCTGAGCTGCATAGCGGAGGGAGAGGTTCCGAAAGGAGCTAAAAGTCTGCAAAGAATGCAAGGCGAACGTGCTGCTGGCCGTATATACAAGTGTAAATGAGGAGAGTATTGTTATGCAAACAGCCAGGTAGGGGATTGAAGTGTAGTGTTGACCGCGGCGTCACACAACTTGACGACGTGCGTGCACATGCGCGCGTGTGTGTGCGTGCATGTGGGGCGTGCGTGTGCGTGCAGCTTGATAAGTCTGGGCTCACAACCCAGCCCACGGCATCTCACCCCTGGTCCACTGTCAGAGTTGTTATCGATGTCTTCAATTGTAGGTTGCTCTTCTTCCAAATCGTCAAAATCCTCAATCATAGGTTCCTCTTCTTCCAGATCTTCATCTTCCTCAATCAGAGACAGCCTGGAAAGCAAAACACAAATCTGGCATCGATTGTTTGCTGACCACCCGAGTGCAGTGATGCAGAGTATGTTTCCAGAAACCATGATTTATATATGAAGAATCTCCAAAATGACAGATCTTATATTTGGAAATAATATAAAACATTTTGGAATTACATTTAGAGAATTTAAAACTGACAAGATAATTTATAACACAGGCGTAAGACATTTTAGTGGTAGTAGCTTTGAACACAACTTAAGCCGTTCACCAACAACATGACATTCAAAGACTAACAAGTTGCTAATGCCCCCTCTTACATTGTGACCTCCTTGGAGAGAGATTCAGGTAGTCTTTGGGTATTTGCACTGCGCATCTGGGACCTAAAAAAACAACATGAAAACACATAATAATAATATAATTTTGCAATCTAAAAAAGAAAAGAAAAACGACATCAGAAAATACTTGATTTCATGGATTGTATATGAAATCCACTCTAGGATACATGATTCGTTTTAATTTAATTATGTACTTATTAACAGGCCATTTGTCATGACCAACGTGAAGAGGACGGCTACTTCTCCTCAGTCCTCTCCTCATACACACACAAATTCCACCTCCAACACTGACAGAACAAGCAGCAACGCAAGATAACACACAAGCCCTTGCAGAAGCTGAGGCACACAAAGCCGAGTTCATAAACAATTTACTTAATTATGTTCAATATGAGTGGATGGCACAAAATAAAAACATGTATAAGGGCAACGGGTCCATTTGGTTCCATCTGAACCCTCACAGAGTTTTGAGATTTGAGATTGCGACAATGTAACGTTAACAAGCAGGGAGATAATACTCAAAGACAGATGGCCTGTTACTGCGGCTCACGTTACCGCAGTAACCAGTTACCAACAGCTGCCATGATAGCGAAAAACGCCACAAATAAAATCGAGAGTTGGATCAAGAAACTGTGGTGGTTCTGGGCTAGGATTGCAAATCCAATATTTTGCTACACTTCTAGCAAATGTGAGTACAGAACTACCTTCATTTTATTGATATCGTAGCATTTTAGTGCCTGCGGGTGTGTGTGTGGGCCCCTGCACTACACTATTAAAAAACAAAACATACCCCTCAACGAACTCTTCTTCAGACTCGGGTTCGGAGCTGTGTCCGTCCAAGCCTAAGAGATTTGTTGGCTGTGGTTGGAGAACGGTGGAGCTGAAAGGTGGACTTCCCAGGCTGCTCGGCAATGAGCTACTACTGGAAGCCCCATCCTCTGCCCCATTGAGCAAAGTGGAAGTAAAGTTTGGCATTTCCACGACGCTCGGGAATGGGATACTGCTCTCTGACCCAGAAGCAGCCCTTGGAGTACTGGGTTCTTGGGGATAAAATGACAATACAATGACTTATACATGTATGTGATCCCTTAAGAACAGAATTATTGAATGCTTTAACCAGTGAAAAATAGCAGATATACAAGCTCACAGCGCGGCACCGAGTGCCGCGCTGCGAGCTTGTAAATCTGCTATTTTTGAAAAAGTCGTGAAAATGTGTGCAAATATTTGAATATATGTATTTTCAAAGCGAACGTTTGTAACTCAAATTTTGCTTCTGGGTGGTCCCTGGAACTAGATATTTTGAAATGGGGGTCCGTGGCCAAATAAATATCATTTTGGGGGTCCTTCACATGAAAAGGTTTGAGAACCACTGACATAGTAGTCTCTCAAGAACAGACTAACTGAGCTCCAGTTAAGTGAAAAGGACCTTTTCTTTGACGATGGCTGGCCAGATTGCTGGCATAGAAACATAGGTTTTTTCCAAAAATCTTAGAAGGATTCAAAAGACACTTATAGAATCGGGTCAAAATTCTAATTTTCAAGATTTTTCAAAAATAGCAGATCTACAAGCTCGCAGCGCGGCACTCGGTATATCTGCTATTCTTTTATATTTAAAGCATAAAATATTGCGTCATAATGTGTTCAGGCCTAAATGGGTTAAGACAAATCATGCGCCTCCTTCTCACCTGGGCTGGCGGCCCTCCTGCGTTTGGGCTTGGTAGGGCTCGTTGTGGAGCTGCTCAAGGAGCGATGGTACTTTCTGACAGATGGCCAGCGGAGGGCAGGCCTGGAGCACTTGGCCTTAAGGGCGGCAACTCTGTTAGCATAATAAGGCAAGTGAAAAAAACAAACAAAAGACTCTTGGTTTAGAAATGTCATTTCCATCCTTGTTAAAAGTAATTACCGTAGTACTTTGCAACAATTGGAATGAAGAAAATGATGCACGTTTCTATGTAGAATTGGGAATTTTTACAGAGTGGAGCTTTGGTTGTCATCCTGTCAATATGCAAGTACACAGTGGAACGAAATTGCTTTCCTCCAGGACTACATATAGTCGATGGCAACTTGTGTATAACCTTTTTCTAAACTATTAAAGCTTGGGACAACAGACTTCCAAATTCAGTGACTTCTGGATTTGTCAAAAAGGAAAGAACCTTGGATGTTATTCACTGAGCATGTAAAGGTGTATTCATTTTTATAATAAAAGTGACTGAAAACATGGGGCACAGCCACACATGGTAATGCAAGTGATAATGAGTGTATAATGTGTGTCCTTAGCTTCCTTTGATGAGTGTGCGTGTTGTGTGTGTGTCTCCTCACACATGGGTTCGGTTCTGGTGGAGAACTTTAAAGCTGAATTCACTGAGGATCTCCAGAAACAGCAGCTTTATGGGCTGGAGCCCTCCTTCCACCTCCTGTATGTCATGGAATGCAAAGCGTATACCCTCCCTAAAGCACATGCACACACGCGCGCGCACACACACGCACACGCACACACACACACACACACACACACACACACACACACACACACACACACACACACACACACACACACACACACAAACACAAAATAAAAATTGATGGTGTTTTTTGTTAGAAATAGGCCATGCTATTAATTTTGTTCAACTAATTACATTTTATTACACTAAATATATTCAAAAACATTTTTGAAGGCTATTGTAAGATGATGCATGAAAGCATTTGTGCCAAATAATTTAGTTAAACAAAAAAAATGTGGGGCAGATCGGACATTGGTCGTTTTAGTTTTCACTGTATTTGGTGCCATCAATCAGTTCTTAGTTTTTCCAGGTGGAAAGACCTGCTGCTACATTGTTAACCACTTAAGGCCCTGACATTACAAGCGTCACACGTGCGTTAACAATGGCTGCAGCCACACTGAAGGCATCAAGTGGATGCGTCAACCTGGGGAAACATCTTTCAGAGCTTGGTTCTATGCTGGAGCGTCGACATAAGGTACAGGCCAGAGAGAGAGAAGAATAAGAGAGTTAATTGAACGAAGAGACCAGTCCGGACTCTGTGCATGTGTGTGTTTTGTCACTTAATTAGGGTCTGTGTGACATGGTTCAAATGATCAGTAACTGCAGTCTGTATTATTTGCATATGCATATTTTATCTGTATAAAAACATTACAGATTGAGCTTGCACAAAAACAAATGTCACCCATTTCATAACACCTGTATACCTGTGATGTGACAACAACATTGATTCTTCTATACTAGGCCCTCTTTTTACCTCTACAACAAACCTCTTCACGTCAAATAACCGATCTACAAACTCACAATGTGTCACATTGATGCGTGTTGTGAGCGTGTAGATTTGCTACTTGTTGAACGTTTGTTTGAAAGTGTACTAGGGCAGTGGTTCTCAATCTTTTCAGGCTGTGACTCCCCAAAATAACCAGATTTGAACTGGGGACCTCCCAACCCCCTGATAAGCACTTGGAATTGTAGGCATTACATTTTGCTTGACTCGGTTCCACAGATAATTATTGTGAAAATAGCAGATCTACAAGCTCAAAACGCCTCGCAAATATTTGCAAAAAAATTGCCTCTTTCTTATATTATTTAACAATTTGGCCAATGTTTGACCAGGTTTTATAGTTTAGATTGTTATTTACTTTTGATGCAGTAATGGTCTTTTTCTTTTTTCAGGTATTGAAACGGTCTTAAAAGACATTTCTATTCACTATCATCTGGGGACTCCCTAAAAAAGAATAAGAAATCATGTGCAGGTTGAGAACCACTTGTGCTAGGGTGTGTTTGAGTCTCTGTGGAGAACATCATCAGCTAAATGCAGAACAAGGACAGAGGAGGAGGGACTAACGTGTGCAGGGCCTGCAGTGGCTCCTGGATGCGAGGTAGGTTGACACCCAGGCTCATGGCAAACTTCTTGGCCAAGTCTGTGATCTCTTCAAACTCCCTCCCAGCGTTCTCCGTAGGTTCCATGGAATTGAACATCTGGAACGAATGCGCGCGCACACGCACACATTTTTTACATTTAACAACCCTAGTGCTTGTTATCATTGTTTTAACCCATTAAGACCTGAGGCAGAGTCTACAAATGTCTTCTAAATACTAGAGATGAGGCCGAATATTCGGCGGCGAGAATTTTCGGCCGAAAATCGCTAAAAATGCATTTTCGGTTTTCGGCTGAATAGTTTTTAACGCCGAAGAAATATAACCGAATATTGAATTAGAAGACACAAACAGCAAAATCCAAGAATCAGTGAAACGCGATGCAGAGAAGCATAGAGCAGCAGCCGCAGCTCCACAGTGGCCGCACGGAGGCACAGACACGCTGCCTCTGTAGTGTAGCCTGTTGAATGGAGACGTACACACAGAAACGGTGCGCTCTCTCCAGGCTTCATTCCACCCCGCCCCACCTCCTAATATCATGGAGCCATAGTGATTATACGTTTTGCCATAATCATGTAGCTCTACAGCAGAGGCAGAGCCAAGACAGCATTATTTCCCCCTTTTTTTTTAAGTATATAGAGCCTATATATTATTCGGCTATTCGGTATTCGGTTTTCGGCGAAATGTTTCCAGTATTCGGTATTCGGTTTCGGCCAAGAATTTTGCTTTCGGCACATCCCTACCAGTTTTCTGAAAATGTATGTTGCTATTTCAGTGGTGCTAAAACCTTTTCATGTCAAGGACCCACAGAATTCCATGCATTAAGACTTTGTTCCAGGGACAAAAAATATATATAGTCTAAGATTTGCGCTAATGTTCGTGATTTTTCAAAAATAGCAGATCTACAAGCTCATGTTAACCACTAATGTCAACCACTTAGGCACTATTTTATAAGTCGGTTATTTGAAAATAGACGATCTACAAGCTGACAACGCATCAGTTAAATTTGTTTTGGAACTTTCCATAAATACTGACATACCTAAAACTGGGAAGCCAGGATTAGTGAGGTTAAGAATCACCATCTCTAAACAAAAAACACTAATCTCTTACAAGCATTATTTGCGGTATGTGTCCATTGGTGAAATACAAATGTACTATTCAAACCAGTTACGCACATCAATAATAAATAAACACACACTCACCTGCTGCAGGCAGAGACACAAAGTCATGGCACTCTGGACTGGATCGATGGACTTGCTCTTGTTTAGAAACAGTTTGATGATGTCACCAAAGTCATTGTAGAACTATAGTGGAGAAGGAATGTAGGAAAGGAGGTTTGTCATTATTCATTTCCCATTCACCTTCCTCTGTCATCTTGGCCATGTAGGGCAATCAACTAAATGCTGTAGACACAATCTTGGCTTTATTTTACCAGGCACACTTGTAATACTAGTTTCTTGACCGGCGTTTATTTTGTTGGGTTGCTCATTATATCAAACATTTATTAGTCTTATCTTGGATAATTCTCGATACAAAAGATCTGTTGATTCCAATTAATCTCAAATTCAGAGCAGAAATATTTGTTCTCACTCCCCTCCTCTTTAGGGCGGATTCACACTGTGGTCTCGGGTGCGTACTCGAGACTACATGACAGATGTTTTGATAGGTTGAAGGCTGCATACTGTTACCCGAAACACCGTACCCGAGACCACCTCCGAAGGTAGTCTGGAGACCGCATGATGCGTCCTCGAGAACGGTGCGCTGCAATGTGAAGCTATCATTCCATAAACAAGGAAGTGGTGACACTTCTGTTAGGAGTCCAGGCTTAGAAGAATTTTTGCCAATGCGAATGCTGGTCAGCAGGGACCAGGCAACTGTTTTCGGGAACAGTTCGAATCAATCGGACCTCAGTGTGAATCCGCCCTAAATCACAGCTTCCTTCATTCCTTAATTATCTCACTTTTTTTTGCCTTGATCTCATCTGTTTATTTCCCACTGATCACATCACCAGTATTGAGAAAGCTGGTTTCCAATTTAAAAGGTCAATAATTACATTGCATACGGAAGAGGACTCATGTAGCACAGAACATACGAGTTGCTTTTTGGCATTTTCTCCACCTTGTCATAATACTTGAAGACATCTGTTGCAGCCTTGAGGTCCAGCACTCCGAAGAGGATCAGTTTGCAGTAGCCAGCCAGCTGGTTGCGTTTCCGTTGGATAGCGGCTAGCTTCAATTCCTCCTCCTCATCTGGGTAGGGGAGGATAGGAAGACCGAGGGTTAATCACCAGAGAACTGCTGATTGGGCTGCAGTTTTCCTGACAGAGAGAAACCTGTAGGAGTCCGAGTCAACACTGGTCAATATTGGCCAATATTGGTGATGAACCGTGTAGCCCAGTGCTGTGTGCTACTAAAGGGCGAGGTCGCTTGTCGCCCTGAGGCGTCTTACTAGTACTTGGATATACGCTGTATGCTGTGAAGATTTTTTTTAGAAGGAGCATATGCCCTCGTGAACCTTTCAAAGTAGCGTATCTGATAGGCATTATGCACTGGCGTATGCCCTGGCAACAGGAATAGCCACGGAGCGTATGCCCTCAAATAGTCACCTGAAGGAGGAAAAGATGGAGGCGAAGGAGAGAGATGATCAAAGCAACAGATGAGGTATGAGGAATCGATAAGGTTTGAATATATATAAATAAATATAATATATAGAATGGACATTTCTATTCATAGCTATGATGTGCTTCCATGTCTAGCACGAAGAGGACGTAATCCATCTATTGGGGCCTTTGCGATTCACTTGTTCGATATGTCATAAGCGCCATTGTGTCTCCCAGAAAAATATGAAGTAGAGCGTTAATGAATTACTTATACTTTACATACATTGCCGTAGACTATCAAGTTAAAAGGAAATCACATGTTCAAATCTGGCAACAAAAGTATACAGTACAACAAAAATATAAGAGAAAAAAAGAACAAAGCCGTAAACGGTCATAGACAGGCCCTGTTTTACACGTGGGCGCACCAGCATGCTCGTCGTCTTGGGGGTCGGTGAAGATGAAGTCGATGAGGAAGCCAGACATCTCACATCGGAGGGTTTGAGGGCAAGAACAGCTTGGCATGTTGGGGTCTGCCTTGGAACGAACCACATACCCGCTGTACAGTACCAGCATGTCACACAGCATTTCAAAGGCCTGGAGGACGGTGCACACACACACACGCACGCACACACACACACACACACACACACACACACAATAATTTTGGTTATGTCTTTTTTTGTTGTCGCAGTTTTTACTTCATAGATAGAATAGAAAAGAGACCAGGAACGATGCAAGTACTGTATGTGGCACATCTGGAGATATACCGGCAAGCCCCCCCCCCCCCCAGTTTGGGCTATGTCTCTAAAGTGTCCTTTACTACGACCCATCCAACATTTTAACTGCCCAAAAGTAATCAAGATTTGATTCTACAGTGAAGGTCTGACCTTGTCTCTGATCTCTGCCTGGTTGGAGGACAGGCATTTCTCAGACACTCTGTAGAAAGACTTCACCGCCTTCTTCAGTTGCATTGGCTCCATCTGGAAAAGAGGAGGAGTTGGGCAATTGTTGTGACTGATTAACACAGCTTAACCACTGGAGTCCATACTTTGGCCAACCTGGAGTCCCTACTTAGGCAAAAACGGTGCAAGTAGCAGCAACTGCAGCAGACGATGGCATTTTATTTTCCACTGTGAAAAGATTTGGCTTCTGAATAATCATTCTGTATTGAGTAATTTTAAGGTTATTAGTTTATTTATTACTTAGTTATTAGTGTGTGCGTGCGTGCGTGTGTGTGTGTGTGTGTGTGTGTGTGTGTGTGTGTGTGTGTGTGTGTGTGTGTGTGTGTGTGTTTGTGTGTGTTGATTACCACGGCAGGAGAGGCTGGCACCCTGGCCCAGTACAGGTGGGAGGCAGCAAGGTGCAGAGCTGCAACCATCAGCTGGAATCATATGGAGGAAGTCAGGTGTCACACAGTGTGTTTGTGTGTGTTTGTGTTTGTGTGTGTGTGTGTGTGTGTGTGTGTGTGTGTGTGTGTGTGTGTGTGTGTGTGTGTGTGTGTGTGTGTGTGTGTGTGTGAGAGAGACAAAGGACAAATCCAAACAACTTGCCAAATACTGTGCCGTTTCATCTGGCTTGGCTGTGTGTAGAAGCTATGCATAATTGTAATTGTAAATTATTTCAATTTTAGGTTAATTAGTTCTAAACTGATAGCGATTTGTTTTCAGTTTAAATGTAACCACTTAAACCCTCTATACTTAGTAAACTGGACCTGAGTTGGTTCTCTACTCTGAGCACCCCCCCATCTAAAATGGCCAAACGTGTGCTTGAAGATCGTCTATTAATGTTTGCCTCAGAATATGGACCAACCACTCAAAATTGACTAGAATGTGAATGGTGGCTGAGGTCAACGTCCCACTATGTGTATGACTGTAATGAAGTATGAGTGAAAACAGTCAGGCAGACACCTGCTTGTTCATGTCTCCGGACTTCACACCCTTGTTCAGCAGCTGAAGGCAGGGCTCCAAGTGCTGTCCCTCGATTATATTAAATGATCTGGAACATGACACACACACACACACACACACACACACACACACAATTGTAACACACACCTTGTGACATACTTGGATGCAAACATGCACACACACTTACTGCTTTTATTTACCTGCTGAGAGCAGCAATCTTGGTCAAAGCCGCGGCAGCAGCATACTGGTCATCTTCATTAGCAGTCCCCTAAAACACAGTCACTTTCACGCTTCACAAATTTCATGACTATGTGCAAGGTCTAAGACAGCGACAGTGGGCTACAGTATGAGGATATTGAAAGTGGGTCCCCAACTAATTGGCAAAACACTGTGTCACTGTGTTAAGTGGTCAGATGGGTGAGCCTCGAACACTCACTTTTATTCGGATGGAGTTAAACTACGTGAGATGTGAGATGTTGTGGTCGCTATCATGTGCATGAACTTCCACTAGAGGCCAGCAAGGAGAACAGATCCTAAGTGCCAGTTGGGGTTGCTTTCAAGTAACCATCAAATGTAATATTTCACCATTATGTAGTGCAAGTCTTAAAGATTTGGTGTTTGGTGTCAGTCATGGTGATGGAAGGCAAGTAGTTTTCAGTAAAAACCTTTTAATACACGTTTGAAGCTCTAAACATGTTACTGTCCAACTACTGAGGCATTTTCTTTACTTTGCTATTTTATTATGTAAAGTAGCATGTGATGTGTGTGTGTGTGTGTGTGTGTGTGTGTGTGTGTGTGTGTGTGTGTGTGTGTGTGTGTGTGTGTACGGTACCTCCAGCACGATGCTGAGTAAGGGGTTGAGGCGGTCTGCCAGGCTGTCCAGCAGACGGCTGATGGCCGTCTTGGAGCGAGCACAGAAAGAGTATTGCTCTGAGCACAGGGATCTGAACAGACATGCGCACGCCTCCAGCACACTGGCATCAGTGTGTTTCATCACAATGTCACACATCTGCTCCAGCAGAAGATCCAGGTACTGTACACAGAGACAGATGGAAGATATATACAGTACCGGTATATATAGAGAGAAAGAGACAGGATAGAGGAACTGTCAAGTCACCCAAACAATTACTAATTTTCTATCAATTACACTACCCATGGAGGAATCGCTTCGTTTTTGTCGCATAACTAAGCCGATAATTTAGGAGACGGTAGGAGACTCTAAATAAGAGTATTCTGTGAGCCTCCTATTGACTGATGTCAACTAATTATTGGCCCAGGAATGCGACAAAACCAAATAGATCTCCATGAATGCAAGGCTTCATGGGGTGTGTAATTGATGGAAAATAAGTCAGTTTTTGGGTGAACTACTCCTTTTTTTAAGATTTGTTTTTGGGGCTTTTATGCCTTTATTGATAGGACAGTAGACTGACAGGAAATGGGGGAGAGATGGGGAGTGACACGCACACGCGGCAAAGGTAGTCCGGATCGGGAATCAAACCAGCGACAACGCCAGGCATCCATGCCTATGTGGCAATGCCTAAATGGTATGTGCCTGGACCAGTAGGCCAGCGGGCGCCCCCGGTGAACTACTCCTTTAAGCCAAACTGCGTCACCAGGGAACCTGACTTTGTGGGTGAACAGTTTGTTCACCTTGTCAAGTTGTCCATTGGTGCTGTAGGTCTGCAGGTCAAAGTAGAGAGGGACTTCCAGGAGGAGGCTCACATTCTTAGCGTCTGCAGAGTACTGGAGGACAGAGGTAAAGGAAAGGATTAGTGTAGCCCACTGGTTCCCAAACACTGGGTCGGGACCCATTTTCATGGTCCCTTAATTAAGATTTTCGTGAATTTAAAAACAAATTCAATTATCTTTTCAGTAATTTCATGACGAAATAAAAGAAAATTCCTTAAATTAGAAAACAAATGTTATAGCTGATCTAAAAGCTCACAAGGCAGCGCAAAGCATTGCCTTGTGAGCTCGCAGATCGGCTTCATGCAGAAAGAGAGGGGGCTGACACTCTGTTTACTGGGGTACCATGGAGGAATCAAAAACATCTCTACTGTGGTGGTACTTCAGCCCCGCTCTACCCAGATACTTCCACTCTCTCTTGTGTACCTTGGTCAGTAGCTGTGGCAGGACTGGGATGAAATGGCTGGTGATTCGCCTCCTGTCTTGATCATGGCTTTGCTTATCCTTCTTGCTTAAGACCTGATCACACACACAGCAATGCAATGGTAACATGACAACAGATGTACAGTGTAGAGCAAGGGTCTTCAACAGGGGGTCCTCAGAGTTACTACAGGGGGTTCTCCAGATCTTTGTGTAATAGAAACTATTTTTTCTCCTTTTTTATATTAACCACTTGAACCCTAGCGTCCATATTCTGAGATCTTTAGACAAATATAGCAGATATACAAGCTCACAACGCCTCGTGCTGCGAGGCTTGTAGATCGTCTATTTTTGGCAAAGAGGTTTGGTCTGAGGGGAAAAAGAGTAGCAGTAGTAAGTACAGAGTGAAAGGTCAAGTTTATAAAGTATTGACGGTTCAAGTGGTTAAATATTTGAAAACACAAATTGAGATGAATCCAAAATACACTGATGATTTTGCTGTCAAACGAGGAAACTATATGGAATCTATGAAAAAGTTGTGGGGGTCCCTGCTCAAGTAAGGGGTCCTTGGCCTGAAAACGTGGAAGACCCCTGGTGTAGAGCAAAAGATACAAAACGTATGCTACAGGCCATTGAGGAGAACACAGAAATTGTGTGTGTGTGTGTGTGTGTGTGTGTGTGTGTGTGTGTGTGTGTGTGTGTGTGTGTCGTGTCACTCCACCTTCTTGGCCTGCTCTCTCCCAACAGGGCGTTTAGCCTCAGCAGCCTGTCTGATAGCACATATCATGAGATCTATCAGAGCACCCTCCTCTTCATACTGCAGACCTGGCACACACAGACAGATAATCAGACCAACTGTACATTTAAAGCTATTAGGAGAAGAGGGAAGGGGGATAGGATGGATATTTCTAGGCCTTTTTCTAACCCACTCTGAGGATGTTTCTGTGTGTGTATATAGTACCAGGCTCATGCAGTAGCAGGGAGGTCATGGTGTTCCAGTCCCTCAGCTCTGGGACGCCCCACAGACTGTCCACTAGGTAAGATCCATGCTCATGGAACTGGAAGGGAAGGAGGGAGAGAGAGAGATCAAAATGTAATGTCCAATTGCCTGTTCGCTATCTGGCCACTATGTTGAATGTTAGCAGCGAGAAACATGAGTGAAGAAGAAAGAGGGATGGGCGGTGGTGGGCTGCTTTTCTTTAAATATTTAGTATTTAGACTTGGGAAATTCATTTTCTTTGCACTGTGGTGTTAATTAGAATATGAATGACGTAGCTTGTGATACATGTGAGAAGACTCCATTTCACCCAGCAAAAGAACTAGAGAGCAATAATGACAGAGAGATGGATAGAGAGACAAGGACAGAGGACTTACCTCAGACTGCAGGAAGAAGGTCACCAGGAAGTGATAAAATTCCTTGGTGTCAATTTCGTCTCCAGCAACCCGCCGTTTCCATCTGACAAACACACACAAACACACACTTAAAACTAGAAAGAATTACAAAGAATGGTACCGGTATGTTGCAGATTTACACTTAATTTGTATTATATATTGTATTGTATATTATATATTATATTGCAAATGACCTAAAACTAGAATAGTGTTGTACTACTGACACATATACATATTAGCATTGTAAATATTGACAATATTGACTTATTGTTCTATACTGTAAAAGGGAGGGATGTCATGTTAGCATACATACATGTTGTAGAGGATAGTACCAGCACCAGATGTCATGTTAGCATACATACATGTTGTAGAGGATAGTACCAGCACCAGCGGCCAGTCCTCTGTTGGAGGCAAAGACCATGGAATACAAGTGGACACACTCTGTGTCTGTCAGGCCTCCCTCTGTCTGCCTACAACACACATAGACAAGAGCAGTATGATATGCAAATCCCCAGCTTTATACATGGTGCTGGATCCAAAAACGCTCACGTGAATAAAAAAGGAAATGTCCGCACTCGATAAGGATGCTCTCCCGTCTTGTTTTATTTTTTCAACCAAACAACATGTCGCCACTCCGACAGTGACTTCTTATTGTCGGAGTGGGAACACTTCCATAGAGGTTAAGGTTAGGGTTAGGGTAAGAGATAGAGTTAGTGTCTGTCGGAAAGGAGACATGTCGGAATGGAGAGATGCACCCTATATATATATATATATATATATATATATATATATATATATATATATATATATAAATGCTAAATCGAAAATATTAAAAGAGTTATATTCCGTGAGCAAAATTCTAATTTCTATTATTTTAAAAAGATAATGTTCATGATAAGAGTTTTTGTCAATTTCATCCAAGATTGATTTCCATTGTTTGTTCCAGTTCGCTTTCATTTACTTCTGGAGTTTGAGTTCCTACACCAGCGCTGAGTCAAGGGCTGTCCATACTGTCTCCGACCACCGAACTCTTCATCGGTAATGTCCGGTTCAACTACAAAATAACGTCACTCGCAACTTCTGAAAAGCATTAGCCTGAATTAAAGAGTTTGGAAAGCTGCACGTTGGAAAGTCGTAACTTTCCGGTCGGAGACAGTATCGACAGCCCTTGATGCTTGCATTCTGCAGACTCACAGATAGATGAGCAAAAGCAGCTGCATGACCTCAACAGCCACATCCAACTCCTTGTCTAGCGCCATGCACAGAATTCTCTCCTGCACACACACACACACACACACACACACACACACACACACACACACACACACGCACACACGACATACAAGCGAGCACATACACACATTAACACAAACACATACATACATGTGAGAACATTTGTACACAAGTGTGTATGCCCACAAAGACATGCATGGATGTAAAGAAGTGGTTCTCAAAGTGGGGTCCGGGGACCGCCAGGAGTCCTTCAGGGGATCCCCAGCTAAATTTGTTAATACAGCATCACAATCATTTTAACCCCTTTTATACGTTGGCTATTCAAAAATAGCAGATCTACAAGCTCATAGCATGTCACTTTGTGCCACGAAAACTATTTTTAACTCTTGTCTTCTGGTGCTACTTTTTCAAATGGAGGTCTGCGGCCAAATACACATTGTGTTTGGCCGCGGACACCCATTTGTTTGAGAACCACTGCACTATATAGAACCAAAAGTCACTTATTTTAAGAATGACAATCCCCAGTATGCTCCCAAAGCTCCCACACCCAGAAAATGGTTTGTTGAGATCAATGAGGAACAGACCACAACATTATCCAACACCTATGGAATCAATTAGATCCCCAAATGTGAGGCAGTCCTAATGGACCAAACGATTCCTCACTAATCTCAAATAACCATTTTGGTACGGGGAAGTGTGGGGCGCACATGGGGATTGTCATTCTTCTGCAACATTAAATATCCTTCTGCAAAACTTTGGAAGCACACCATTAGACAGACTAATTAGAAAGGGTGTAAATCCACTGACGTTTGGTCATAGAGTGCACATACAGCATGCATGCAGAAATACTCACGCAGACACACAGTATCCACAATGGGGCACGCACACGCACACACAGACACACGCACGCACGCACAGACGCACACACAAAAGCAGATGGACAAAAGGATGAGAGGAAGCAAAGCTGGGACAATAACCAGACCATATATTCACATTATATCAATATTGTAGATATGAGACAAGATTTTGGATATTGTAATCACTTAAGCCCTATTTTATACTTCGATAAAGGTATTTGGTAAAAAGAAAAGTCAAGAGAAAAGGACAGGTGAGGAGAAAGGAATGGTAGTGTGTGTGTGTGTGTGTGTGTGTGTGTGTGTGTGTGTGTGTGTGTGTGTGTGTGTGTGAGTGTGTGGAGGGGTGCTATCTAGGGTGCTAGTGAGTGAGAGAGAGAGAGAGAAAAGATCCTGTCCAGTGAGGATTGCTGACTTTGAATCTGCTGGTGAACATCTCCATGTGTCCACTGAAATTCTTCTCCTGGTACAAACCCAGCAGCACACGCACACACTGCAGACGCACTGAGCCTTCCTGGAGGGACAAACCACACACACACACACACACACACACACACACACACACACACACACACACACACACACACACTTAGTGTGAGCAGTCTAATTTTTGAGTTATTGCCAGACCCAGGGGGTCGGCCTACAAAAGGCTTTGTCGGTCTGTCGGTCGGTCGGTCCCTCTTTTCCTCAGTGTGCCTGTGTTTGCCTCTGACTGCTCATCTGCCCCTCCCTTCCCTTGCTCGGCTGATTGCCTTGAGTGCCGTCACCTGTACAGGACCAGCTGAGTTGAGTTGGCTGACGAGCTGCTGACACTATAAATTCCTCAGCCCATCTACAAGCTCAGAAACATTTCCAGCTGCTCAGCCTATACAATCCTGTGTGTTCATGTGTTAGTTCAGTGCCATACTAGTGAAAACAGCCGATCTACAAGCTCTTGCTATTAAGTGTTGAAAATGTTCCGCCCCAACTCTGTCAGAGTTCCCCTTAAATTTGTTAACAATACTTGCGGGTCTGGCAGAACCAGGTGACCTGGTTTAGTTTTTATTTATGTATGTTGGAACTTGTTCAGGAGTTCAGGAGTGGAGACCAACCTTTGCTTATCACAGCCACTCTCCATATTTTCCCTATCTACCACGCCTTTCCTCACTCATTAGCCACGCCCCTTTCACAATCAACCATATTCATTGCACCTGCCTCCACTCACCACAGCCAATCCTTGTTGCAATCACCTCGGTATAAAAATACACCTGCGTTCTCTCCACTGGCTTTCTTGTTCTGCTAGGTTGTGAGTACTGCGTTTTTAGATCGCTATTTCAGCTATTCATTGCTTTAAAATGTTTCATCCTCCTCCACCCCAACCCCCTCCTTTCTCCTCGATTCTCACTCTTCTTCCTCGATGTTCTCTCTTCTTCCTCGATTCTCGCTCCGATTCATTCTGTCTCATATTTCTCTAGTAATCCACATCCAGGTGGGCAGTGATGGAGCAGAGACGACCGACCGCTCCCCGAGTAGAGAAACGATGGCCGTCAGCTTCTGAGACTACACCCCCACCCCGAGTCTCGCCCTATCTTGGGTTCCTCATCCCATTCCACATTCATCTCATGACGTTGCAATAAATCGTTAAACTTTAGAGGTGTGGTCTCTTACTAGTGAAGTGTCTGTTAATGCATGTGTTCAAATTGGATGCCAGGGGAATTTCATATCATTCTACTCCTAATCCAAAAATAAAATAATGCAAGTGTTTGTGTGGGGTTCACCGTGTCATGCAGGATCCACCCCAGGTATTTGAGGTATTGGTCGTTGAGGAAGTTCTCCGGGTCGTCTGTCATCCAGGTGCCCAGTTCCTGGACGCAGATGGCCCTGATGGCTGGCACCACGTCCCGGTACCGGTGGACAAACACACCACTGAAAGTGCTGTTTATCATGGCCGTCAGCTCCTCGCGGTTCTCTCTCAACTGCAACACACAAACATAATGAGATGTGTAAGTAAAGGTGTGTGTGTGTGTGTGTGTGTGTGTGTGTGTGTGTGTGTGTGTGTGTGTGTGTGTGTGTGTGTGTGTGTGTGTGTGTGTGTGTGTGTGTGTGTGTGTGTGTGTGTGTGTGTGTGTGTGTGTGTGTGTGTGTGTGTGTGTGTGTGTGTGTGTGTGCGCGCGTGCGACAGACACCTGAGTGATAGTGTTCTGTAGCTCTTCCAGTCTGGTGAAGTCCTGGTCCAGGACTGGCTTGTTGCACTCATTTTCGTAATGCCGACGGGTGGTCTGCAGTCGAGCGGACACCTTCACCGATGCATCCACTATCCCTGTCATCAGCTTCATGGCTGAGACACACACACACACACACACACACACACACACACAGTGATAATATCTATACTATAATTTTGCGAATGTCTGAGTGAGTGAGTGAGTGAGTGTCTGTCTGTCTGTCTGTCTGTCTGTCTGTCTGTCTCAGCGTTTCTCCTCGGTGGCTGGAGCAATTGATCTGAAATCGCATCACCATCAGCATATGAACACACCTGACATAACTGTGAAGCCCGTTTGTCACTTTCACAAATCGTATGCTGTATATTTGCATTTTTATGGTGTATCTATATCTATTTAACCTACAGTACCTTTTGTGACCACACATGTTAAGGGAGGGGCGCTGTTGTTCAGGCCATTAGCACAATCACACACAAACCCCCACACACACACACACACACACACGGGGGGGGGGGGGGGGGGGGGGAACGTGTGTGTGTGTGTGCAGGCGGCCGGGGGGGGGGGGGGAATTCTGGCCCTGTTACAGATGTTGTCCAAAAATCATGCAGATCGGTACACAGTATCTCTGTAGCCGTTAAATGGAACGGGTATTTCTTTCATTGATGCTCCTACATATTAGCATGCAAGCACCAGTTAAAGTTACTTTCCATCCCTCATATACTGTGTGCACAGTGCACATCCCATAACCCACACACTGCACATCATTTCGGAGCTCATATCTTTGAACGGGTAAGGGCTAGTACTCCTAATTCATGACTACCGGGAGCTCCGCCCCCACCTCTCCGCCGAGACCTCCGACGAGAATCACAGCCGCACCATTCACTTGAATGGATATACAGCGGATTTTACACATTAAATATTAATTCCGTTTTGGACCCAGAGCTTCGAAATCTCGTCCAATCCGTCAACAAAGGCCTGGATATGCACTGGAAAAATATATAGACCTTTAAACTTTTAAAACAATACGACAAAGGAATATATAAGGACGCAACAGCAGAATGAGGAAATCGCCTGTCTGCTGGACCTATACAGAGCCGTTTTCACTTTTCACTGATTAGTTTAGAGGCTATTACTCTCCATTACACAAACAACCAACCAGAATAAACTGCTTCCGTGGGCCCTGGTAAGTCAGTCCCACTTTTCCCCCCCTTGTGACGCCCCTACCCACAGCCTGCAGTCGAAAGCAGAGTTGAAATACAACACTTCGCGTCGCTACCCCTGTTCATTCAGACATTCACAGACGTACATTACATATCAGTTGCTATTTAACATAACAAATAAGGTGTTTGTAGTCATGGGTTATTGTCGTTTAGGCCAATACAGTCCATTCATATTTAAATTGGTTTGAAACTGTGGTCCAGCAACCATGGACATGTTCCTTATTCCTCTGCTGCGACCTTATATATTCCTATGTCGTATTGTTTTAAAAGTGTAAAGGTCTAAATATTTTTTCCAATGCAGATCCCGGCCTTGTTGATGGATTGGAAGAGATTTCGAAGCTCTGGGTCCAAAACGGAATTAATATTTAATGTGTAAAATGTGTGTACAATCCGCCGTATTTCCCATTGAAGTGAATGAAGCCAATAGCGGCGCGCTGTGATAGTGGCGGAGGCAGCTTTTGGAGGGGGCGGAGCTGGTAGTCGTCCATTACAAGGCAGATGACTATGCGTTTGTGTGTGCGTGGTCGACTCACCCAGCAGTGTGCTGGTGTGTCTGAAGGCTCGGACCTGTGAGTCAGACAGGCTAGTGAGCAACGGCAGCAGAACGGAGAACAGGTAATCATCATACAGCGGGCCGTTCTCACACGAGCGCACCAGAACCCTGACGAACTCACACAGGCTCTGGTTGAAACGCTTCCACTTGGCTCCTATGGAGCACAGAGGGTAGGACGGTGTGGCCTGGGGAACAGAGGTGGGGGAAATGCAGTTTTAGCTGTTAAGTTGTGAATTAAATCATAAGAAACCAGGTGAAGAGAAATGTGATTGTATGACCTATGGTTATTAGCCAACACGTAAAACCTGGTATAGTGCCATTATGAGGCCGATTTGAAAACATTTGGGGGGAGTTGTGTTCCTGGAGCGTGCAATTTTGCGGCCAACACAAACAGGTGAAAATATAATCTATGTCTCCCAGCATGGCAACCTGACAGAGATAAAAAGAGATTCAAACTCGTACCTCCTTGAAGTCTCTGGTCAGCCTGCTGATGATAGTGGTGTTGTCTGTGGTGTCTAACATGTTTCTGCTTACAACACCTAGACAAAAACACGGGACACACAACCTTACTTACCTCAGGATCGAATAGGAATGGTCTGCTTTACTGCCCATTATAGCAGATCATTTCTATCCGATCCTGAGCAGATTAGAATACACCAATTTAAAACAACATTACACCGATGGTAAGAAAAGCAATAAATAAACGTTTTCTTTCCTGTATGATCTTCGTTGCCAGCATACATTACATTCTACCCTATTCTGCTTTCACTGCGTTTCACATGCATGTCACCAAGACTTCCTGAATCCGGTCTACACTGAAGCCACCCAAGTGAATTGTGCAAGTTTTTTATGATTACTATCCCAGCTGCATAATTGCTTTATTTGAAAGGATCATACCGATGGAATACTTGTTTAGTGAGCCAGTACTGCCAAGCATTTTCCAAAGCATAAAGACTTTTGATAGATTTTGGAATAGATACAAGTTAAAATGAAACTTTAAAATGTCTATTTTTGTCTAGCTAATGTTTTGCGGTATCATTGTTTTTGATGTTTTTTGCCTGACTGTTTTTAATGTCTTGTTGTGAATTGTTATGAAGTGCACAGAGACCCCTTGGGGTGATGATTGCACTATAAATAAAAATAAACTGAAACTGAAACTAGCTAGACTTTGCCGTGCATTGTTCGCAGTCAGCAGTAGCACACAAGCAGATCAATACAATAGTGGCATCCAAATCCAGGCTTATACTGAGATCACGTTAGAAGAACTGTTGGAGTCTCTCAGACTCCAACTGACCTTGGCAACCGCAGCACTGGACAATGAAGTTGATGAGCACTAGCAGCCCCTCCTCTCGGTCCTGCTTGTAGCTGTCCAACCACTCGTCCACCATGGTCTGAAGATTGACAGAGAGATGTAACCAATGAGATGTCTGCAGTTTGTTCATTGGTGGCATTATTTTGGTCTGTTACGATTAACCTCAACCTCTCATTGTGCCGATTCAGAAACAAATGTAAACCGTGTACACACAAATCAGTGCTGAAACCATTTGTACAATACCAACATTTTAAGCACAAATCCGGGATTCATCAATGTTTTCTTACTTGAATTTGTTCTTACTAGACAAACAACAACCGAACCCATAGTCCCAATATTCCTAGTCATACCCTACAACACTATCGCCCTTCATCTTCCTATTTGCACCTCAACAAAAAATGCAAAGGCTGCTCATTCTCCTAAAACACATTTTCCTGGCTCAACTCTCAACAAATTACAATTCCTACCACCTTCTTCTAATGATGCTTCACTCACCACCATGGCAATCTTCGGAGAGAGAACAGCTGCAAACATGTCCTCTGGTGTGATACCCAGTTTCTCCTGGGTCTCTCTGCGCCCACGGACAGGGGAACCCTGCCTGGACATAGACTGTTGCAAGCTGGACGAGTCGTCTACAGCAGTGGGCATGCTGACAGATGCATTCTCTTTAGATGAAGCATTGCTCCTTCTTGTAGACGAAGCTTTGCCCCTTCCTCGTCTTGTAGGTGGCTTGAGAGATGAAAAGAGATATCAGATGGCAGCCCAGTAGGGGATTCCCTTCATATTTTAAGAGTTAGGTCATTCACTTTTTTAAGCTGTGCTAACGGCTCCTACATCTGGTTTGTCTGTATGTATGTATGTATGTATGTATGTACGTACGTACGTCCCACACTTAATGAAATTAACACATAAAAAGCACTGCTCACTTCACACTGGGTGTGATTTTAGTTTTACACTTGCATAGTTAAACTTATTCTATGATCACAGACAGCAATGTTACTTGCACTACAACTAGAACATTGGGGGCTAGGCGTCTCCAGCCCCTATCTTTCACCATTCAAAACAACAATCTTGGAACCTGTGAATCTTTTTTACTATACGCTTATTTTTCAGAAAGGAACCATTGGGAGTTAAAAGGAGTCATAATGCTTTAAACTCGAATATTTTATTCATGTAATTGTTCTCCCACGGGGCATAATAAAGGATAGTTCTAGTCAAGGGTTCGCCCTAACGCTATGTCACTAATGACTGTAATGAGCCCTTGTGCTCGCATTAGCGGCGGTGTGCCCACTCGTCTGTGGTTAAAATAAAAGATACAGTTTCGCTACTCACCACGAAGGCAAAATCTGGTCAATGGACATTTCTATTGACAAGATCTGTAGAGGGCGGTGTGGAGTAACTAAAACCTCCGGTGAAAGGGTTTTTTTCTCTGGCCAAAAAGTGTATTTTAGACGTGGGGTGGGGGGATCTGAGGGTTCCCACTAAGGAAAGTAGGCTTTCAACTCCTTAAATCCGTCTTTGTTTTGGTGAGTAGCGAAACTGTATATTTTATTTTTTACTACGGATGAGCCCGATTGGCAGGGCTGTTGTGGGCTGGTTCTAACTACTAGCCCCCATACTAACTATGGGGGCTACACTTGCTTGTTATGCCAGTGAACTAGTAACTTATTCTACACCTGAGCTGACCTGGATAGTTGCTGGATAAAACATTGATGTACCTATATGGCATGGAAGCAGGTGGACAAGGCTTATTTCAAATACTGTTGGTGTCTAGCTGTAGCTCCAAATCTCACTACACAGACCTTTGAACTCTAATACAGAAACTATTCGCACTCATCTGAGAGGCCACAACGATATTTAAATAGGAAAAAGAGGTTTTACAAAACCATTGTTTTTTTTTTTTATATCAAGCTAACATTGAAGGTGCTTCTTTTGGTCAACCACTCTAGATTTGCTCATGTAGATAATGTACCGGCTGGCGGCAGCCAAATAAGGATTGAGTAAGGTGGTACAACAGCTGTGTGTACAGTGTATTATCATTTCTTTTTAAAATACATTTAAAAACTAAATTTACATCATTAGAGTATAAATGAGTAAGAGAAGGATTGGCTTATTCAGTGGTTCTCAAAGTGGATTCCAGGGACTCTGTGGGTTCCTTTAGGGGGTGGTCTAAATTGACCCATACAAGTCTGTAACTCTGACTTGATTGATTGAAGACTTTATTAGGAGTTTGCATAGGAAAAGGTACAGTTTCATGACCGTGTACAAATGGAACCAAATGAACTAAATGGACATTTACACTGTCAGAGATAAGGGGAGACCTTGAAATGTGAAAGTTTGAGAAACACTGGGCTTATTTACCACAGCTTGAGGTTTAGCTGTACCCCTTCCTCTTCCTCTTCCTCTAGACTTGGGTTGGAGTTGGACCTCATCCATCAGCTCATCAAGACTGATAAACAACATGGACAAAATTAACCATGTATGGCCATAAACACAGATTACAGATTATAAAATGATGACAAAAACGACTCCCATTCAACATTGTTTACAATAAGTGCAAGATAGTAAAATTAGCTTTAGGTCTGAATCTCTTCTCTTGGGAAGTGAGAAAGGCATGTCTTGGGAGTGATTCAATAAGGCATCTCTAATATTGATACGGCCGTCATGTTTCAGGGCTATGCTAATATTACCTGTCACGTTCAACATCTGATTGACGGTCCATTGTTGTTTAAGCCTCCAGAGACGATGCTGTACAGGATAGAAAATCATATTTATTTTTTTAGTATAACATTGAAACCTTTTGAACCCTCACCCCAGCCACTCAAGAGTCAGACCAGCATGGTTACGTTTTGCATTGCTAACGGGTTGCTAGCTACACATTCATCATTACGTGACGCTTTAGCTTTCATATTTTTGTAATGGCAAAGTAGTTCAACAAACAAAAAACTAAAAGTAATGTGACCAAACATTGTTGTTTAAACTAAGTATGCCTTTTAATCGTGACGTTACCAAGTTTGTAGTTGAAGTTGTCCGTCTTTCTTGACGATTCCTCCACCACAAAATGCTTATTGCTGTGGTGTCGTAGAAAGAGCGCCAAACGAAACAAAGAGTTGCCGGATGATTTCACCCAACACCATCACAATATGACCTTGTGTTCATATGGTCATTGGGATCTAGATTGGGGTCGATTCACTGTGCAGGTTGCTGATCCGGTCTGGCTCCAAAGCGGATACGGCAACACGGTGCATGTACGCATTTGTGTGTGCAAATGACCGGAAATGGCAAGCAGGCTCAGGACCGAATCACACTGGGTTCGAAATGAAAACCCAGGCTTTGCACCGTCCTGGTGATCTGCTATTTTCAAAAGATTTGTATACAACATTCTATACATTTGAAAACTTGTGAAATGGGACATTCTGCATAATGAGTATTTTCTACTTTTGGTTTTAAGTAGGCTATTATATTATTTAGGTATTATATTTTTTAACTTAAAGGAGTAGCTCACCCCTAAAATGACTTTTTTTTCTCCTATTGATTTCTCACGCCATAGAGACTTGTTGAGTTCAATAATATCTTTTTGTCATTTTCGCAAGACAAAAATGTGATTATAGTAAATGTACCCCCATTGATTCTGGATGGGGACCCAAATGCATGGCCCTTGGTGGGGAAACCATCAGGGTAAATTTACTACTAGTAAGCAACATGTGACCAAGACATGCGCCAATCCTTGGCCATCTGGCCAGTGATGTATATCGGCCCAGTTGGAGATCCATGTAGGCCTACTGTATATAGTTCATCCCTTTTATGCCCATACATGGAGATCCCTATCTGAACCAGCCGCACAGATATGGGCTGTCTTCCTCCATATATGGGCATTCCCATATGAAGTCCTGTTAAATATGGGCTTAATATTGATGATTGATTGATCAAGGATCTCCATATATGGGCATAAAATGGATTCTGTTAGAGTGGTTCCCACGACATACAATATCTTTCATGCCCATATACATGGAGATCCCTATCTGAACCAGCCAAACAGATACGGGCCATGTCTTGGCCATCTGACCAGTGATATATAATTGATGACATCAGGGATCTTCATATATGGGCATAAAAGGGATTCTTGGGAATACCATATATGGACTTTTGCATATAGTTGATGTCGCCTTGATATCACCTGTGATGTCACAGTGATGTGTCAAGGGAACCACAGTGACCTTCAGAGATACACAGATACGTGGACAAGATGTGCCAGACATCACAGTGACATCAGAGCATGATGTCAGAGCCAAAATAGACCCATGCCAGTCTAGTTTTAAGAAAAACATTGTAGAAAAGTACAAATTAATTAACAATAATTAAACCCAGTTCAATTTAAAATGAAAAATATGAATCACACAAGCAGAAATTGTTAATGACATGGCAAACCAGAACATATTGTTTCATTCAACATTTGAACATACTTTGGGTATTAAAAATTACATTATAAATATGCAATACAGCATAGTTTAAAAATCTATACACAACATCTAATAGCATGCACAGTATATAAAACATATCTTATAAAAACAATGTCCTAGTATTAGCATTTCCTAATACAATTCATAATTTAAAAGGTGGACCATTCCTTCAGCTTCACCCAGCTGATGGCTTCTTAAATGGTCATGATGACCACACAGGGGGAGCTGTTAGGTGTCTTTCAACTTTAAGCATTGCAGAGTCAGGGTGGTAGGTCTGGTGATGCGAGGTTATCTATTCATTAATAGATTATATTATATTCAGATTATATAATAGCAAACGATAAAATTGCTCAAAGTATTGTACAAAGCATTGACCTTGGCTGGCATCAATGAATATAAACACTTCAACACATCACTGAATCTATGTTGTATTGTATTTTTTTGTTCTATCTAACCCTAACCCTAACCCTTCCTTTGAATTGTTGTCAGGCTCAATCAGAGGAGACAGCTGAATCCCAGATTAAGATAGGCCTATTTGTAATCAGTGTCAGTGAACTTGTTGCATAATCAAATCTGCTTTGTCTGCCCTTCAACAATGTTAAACTGTAAAATGTTTTTTAAAACTTAATAGCTGGCAGTTATAATGCCTGGAATACATGAGCATAGACACCATTGAATTATTTATTTATTTCTAAAAGATATACGCTTACCTCTTCCGATGTAGGCCTGCTGACCTTATCAATGCCCTTCACAGTTTTGCTTACTTTTCATAGTGGTGTATATGAGCTTTGGTGGCTTAGAGAGTTAGGATACTTAGGTGGTCAGATTAATATACAGTATGGCTTAAAGGCTTCAGGAAGGTCTTAACGAGTCTAAATATATAGATATGTCATTCCATCTAATTCAGCCCTTCCTACTTCAGGGTTTTTGATAATCAAGAATTCATCAATTGTGTCCCTTTTTACTTGTTGGAGTATTTGCAAAGTATATTTGCACATACCTGGGTTATAGCCCCTGCATTTACTGTGTATGCCATTAATAATACACCCATGAGGGTAATATATAGAGAGCTCTGACAAAATTATCAATAAAGTAATAATACAAAAATCACAAAATAGTCTAAAGTCAAACTACACAGAGAAAAAGAAGTGGACAACATTAAAGAAAATATCACAAATGTAACCCAAGATTAGAAGACAATAGGCTGGCTCTAATTGTTCTTGTCCTTATCCTTATCCAATGTGAAGCTCTTACGACTTCTCCAGCGCAGCAGTTTGAGAAAGTTCAGACTGGCATTGAAGACCTTGTCATGTTCAAACACCATCTTGTAGAAGGTGTCGATAGGGAGATCACCTTCTGGGTCAGCATATTTCAGGGTGGTCATGGGAGTGTACAGCCTGTTCGTCTGGTGACGGAATGGTGGGTCGGCCATAGTGATGATCTTGTGGGTGTGCTAGGAAACAAAACACAAACTATAGGTTAACTGCCTCAACAGTAATACCCTATGTGGGCCTTTCTGTGTGTTTGCATTTTCTCCCCTTGTCTCCTAGGGTAGGTACCCTCACAAAAAACATGCAGTAATCCTGGTCTCTATACTGCCTCCCCCTGGCCAGCCGGGGTGCCTGGTGGAGGGGAAAGGAACTGGTTGGAATAAAGTTCCTTCCACGCGCTACGTCCAACCAGGGAATCTCTCCCCTGTCAGGTGAAAAGAAGCGGCTTGGACTACTCATGCATAGAAGGAAGCATGAGGTCAGTCCATTGCTCTCCCCAGGTTGGCAGAGGAAGTGTAGCGCCCAGGATTATATATATTAGATAATTGGCACTGGGTGAAAAATGGGTTAAAATGTTGAGAGAAAAAAAGAGTTGTTCAGCGTACCTCTGCGACATCTTCAGGTGTCTGTCCAAGGCTCTCAAAGATCTGTTTGTAGTTCTTCAAGTAGATGTTAGTGAACATGTCAGCAGTCACTTCATCAGCTTTGCTGAGATCAGTCTTCAAACCATCCTCATACACCTTGCGCTCAAACTCTGTTATCACAGGCCCTGGCTCAATGAGGCTAATACTGAGGAAGCAAAAGGAAGTAATGTACACTTACAGCATGGGTGTGATCACATCACTTAACTCAATAAATGTGTTTTGGTGTCTAGGTTAGAAAGATAATAGAAAGTATAGTTAAATTGACTGTAAAGGTGGTAAAGGTAAACATCTACACAATTAGTGAGCAGATGTTGGTGACGTTGACAACTGGGCCACAGGTGTTGGTCTGTATGCGTGCAATCAGCTTCCAAGAGGAATTATCTGTTAATTACTAATCCTCCTGGTCTCATGAGGCCAATTTAAGCCACAATGTACAAACAACACTAAAATGAAACCAGCACGTTTTGTCCGTGTGTATTTACCTGAAGTAGCACTTACTTGAGATTAAACCTCAGGGCTTGTACTGCCAAGCTTTCACAGAAGCCCTCCACCGCAAATTTGGAAGCAGCATAGACGTCGTTGAACAAGATCCCTGAAAAACAACAAAACTGTGTGTTAAAGTACTTAGTACCATTACAACAAATAATTACAACAAATTATTTTTTTCATGCATTTCCTTTCTCACCCTGGATGCCCATGACACTGCTGATGACAACAATATGGCCTTTTTTCCTCTTCTTCATATCGGGGAGGACTTCCTTGAGCAAGCGCACCAGGCCAAAGAAGTTGGTGTCCATGACAGCCTTCATCTCATCTATAGACTGACACTCGACAGGCCCAATCAAACCCATCCCAGCGTTACTGACTGTGAGAGGAATGGTAATGAATGGTGAGACAATTGTACCAGCTCATTCATTTAAAGTTAATCCTGTTACAGTCAACATGGTAGTGTATGTAATGTAGCCTACTCAAGAGTCCATATCAGGATACTGTCTCAAGGCACTTTACATACTTTATAGAGCAGAGCCAGAGACACGTTTCCACCCTAAAGCAAACAGTGGCAAGGAAAAACCCCAAGCAGAACCATCTGACCACGCTGGGGGAAAGGTCTACTGTTTTCATTTTGAACCAGATAGTTGTGACTTACTAATGATGTCCACTCGACGCTCAGGCAGACTTTCCACACAGGCTTTAATCGATTGCTCATCACACACATCCAGTTGTTTGATTTCTAGGGTCCTCCCCAAAGTACGACCTGCTTCCTCGACAAGGTGCTGACCTTTAGACAGGTTCCTCATGGTGGCATACACTATGAAACACAGCAAATAATCAATTTAACAAACCACCAATCTGGTTTTCTTACCCACGATATGCATGTGCTGGAAAGGGACACAAA
Source organism: Nannobrachium achirus (assembly GCF_963921795.1). Classification (NCBI taxonomy): domain Eukaryota; kingdom Metazoa; phylum Chordata; class Actinopteri; order Myctophiformes; family Myctophidae; genus Nannobrachium; species Nannobrachium achirus. The sequence goes on from NC_137810.1 coordinate 34,334,137, forward strand.
CATCACATGGCTACACTGGACAAATCAGTTTAATCAGATACTGCCTATATAGGCTTACTTCCAACAGTAAAAATAGCGGATGTATAAACTCACAAAGCATTGTGAGCTTGTAGATCTATTATTGTTGGTCATTTTTGTTTTGTTTTTCAATTTGAAAAATATGAATTTAATATAATATAAATTATTATTTTTAGTTCAATTACTTTCTTTTCTTCAATCCTTACCCATGAACCTCTTCTTCTCATCCTTTGCAATGCGGACAGCCAGGGCTAACCCAATGCCAGAGGAACAGCCTGTGATGAGCACTACCTTCTGGTTCATAGTGACTGAGCGTTTCTCTCAGCAGATAAGACTGAAACATAAGATGAGGGGGCAAGTAGGAGTGCTTTAACAGCCCTGTTCCTTAATCTGCAAGCATGCAACTCAGCACAACTGACTATACATGCCCTAAGTGCATATAGCTAATGTACGCACATAGGGGCGGCATAGCTCAGGGGTAGAGAAACTGGTATTAGAGCACGAAGGGTATAAATCCCGAAGGGTTCCCAGTTCGAATCCGGGCTCCCCCTGAATTAATGTCGAAGGGTCCTTGGGCAAGACTCTGAACCCCTAATTGCCTCCGGTGAGTAGGTTGGTGCCTTGCATGGCTTCCTCCGCCACCGGTGTATGAATGTGTGTGTGAATGGGTGAATGTAATGCACAATCTATGTAAAGCGCTTTGGATTAAAAGCGCTATATAAATGCACCATTTACCATTTACCATTTACATTATCAAGCATGGCTGACACCTGGCACGTGGCTCTGAGTTACACTCACTGAGGGTTTAGGGCGGCTATATGACATTAATGATTATCTGTGTGATGATTGACAAGATTTGAGATACATCCCCTCAGTGGTGACCCAAACATACATGTCCACAACAGAAATCAAGATGAAAGAGACTCTATGAAAGGGAGGATGGCTAACCGCCCGGATTTGGAATAGGAAGCAATTAACCATTAATTTGACCTCTGCTCTGAAACATTTTGAGTTTGAGATGAAATCAGTTAAAATCAGAAAAGAATACAGCAAGAAAAGAGAAAATACTGACTGTGCAGAAGTTAGAAGCCCACAAGGGCTTATGAAAGAATCTCCCCTGAAATGACATTGCTAATTATAGACAAGTTACTGCCCAACACTGCTATTATATCCTTTAAAACAAATATCTGAAACAGTATGTATGTATGTATTGTATGTACCGGTATGTATGTACTGAATGTCAAACAGACTTTAATCTATTCTTATTTGTAATAGCAAGTAAGCTATAGCTGTAATAATATGTAATGTAATAATATGTAAGCTACTAGAAAAAAGCAAACAACCTTTTTATTTTTAAAAGGAGGTTTTATTAAAACAAGTTCATAGTCCAATTTTGAAAAAGTGTCCTCCACAACATTTTCTTAATGCAAGACAAAGCTTAATGCATCAAAACTGACCAATACTTACAAACTTTCTAAGACATCATAAGGTCACATATTTGTGGAATTAATTCAAGTAGCAAATTGTTCCAAAATCTTCTATATAACTTATATGACAGGATATTCTATTTTGTTATATCGCGAGCTCCATCTTTAAGGGAAAAGATTTTCTACTTAAATCCTATTGTTTTGATGTGAGGAGATACCAAATATATAGTGTGGTAAAAAAAAAATACTGTCCTCTGTGAATTTCTTCTTGACATATGACATTGTGAAACAATGTAAAACACAATGTAATTTCAGGCATACATCCTGTGTGCTCGATGAAGTGAAACAAAGGGATTTAGGTTGAAAATGGGCAACGTTCACCTTTTAAGATTATAAGAACTAGGTGCTTGCAGATACAGTAACTTGCAGATGCGTTTGCGTTGTGCGTTTCTGCTGAAAAACTCTAAGCCAAGCATCAGCAGGTACAGGAGTGTGGGTGTGCATGTGACTGTGTTTAGAAGTTGGCCCGGATACGCTCCAATGGGTCTGTGTCCCACATCTTGGGGTCCCAGGCCTGAAACCAGCCAGTGAAGGTGGGTGGCTCCGCCCCCTGCTTAATTGTTGTGATGGGAATACCAACACGACCGGAGGGGTCAGAATCCACATAGTCTTTAGCTGTATAAAAAAATATATAATAACATTTTTAAACATTAAAAAGGCATAGATGAGTACAGGCATCTTTTGGTAGTCACAGTAAGTAATCAGGAGAGAGAACGCATATAGGATACAGTGCAATCGAAAGTGATGACACAAAGAAACGAGGAGACAAAATTGGAACTGAAACAATATCTGCTGATAAATTTGTACTCTACTGATTGGTTTAAAATGTGCAACCCACCCGGAAATGTATTTTCTGTTTATTAAAGAGCTGGAGAGATGAGGAGACCCCCTTTACCAAACAAACACTCTATGATGATGATTAATGTCAGAATACTAAAATAGCTTTAATCTTTTAACAAGAAACTTGTTTTTACCCCACCTTTAATATATAAATTAATGTTGATCAAATGCTATTTTGTTGTTTTCTTTGATTGTGAATAAATGGCTATGGGAATGTGATAAACAAATCCTGGGACCCCTGACACCATAGAGGCCCCTCAAAATAAACATTGTTGTGTTTATCCTACCAATTTTGCCTGCTCCGGTTCTCTCCACGTTGTTGGCTTCGTTGCCGATCCAGAGGAAGATCTGGTGTGGCAGGAGACAGAGGAACAACCACATGAGATTCAGGGATAAGGAAACAATAAAAGATCTCAGGAGAGCATGAACCACTTCCTGAATATTGATGGCATGATGGCACCAGGGAGCTTACCTGATCCCAGGTGTCCACAATCATAACATCATCGGTTGCCAGATCCATCTGCGTGAAATCCCCAGGCACCTCTTCTGCCTGACAAAGAAATAGAATACATTATACTCTCTGATTTCAAATGCTGCCTCACAGCACTTGCAAAACAAGAAAGTTATATACTCACTATGAGTCTGCCAGTTTTGTTTGAACAGCCAAACAGTCGAGGTGGCTTCACCACCTTCTGCAGGCTCCTGGATGTCTGGTAATCCTTCTTCCCTCCCAGTGCTGACCAGAAAGCAGCTGGGGAGAGTGCAGTAGTACTGTATGAAACACACTTCTATCATACTATCATCACAGAGTAAAAGACCATTTATATTCATAGTATTCACCTGGCTCCTTTCCCTCATCCACTGCAGTGACACTGCCTCCAAGCAGGCCGGTCACATACTTGGCCGCATTCATCTCCTCATCTGTGGCCCCGACTCCCTTCCACACGAACACAGAGTCCAGTGACTTCAGCACAAACACATCGTTAGTGTTCAGAGAGGAAGCAGAGGGCTGCACCTAGGTCAGTGAAAAGGGAGACAAGAGAGATTAAGTTTAAATGGGCTTTTTGCAGAATTTGAGAAAATGAGCATTGCTTGACACTGATCATCCACCCATCAGTATAGGTTATATGAAGTAATGGAATGGCCTTCTCTAGCTACATGTAGACTGTTACAGTATATGTATGTGTTTTATCTACAAGGCAATCCTGTCTAAATAGCCCAGTTATCTTTGTAGCCCCTGTAACTTTGCAGTCCAGCAGGCAGTTACTTTTAAAAGTTACCAGGGTTGTTTCCATATTAGGAGGTTCTGGTACCACTTAGGGAGTTCAAGACCCTGATTGGAGTATAGATGTTGACAATAGCCAGTTTTCTGTTTGTTTTTGTTTTTAAATGCAGGTGTCTTGGAAGATGTTTTAATATAATGTGTCAATGTCACTTTTAAAAGAAGTTCTGCTGCCTTTCATGTACAGGTCTAGGTCTCCCTTGAAAAGGTGATGAGAGTCAATGATATTTTTTCTGGTTAAATAAAGGAGTTATAATAAGGAGTTTTATATACAGTATGTTCAATGTAATACGTTGGGCGTACCTCAACAGCCCTTGTGGCTTTGGTGGAATTCTGGCGGATGTGGAAAAGTCGTGTGCCACCAGCCTGGCTCTGGCCCCCTTTTCTAGACGTCCCACCCAGGTAGATGATCAGAGGCTTCCCCCTGAACAGACTCACAAAGTGCGGTGGCTCTTGGCCATGAGTGACACGTACCTGTGGGAACAAAAAAGGGAAACAACCTCAACAAACCCATTTTACCTACACATACAAATAGAAGACAGGGTCGTTAGGAATAGCATAGCTTTCAGCTTTGTACAGGAATCTGAATTCTGTCAAGTCAGGCCTTAATATTTAGAAAGAAAATGTTCCTCTGTTAAAAGTTAATCGTCTGTCAGACCATGTTTGGGTCCCACTTTTAATTAAGGAACACTGTGCATTAGATTGAATGGAAGTGATATTCACAAATAATAACCGTATATGGTGTTGTGTGTGATAAATGTCTTACCTGGACAGGTGATCCCCCCATGGAGTCGTCCAGTTTGACGGTGAGGAAGGCTGAGGCAGCCAGTTCATCCTGTGTGCACTTCACCCCTTGCCTAAGGACAGCAAAACCGCCACATTTTTTAAAATGTATGTCAGAAATGCTTGTCAATATGGGAACTGAACCCTCAACGACAACGTCAACTAGCTGTGATTATGGTAAGCATTTGATATCACACACACCATACTTTAACATTCACTAGACCCCCCCCCCCCCCCCCCCCCCAAAAAAAAAACAAACAAACAAAAAAAAACAGTATATTTCCGCGGACCACAGTTGAAAACCCACGGCCTAGACAAGAGCATCAGTGGATGTGAGCCTTTTTATCCATCTAGACCTAGAGTATATTGTGTACTTAAACGTATACCTATGTGTACATAAAGATAAATAATACATTAATAATGTTTTTCTTTTTTTTGTAGAGCGACTTATAAGTTTGATGTATTATTATTATTATTAGAGGCGGTGCCATAGTTTTGTACTTTTTCTGGTTTTCATGTGTCTAGGAGGTTGACATTACTTCATTAGACCCCCTGGTGTGGTTGTTATAAGCAATTATGAATTTCCTTTGTATTTGGGATTTCTTCCTGGAGGCTGACACCTTGTGGGTCAAAAGTGCCGATCCAAAAACACAGATAACTAACCAGGTGTAGATGATGTGCTGTTCTCGTCCTCGTATATTGTAGGTGTACAGTACCAGATAGCAGTCCCCTCCATAGAACTGTCCGTAGCTGGACTGGTCCACAGAGACCTTCTCGCCCTCCTCCACACGCCAAATCTACAGACACACACCGTTGCCATGGGTTACTATATAATACACACAGTACTGACATCATCAAATGTAATCCTGCTAGTTGACGCACCTGGACTTTTCCGGAGCCATCGTCCACCATGCCATGTTGGGCAGCCATGGTCTCATTGCTATGCAGGGCGGACGCATCAAAAGGGATCTGCTCCACCCGGGCAATACGGCCCACGGTGTGGGGCCGCCTGGGGCCCGTGGTCTGGTCCTTGTCCATCCAGTTGCAGAAGAATTGCTTGAACAGGGTGGTCTCACTCCCTGCTGGCATCACTTGTATCTGTATAGATAAACCATTCATAGATGGAAACTTTGATTTGCAAATGCTGTTTTCCAGCACAGATCTACTGGAAACAGATGTAGACTTCATCATTACAGAACTGTACCTGGGTGTGCTTGGGGTAACCTTTGTCTTTAATGAAATGCTCTGCAGCCTTGGCAGCAGCGCGGCGCTCTGCTGGGTTTGCATCGGGTCCTGCAGTTTACAGTAGGAGTATGGTTCTTTGGTTAGAGACCTGCCACTTATGAAATGCAAGTCATTTCACATGAGTCATTTTCCTCTTTTTGTCAAAGCACATGGCACTCTTCTAGCGCCACCATGAGGCAGATTCTTGCCAAACACATTTTTGCACTGCTCCTACAGATTTTGCCCTAAAATCATGCAAAGCGGTACACAGTATCTCTAAAGTCATGTCATCAACATGGATATGTCCCATTTCACATATTTTCTCCTGATTGTCTACCATTGCCTTCTAATGTTTGTGTATGCGACCTGACGGTTGTTTATCTCCCGATTAGGAAGTCTTACTGGTGAAATGCAAGTATGAGTCATTTTCCTCTTTTTGTCAAATGAAAAGAAATACAGAAGCCACAGTAACCAAGGAGCCTACATTTCAAACGGTTTGAGCAGTGACCTTAGTAGGGGGGAAAAATGGTTTGACTGGATAATATGTTTGACATGAATAAAATCATTAATAACTCAATACCTTTCCAGACAAAGATCTTCTTGTCTGAGCCATTATCCAAGATGTAGCATTCACTGAGGGAGAGCATTTCTTGACTGAAAGGGTTGGTCTGAGCTACCACTGACATCTTCATGGAGCCAGCAGCATCAGAGATCTACAAAACACACAAAAACACCTGTATCAGTATTCTGGTAATGGAGTTCTCAGAAGATCTAGTATACATAGTGAATTTACAAAACTATTTACTTTTATTAATGTAAAACACAGTTTATAATGCTTCTTACTTTACATTGTGTTAAAGCACCATGTGCCAAACTCACTTGGTAGAGAGTTCCCTTTTTCTTGTTGGCTGTCTCTGCGGATTCATCATCAGGGCTTTTTGATGGGATTTCAGGCTTTGGTCCAAGAGCCTATAAATAAAACGGGCACAAACAAATCAGTGACCCTATAGACACAGTCCAATCCAGAGTTTCACTGGATAAGAGCTCACTGACATCCTGACATGACTCAGACAAACACTTGTTGTCGCAAAAACACCAGCTATTCTGCTCCACACAAGGGAAAGGTTGACTCACGTTCAGGAAATCCTCTGGTTCACTTCCCTCGTCGATCATATGCATCTTGGCACGGCCTTTCCGCTCGTTGTCCCTAATATCGATGGCCACTCTCAAAGCCTTCACGCGTTCAAAGTGGTTACATTCACTGCCACACCAATTGTAGATGTCCTGTGATCCGAGAGACATCGTACACATGAGGGTGAGATTAACATCAGAATCATCTTAGTAGTGTTCTTAGTAAATGTTTTGGTGTCTGATACATAGGCTACCTATTGTCACTGGTCCCACCTGAACTCACCTTTCCCAAGTCAACGATGAAGCAGTCTCCTTTGTTGAAGCTGGCCCAGGACATGTCCACCTCTGTAGCCCTGATGACCCTGCGGCCCTTGACATGCAGCAGGCGTTTTACATTCATGTCGTTGGTCACCACATGCTGGAAGCCCGAAGCCACTCCACCTTGCTGTGATACAAGTCAAATAAATAAGGCATTAGAACCACAGATATAAAAAGCTATAAACCTCTTCTGCCGCTGGAGTTCATTGGAGCGACCCGTCAAACAGGATAGGAGGAAGTGCAGAAGTGCTGAAAGCACGCTGCCACTCAAAGTGACTACTAGCCAATTAAAGTGCATGTTTTCCGGGACTTCAATTCAATTCAAAGGAACTTTATTGGCATGAGGAGACAAACATTTACATTGCCAAAGCAAGTGCCTCTGGGAAAGAGGGAGTCCTGCCTCTGATTAGCCTGCTGAACGTCCCCCTTTGCCTATCCTCCAAGACGGACGCCCCAGAGCCGAAGGAGGCGTCTACCTTTTTATGTCTATGATTAGGATAATCATGGATGTTTTTTTCTAGTGCTACCATTTACATCATCTAGATTTAGGATCTATTTTGATTAAAGGTTAAGCTTATCAACACAATTCCGGTATCAGAGTTGAACCGTAGAGACATGGGCAGATATACTGTATAATTGAGATTTATTTTGCTTCATTCATTGTCTTGTCTAGATTTGGTCATTACAATTTTCAATTTAAGCATTTAGTACACTCTTAATCCAGAGCGATTTACAATAAGCACATCAAATGTAAAGAAATAGTAGGCAAATCTAAGAAAAACAGGTAGCACAAGCACCTATTCAGTAAAAACTTCATAACAAATTATAATAACATAAAAAATGTAAAATGCTATCTAAATGACTATGGACTAAGGTGGAGTCTGAATAGGTGAGTCTTCTGACGACGGCGGAAGCTAGGGAGTGAGTCTGCAGTGCAACTGGGAGTTCATTCCACAGTTTGGGGGCCAGGAGGGCAAAGAGTCTAGGGCGAGTGGGTCGTTATCCTGGGGTTTTTAGCAAAGGTTAGGGTGGGGTTGTAGGGTTCATCAGGCTTTGAAGGTATGGAGGTGCTATACCTTTGGTGGCTTTGAAGGCCAGCATCAGTGTTTTGGATTCTGTGCGGGCAGCAACCGGGAGCCAGTGGAGGGAGCGGAGAAGGGGGGAAACGTGAGAATTTTGACTGGTCATTCTGTGTGTATTATTCCCTGGTCTAATTTGCTTTGTTCTATGCTCCTGTCTGCCTCTGCTGTGTCTCATTTGTGATCCCCCCAAGTGTATCAGTCCTGTTCCCCAGTTAGTCCTTGTTGGATCATTGCTGTGTCAACTGCATTAAAACATCCAGTCCTGGGTTTTTGATCACTGACTACCTGCCTCACTGTCCTGCACTTGGGTCCTCACCATACCAGCACGCAACACAGTGGAGAGGATTCATGAATGTATTATGCTTTGTCCCGAACTCCCGATAGTAACAGCAGGAAACTCAGTGTCCCTGTCAGATAACACTGACAGTCACGGCAGCACTGTCTGCAATACAGTATTAAAAGCTCTTTCTGAATTTGTATTGATAAGAAAATTAGGTAGCGATGTAGGTGTTTAATGTGCGGTACAACAATGTTACACCACATGTCTACACCAAATCTTGTGAGCTTGTAGATCATCAGCATCTTACCTTGTACTTGACTCCAGACTTGAAGTAGCCCAAAAATGTGAGTGACTCATGTTCTTGAACATCGTGGAATTGTACTGGTCCTCCGCCCAGGAAGTCATCAAGCTGGGTGGCAAAGATGGCAGCCGCGCCTTTCTCATCCTGGGAACTGTCTGCTCCTATGGTAAAAGTGCTACTTGTAAGAATATAACAGGAAATCATCGGGTCCATGCATGTAATCCACTTGGAGGAACCTACATTACTTTACAAGCAAGAGTTAATTTGACAATAAGTCATCATCTGAATCAAATCGTCAAATTGTTCTCTTACCTAGCCACATATGAATGTTGTATGAGAAACCCGCAGTGGTGTACAGTAAGATGTAGGCATCGCCGGCGTAGAAGTCTCCATGAAGCTCTTTAGGAACAAGCTTCAAATCCATCTTCTCCACCCGCCACACCTGCAGGCCGGGCTCCTTCCCTGCCACCTCAAACTCTTTGTGATGCAACATCGCTCTGATGGGCAAACAGGGGCGTCACAAGGGGTAGGAAAGTGGGACTGAGTTACTGGGGCCCAAGGTGGAGGGGCCCTAATAACTTTATCTATTGAAAAATAGCAGATATACAAGCTCACAGCGCGGCACCGAGTGCCGCGCTGCAAGCTTGTAGATCTGCTATTTTTGAAAAGTTGTGAAAATGTGTGAAAATCTTTGAATATATGTATTTTTTTAAGCGAACATTTCTAACTCAAATTTTGCTTCTGGGGGGTCCCTGGAACTAAATATTTTGAGATCGGGGTCCGTGGCCAAATACATATCATCTTGGGGGTCCTTGACATAGGTTTCTTGCACACATTTTCATGATTTTTCAAAAATAGCAGATATACAAGCTCGCAGCGCGGCACTCGGTGCCGCGCTGTGAGCTTGTATATCTGCTATTTTTCAATAGTTAACATTCATGGGGGGCCCGCAGTGAATCCTTGTACCCAGGGCCCAGAATTTGGTGTGACGCCCCTGTGGGCAAAGAAGAAGAAGATTCACACACACTGAACCATGTCATTACACAAACTTCGTACTGTACAAAATTGTATTTTCACTTTAATTTATTCTTTTTTAAAAATCAACCTTCCAGGCCTATGTAAGGCCACTATCACTAACTACTATGTTGTTGAGTGGAGTCCTTCAGGCCGATCTATAAGCTTACGATGCCGTTTTAAGCTTGTAGGTACAGCAAGGGTTTCTGCAAGGGTTTTCCCCCAGAACATGGATGCTGGGGTTTAAGTCGCTAATAAGTCTCAAAGGTTTACCCTCCCACTTGGAATCCTTTCAAAAGCGGAAATTAATGTTTGCATGTTTTTTGTGCAATGTAGCCTACTCAGTAGGCCTGGTGAAATGAAAATGTAATGTCATTATCCTGGCCAAAATTATTCTGATTCACATTATATCCTGACATTCATTCAAATATTCTTTTTAGATGCCGTTTTGAATTTGCAATTCTCTGTCCTCCAAATGTGCCATATAAAACTGCACATGCACATGTTTGTTGCATAGTCTAGTCTGTAACCTGGTTTGACTTTACCATAGGGGCGGGGGGCCTACTAGCCCTGAATACAGGACTCTCATATACATGAGAGTCCTGGTGCCGCCTCAACATGAGGAGTAGTGGGCAATCGAGCCCTTAACGGTTTGCGCTAGGAACGTCAGATTTCAAAAATAAAGTGCTTACCTAAGCCAACTTTGCTAACAATTTGACGCCGCACAACGTTCATTACACGCCGCTACCGGATTGTTGAATAAAAAGCATTTTTGTCCGAAATTATTTTGCTTAACATAGGACGTCCGCCTCTAGTGGACAGTCGCGTCATCTCCGGTTGATCATTGTAGTGAACGGAGATGATGCGATGACGCGACTGTCCACTAGAGGCGGACGTCCTATGTTAAGCAAAATAATTTCGGACAAAAATGCGTTTTATTCAACAACCGGGGAGCGGCGTGTAATGAACGTTGTGCGGCGTCAAATCGTTAGCAAAGTTGGCTTGGGTAAGCAGTTTATTTTTGAAATCTGACGTTCCTAGCTCAAACCGTTAAGGGCTCGATTGCCCACTACTCCTCATGTTGAGGCGGCACCAGGACTCTCATGTATATGAGAGTCCTGTATTCAGGGCTAGGGGCCTACATACAGTAAATCATTCATAATGTATGTTGAGGGTTGAAAGTCACAGCGGGTCATCATGTCATTAGAGATAGCATCATAATGATGGTATGATGCATTATCTATTATAGCATTTTAAGAAACATTTCTCCATGAGCCAGAACTGGATAGCCTATTTCTACATATTCATTAAGATCATACGTCATACCTTTGTTTTTATCAATGACTATGACTATGAAACATAATGGATCCCAGGTAAATGTTCATGTGCATTTTTCTTAACGCAACCAGGCTACACAGTTGTTAAACTTATTCAATAACCAGTTTCTGCGGAGAAGGCATATGAGTAACACGCAAAGAATTCAAGGGTGTGTGAAGTAGACTCGACTAGACCTGCTGGCACGTGCTGGAGAATTAGAGAATTAGCTCAGAGCTGCTCAGTGACAGTCAGGGTGCCACAGGGCAGAAAACACTGTCATTTCACCATTGTCAAATGAGCTAAAATAAATAATAGGATATATTTCTGACAACCATTCGACAACTATATAGCATGCAATGAAACAGGCAAAATGTCCTACCTGCAACTGCAAGAGAAAAGTAATCAGAACTCAGAAGCTGACCGAGTGACCAACTCGTGTGCAAATGCAAACCAAATCTGTTATATAGCCTGGAAGGCTGGAAAAACGGCATCATTATGCTGACAGAAGAGGCGTGTCTAGCCGCATCCCGTCCACAATGTGTGGGATGGGTGTGTTGTTGCTGCAGACGCCCTTACCAAACCAAACACGTGGCGCGCGCGCACACACACACACACACACACACACACACACACACACACACACACACACACACACACACAAAAGAGCTTGGTTAAAGGAAAAGTGAAGAGCTAGCCCACTATTTTTCATACACTACATTATAGACTACCGGTATATGTTGAATGTATTCTAATATAGCCTACCAATTTGTTTGTTGAACGTTGACAACATGAAATTACTAAAACGAGAAAAAATACAAAAGAAAAGAAAAGAAAAGGTTGTTCTGTGCCATCACAGGGTTGTGCATGTGCTTGATTTATACTTCCTTGATGAAGTATAATAAAAATATACTTAGCCTAATAGTACACCTGATCTACAATCACAATATGTTACAATGCAAGGTGTTGCAAGCTTTTTTTTTTTTTTGACAGGTGACATTATGTACTGGAGCATAACATAAACGTGGGCTATGGCTGCATGATTTGAATGACCTGGCTGCTGTCTGTTAAGCTTGAGACTGGCACACAGCACAATTAAATCTGGATGATGCACAACACGTACTGAGTTGAATTAACTACTCCCATGATTTTGTGTGCAGTGGACAGTGGTGTGCCAGAAAGCTGTCAACAGGTTGGGTATTATTTGGCCTCTCAGATTAGGGCCAGCTCACTCTCCCTACCACACAGCTGAGTCAGCACATTCTACCTCATTGTTTCTTATGTACACAGCACACACAGTCCTTGTTGAAGCCATCTGCACACACACTTTCATTCATCCATCCACCTATCTCAATCTCTCTCTCTCTCTCTCTCTCTCTCTCTCTCTCTGTCACACACTCACACATACACGCACACACGAGCATGCACACGCACGCACGCACGCACGCACGCACGCACGCACGCACGCACACACACACACACACACACACACACACACACACACACACACACACACACTTCTCCTCCAGCCACAATAGATTGCATAACATGAAGTCTGCCAGCTACTATGTTCTCACTTGATTGGGCTTGGGCACATAACTGTGGTTCTGGTGGTTTTGCACAGCTGTAGTTGCTGGTTATTGTAGCCTAATTCTGGTGGTTTATCTAAAGTGCAGGACTGTAGCATTCATATACCAGGCTTGAACACATTTGTGATATGTATGTATAGCCTACTCTAAATGTACCTTGGGCAGGTTTCTCTTGAAAAAGAGATTTTGGCCTTCTGTGTTCCGGCAGGTCTTTTTGCAGTACACTTCAATGATAACCTCCCACCACTCTTTAGGGCTGTGCAAGTTTCATCGTGTAGCATAGATGAATATTTGGATGCAGCATAAGATCAAAATCTCCCACAGTAGGCTACACTTCAGATTCCTTCAACAGACATTGTACTTGCATGAAACAGGAATGCAAATCACAAGGACCTCGTGAAGGAGTTGAAAGGGGACATGACAACAAAGGTTACTGTCATAACTCTTTTCACTGTCAATTCCTGGAAGAATTGTAGTCTGACTACTGAGCCTTGGCTAAGGTATGACAATATTGATAACAGTCCCATCCCAAGGATATGATAACGCATGTATCAGGTGAGTATTGTCATCATTGGCAAGCTATATGCTAACACATTCGAATGATATTGCTGAAATGTTGTTTGATATCCACTTGAACTCAGATATTAAGTCATAAACCATATACCAGTTTGAGCTTGTACTGGAAATGCTGTGTTGGGGGGGGGCAAACCTTTTCAGTTTATCTGAACTGCTGGTGTTTTTCTCTGTTATCTTCTAATAATATAGGCTACATAACATGTGTGAAGTAACCAATATCTGGACAGTATAACTAGCATCTATCAAAAATCATTAAGTATAAAGTACTTTTAAGCTGTAGCTCTCGCACAAAACAATTATACTAAACCATATTGTCTGGAATGTAGTGGAGCTGATTATCTAACAGTGCTTTACATAATATTAGACAGCTTATTATACATGACATGACATGGATATTAAAGATAAGTTATTATTCAAATTAAATAGCAACAACAATTATACAGTAGTATCAGTAGTGTGTACTGTATGTATGTGTATTTTTGTGACCGTCAGGTCGCAGTTACTATCAAAACCTCGACCAGCTGTCCATCAGTCTGTCCGTCAGTCTGTCTGTCACACGTCTCACTTTTGCCCTGCTCATATCTCCGCAACCACAGATATAAAAAGCTAGATACCTCCTCCGCCGCTGCAGTTCATTAGCGCGACTGGTCAAACACCTCTGGCGGAAGTGCATAACTGTGGAACTGCGGAAGGCACTCTACCCCCTCCAATGGGAAAGAGGGAGTCCTGCCAGTCCTGCATCTGATTGGACTACCGACTGTACCGAGCTTCCCATTCTGTGACGCACAAGGAAGCGTCCTTCAGAATTCCCAAGAGCCCCGCCTCAGAATTCTGGAGGCTTGCGTAGAGTTATTGGGAGGCTTGCCAGCGGTCTTGGACCAGCACCCCCCAGCCGGAAGAGGCGTCTACCTTTCTATGTCTGTGTCCGCAACCGTTGCCCCGATCCATGCCAAATTTTGCATACACACTCCTTGCCATCAATTCTCACATGACCCTCTTCTAGCGCCACCATGAGTCTGATTCTTGCAAAACACATTTATGGACACAGCTCCTACAATTCTTGCCCTAAAATCACACAAATTGGTACACAGTATGTCTACACTATGTCATCAACATGGATCTGTCCCATTTAGCGCCACCTTCAGGCCGATTTTTTAAAACTCATTTTTGGACACTGCTCCTACAGATTTTGCCCTAAAATCACGAACAATCGGTACATAGTATGTCTACACTCGTCTCATCAACATGGATCTGTCCCATTTAGCGCCACCTTCAGGCCGAATTTTTCAAACACATTTTTGGACACTGCTCCAACACATTTTGCCCTAAAATCACGCTGCGACCTGATGGTCGCTTATCTCCCGATTAGAGAGTCTTACTGGTTTATACTGTGTGTGTGTGTGTGTGTGTGTGTGTGTGTGTGTGTGTGTGTGTGTGTGACACACACACACACACACACACACACACCCCACACTGTCAGAGGTCCCCTGCAGGTGAGTGTGTGAACATGCGTTTAGTCCCCATAAGTATAGCTAGACAAACTCACACACACACACACACACACACTGTGTGTGTGTGTGTGTGTGTGTGTGTGAGTTTGTCTAGCTATACTTATGGGGACTAAACGCATGTTCACACACTCACCTGCAGGGGACCTCTGACAGTGTGGGGACAAAATAGTAGGTCCCCACAATGGTTAGGGTTAGGTTTAGGGTTAGGGGTTAGGTTTAGGGATAGAGGTTAGGGTAAGGCCACAGGACTTGCATAAAAATGAATGGAAGTCTATGTAATGTCCTCACAAGTGATGTAAATATAGTGTGTGAGTTGTGTGTGTGTGTGTGTGTGTGTGTGTGTTTGGGGTAATTAAATGGTTGGTAATACAAGTCGGTTGGGGTAGTTAAGGTAATTATAGGTTTAAGTCAATAGATGGTGGCCATAATACAATTTTAACTGCTAATATTCCTGGCATGTATAGGACAACTCGTTTTTGCACTCCCTTTGAAAAAGAACACAATAAAAAGAATGAGAACATTGGTGTTTGTGGTGAAGAAATAATTTCTCAATATTCTTTCAAATCAAACTTTTTTGCATAAAAACTACTTGGGACATGTTCTGCATTAACATGGTACTAATTATTTGAATAAAATCAAGATCCAAAGCCACCAGAAGGGTCAAGCTCAAGGAACACATCTTGTTAATACTTTGCATGAATCAAATATGTTTCCAGTGTCTTACTTAATAATACTTTGTAAAAACTTGTAGGAAATAGACATATGAGCCTCTGTCTTATCTGAGAAGTGACTTTGCTTCACTTGCATGGCTTTATAAAGCTCTTTCTTTGACAGTGGTTTTCAAAATGTTTGTCAGTTCAAAATCTCATGACACACCTCTATTCATACAGCAAAAGTAACAACCATCTCACGTCCCGTGAAATGATGTAAGCTTGTATATCTGCTATATTCACTATATATTATGTAACAAAATAATAATAGGAAGAAAAGGTCGCACCAATAATCAACGACATACCCAAAACAGAGAGGCGGTATTATGTATATAATTTTATAGAAGGAAATTTGTGAGCACAAAGTTCTGTTTATGTTAAATAAATAAAAACATTCATAACTTAGACTAGAGTATAGTAAAATGTGTGGTTGTCACTAAATCCCAATAAAGGCACACCTGGACTGGTCGCACAGCCCCACCGATATGCTGATCTACAGTACACACGGATCCACTGCAAAGCAAGTCACTTTGAGCATGGTAAATATGTAGACCTAGGGAGGAATTATACAGACACAGGGACATCTGAAATGTACTTGACGCATACACTAAGGAGCCACACATTCAAACTGACACAATCTAATTTCTACATACATAAAAGCGAGGCAATTTACAGTATGTTTTTCTAATTTCTAAGTAGCTAATGTACATCATTATTCAAGATCAAGAGAGAATCAAAACACTTTAATTAATGAATAACACAGACTAACAGCATGTGATAGCCTGTGCTAAATTTAGTGTGCTTACATCTTTGCCACAGGGACAAAGATGAAAATAGGCCTATTCAGCTGACTCACCACATGGCACAGAACACACTATTGATCCCAGAAGCTGTTAAAGAGAAAGATTCTTAGTTAAATCTATGATACATTTCTACCATTTTAGAAATATTGCAAAAGAAATACTGGTTAAAGATAAGATTGCATGAGCTCTAGTAGATATGACATTGAAAAATAATTAAAGGAGGAAAGAAACAACACCAAAGCAAATATTTAATGGATACATTTATGCAATTGGTTTTCTTACTTTTGTTGCCCAGTATATTGATGAAAAATATTATTATTACCATGAACACCTTTGTGTGTTGCTATGATGATCATTGGTGATTTAGGGTCAGGAGCTGCTGATCGTTGTTTGGCACACAGGACATACAAACACTTGGATAATAAAAGCCCAAACACAAATTCACAGTATTTAACAACACCCAATTAAAAGGAAGACATTCAAACAGGGTGGTTATTGGCTACTAGGGTAGGAAAAGCCAAAAGATGTGGGGATGCTCAGAAACAGTAGACACGTATCCGTTGTCAGAAGCAGGGTAATGAGCATCTTGGTGTGCCGAGCTTTGATCTGAGCAGTCATTATGTTAAGCAGAAGGTGCACGTCGGAGCCGTCCGAGCCAGCACGATGCTTCATTTATACTTTGTCGAACAACTGATTTTCAGCGTGTCACAAGACAAAGTATAAATTAAGCTTAAGAAGTCTCTGTCCTATATCGTTTACTATAATTTACCCTCTTCCATGGTTCAGTGATAGGATCTCTTGGAAACATTGAAACTTTGCTTTAAAAAACCAACCGCAAGTTAAGGTCAACGAGGCAGCCCCGCGGCCAGCTTCTCCATGGCGACTTTGCGCTCCTCCGCTTTCTGCTGTGAGCGGCGCAACTTATCCCGCAACTCCTGCAGGTGGTCCAACGTGCCCTCCAGCTCGTCCTTCACCGTTTTCATCTGGCTCTCCAACATCTGTGTGTGGTGCAGAGAGCTTCTCCGCTGGCGTCTGCTGCAGCGCACCCTCTCCTCCAGGTCCTCCACTGCAGCACACACAGCACATAACCAAGGATAATACAGTTACTAACAGAATATCTCAAACTACAATTTCTTAACTGAAATAAAAAATTAAAACAAGGCTTTACAAAAAGTAACTGAAACTGTTTACAAAAGAAAAGAAATGAATACGAAATATATATAGGCCTATATAAAAAAAAAACTAAAACTAAGCCTTAAGAATTTACTTCACTAAATGAGCAAAACAAAATAAAAACAAATGAAAATGTTTAAATATACACACATACTACTGTATATATATATATATATATATATATATATATATATATATATATATATAACCTTGCACATATGAAACACCATGGACAACACAAACACCCTTTATGACACTGTCCACGCTGTTGTCAGATCTGATCACTTGCAAGATCAGATCTGATTACTGTATTTAGACATTGCCATAAATAGCAGATCTACAAACTCATAATACTGCACTTTATGAGCTTGGCCATTTCAAGCAAGTAACAGTATCGTACAACAAACTATGAAGAGTGTCCAGACTGAGACACACCTTTGACATCTGATTTGAAAAAGAAACACTGATAAACCCAATCTGATTCCAATATGTAAGTCCAAAAACATTGATTTGGGCAGTTTGAACATAACCAGACTCAGCAGAGTTGCTACGCTATATTAGGACCACATGCAACACATACTGATACAGACCCATGTTGCCCTGGTAGTCTTGGCTTTCTGTCCCCGGCTTCTTGTCTAGCAGGCTCCTGGTCTCCTGTAGCATCTTCTCCATCTTGGCAAGCTCTGCGGCCTTGGTGTCACTGTCTCGCCGTATCTTGAGCATCTGCCTCTCCCTCTCTGAAGGCTCTCCCCAATCCTTGCTCATGTCCTGTGTCACACAAAGCCTGTACAATACACCCTGGAAACCGAACACGACGGCACTGCTGATACGATGGCAAAACACTGCGGTAAACACAAGGCACCTTAATGATGAGTGAGCAATTGTTATGACGCTTGCCCTGTACACTAGCTTTGACGAATCACATCCCTCTCAGAGTACAATTTGGAACTAGAATGCCCCCTGTCAATAGCTGGTCTTACACTTCCCAACCAAAAAAAGTCAGTTCTCTTCCCAATAAACTGTAGTTCTAGTGATAGTTGGTCTTAAGCCTCAGCACGTCAAGCGATTGTACAAAAACAGTACACGGCACGCCATGTCACAAGACTCGCTTCACACAGCCCTGAAGCAAAAATACATTTTACTCAATGAAGCCTAAGTTCTATAGGGGGAAAAAACAGTAGGTTATGTGATAAACCATTAGAAAACAAGAAAGGGAAACTCTGATGTGGACAGCCAAAGAAAGTATCAGTTATTCAGATTGGTGAAATGTTCATTTATAAAACAGTAATATGTCTATGCATGGGCCTACAGTACAGTGTTTGGAATAATAGATAATATATATCAGCAGTCAGTCACTGTAGACCAATTCAAAGCATAACAGCAGGTTTGAAGCAATTGACTATGGTCGTGCCAGTTTGAGGGAGGTTGTTTGGGGTAGGAAAAAGGTGGACATTGCACATCTACAGCAGAGGTACAGTTCAGTACAATGCCATCTCTCCAGCCATATTTTCAGAATCAGTAATTTACTCAATGTTTACTGACTCTCTACTTCTGTTCCTGTCACTCCCCTAACTTGCAATTCTCCACTCACCCACCAGATGTCCTCCTCAGGGATTTCTCCATTCCCCTCAGCATGTCAACCATAAACACTGGGAAGTTAGCGCTGGGGGGGGAAGACGTGTACAGTATGAATCTTTGAATGACTCAGATCCCTTCAGGAAAATAAAAGACCCAAGATCACACAAAGATTTCCTATGTATTGGTTTTTAATGAGAAGATTATGTAATTCTATTTAAGTAGAGCCAAAGAGCACAGAGGAGCCCACTAGTTACTGACTGGGTAGTCACTCAGAGCCAACCAAACAACTTTAATACATCATGTGCTGTTAATTTTGCTGTAATTAACATTACCAATTCTGCAAGGAAGTGAAAGGTATTATCTGCAATTAGGACTCATTACTTTGACTCTTCCGCCGCCTCCTGATATCAGCTACCGGAGATTTCTGACAACTGAATGTGCTCTCCACATCAAAAAACAATAGATCATAAAACAACAGTGATTTGTATTCTTTTATTTTATTTGACTATATAATATGGTGTTTATTCATAGCAGATCTAAAGGATCACAACACATCGCAATGCGACACATTGTGATCCTGTAGATATTTTGTTTTTGAAAGTTAGCGGGTGAAATACGGATGCCAGGTAATATATTGTTTATTTCCTCTGTATTGGGAAATGAGTGCTGTCACAAAACAAAGAAAGTATAAGTATTGCAATAATAATGTGTGGTTGGCAAACCTGGACTTGGCTCACAGCACACCATTTGGGAACCACTAGCCACTGTAGCCAGTGATCTACGAGGTGTACATCACACTGGTCTTGGTGGAGTGACCATTACACTGGCACTGTAGTAAGTAGACTAGCCTGGCATGGCCATGACAAATATCACTGCGTAGATATTAGTCTGTAACTGAGCGGTGCCAGACTAAATCCGCAGAGGAATTTGTTTGCAATGGCAGATTTGTCTGGTTTCCAGGCTACAAGTAGACAGGCTTAGTTCGAGCTTGTAGAAAACCTACTAAAACATCTATAGACAGATTTCTCTGAGTGGCAACCATAACTGCGGTGTCAAGCGGCACTTATGTGTGCTGTGCGCCGACACTGCAGCTACATGGCAGCGCTCTGGAAAAAGGTCTATACTATAGGTCCAAATGTGGTTATTTCACAATTTAAAGAACACGTATTGATGAATGACAGATAACAGTTGTACAACATTGGAGTTACTTTTATTTTATTAGGCTTTATATTTGAGGTAAATATGACCCCATCACAAATAGGGCATATAATCATACATTTTACAAAGCTAAAGTTATGAGTGTGCCAAAGCCCAACCCCTAAGTATCTTGAGAAGCATCAGACTTCAGTAACAATCACAATAGGCTGTAATGTCCCAATAACAATACAAAAAATATTAATAAAAGAAATAAAAAATAAAATAGGTATCTGCCTGGCTACGTTGTCTAAGCAGGACTCGCACATTTTGGAATGCAATTATAGAGAATTGGAAAGGTATATGATAAATCTGACTCATATATCTTGATCACAATACAGTTTTTGTGAGTTTTGGACAAAAGTTGTCGGAGTTAAGCAGGCTGTTATAAAGCTCCACCATGAGGCGGATTTGAAAATTTGGGGTAGAGGTTCTTCCTTGGGCAAAGGACAGACGGACAGGGGCGAAAACCGTCCGGACTAGTGGAGACAAAAATACAATCACACACTCGCAGTATAATGTACTGTATATAAAAATCTGGTTCTTCCTCAGACCTGGTGGCTCGAAACGTTACATAAGTACATTAGCATCTGAGAGAAGCAGTACTGGTGTGCAGATGTTTTATTGTTATACTGTTTTTAATCCAGCACCAGCCTAGTAGGTCTGGGATTAAATAAACATAACATATCAGGGTTGAGGTTACATGGTAATAGTGTGTATACAGTAGGTAACAGTATGGTTCAGCACTGTTCAGTTTTTATTATAAAACAATATGAAGTTTTAGATAGAAAACAGATTTAATTTGATTTAGGAAATGTAAAATAGGGGTAGGACCTGATAAGCTTAGGCTTCTTTCCTACTCCTTTTCGAACAGTTGTGTTATTGAAATTATTATTATTATTATGCAATATTATTGTGCGTTATTTTGTGTTTTACATTTGTTGTTTTAATTGTTTTTAATGCATTATTATTATTATTGTGTATTCATTTGTATTCTATTTTTTTGTCTTTTTTTAAATGTTCAAAATAAACATCCATGCATTCATTCATATCATATAATACATAATATATCAATCCACACATATATATAAAACAAGGCTCTGTAACCATACTCATTTCTGTCAAGCTAATCAGTTACTTTGGGCATCTTGGATCCCTCTGCAGAGCCATGCTCTCTCTTCTGTCGTTTTGTCTGCCCCTCTTCTTCTGCTCTGAACTGATGTCTGTTGACAAAATAAACACATCAATTATATGCCTTATTATACAGGACAGATAGATTAAAATAATCTATACATCATCATAAAGTAATATTCCTCTTTTTGGTAGACTTTTGAAATATTTTCCGTTTAGACTTTTGGATGAACGACCAATAGCTCTTGAAAATTGGAAATTGCAAGTGTGGTTGCCGTGACGCGAGACACGCTTGCAAATGAATTCCGTCTTACCATTTGAATTTTCCCCATTCAAGTCAATGGGGAAAATTAATTCATTAATAAATTAATGGCCATGTATGGAGATATCTGTGTCAGTCCCTTTTATGCCCATATATGGAGATCCCTGATGTCATCAATATTAAGCCCATATCTTGCAATGCCTATATATGGACATACTGTGTCAGTCTCATGTTGTCTATGATGTCAGCTATCTATGATCAGGGCTTGACATTAACCTTTTGAGGTACTAGTCCTTTGGACAAGTACATTTCCTATTCACTTGTCTGGGCACAAAAGTCACTTGTCCGGATAAAAATTAGACATTTCACAGTCATTTCTTTCTTAACACTTATGTTGCAATGATTTTTTCTCTTCAATGTCTCGCGTTGCCATGGTTACCATAGCTTCCATGTAATTGTGCAATTGTGTAAAAAGTGCACGCCCATGCCTAGATGATGCACCACGTGTGTAGATGCTGTTCACAGCTTTCAAACAAAAAAATCCGCTTGGAAATCCGTTCAGGCATTCATGATTTATCAGCCATTATGTTTTCTTCAGATGTAAACAAACATGGCTGCCATGTTTGAAAGAATGAGTTGGTATGGGGGTTAAACATGCAATTTCGCGATCGCGATCATGCCTAATACATTTCTGGAGGTCCAAAAAAAACTTTTGAAAAAAAAAATTTGAAAAAAAAAAAACTTTTTTTTTTTCAAAAACGGCCCAAACTCGGGAAACTCGGGGTTGGCACAGCGGTAGTACCAATACAAACTCGTGAAACTCGGGGTTGGCACCATATGTGTTAAATGCATGTATAGGAGTCAGATGAAGCCGGTTGATTTGACATACATGTATGCCCCAAGTGTGTGCCACCAAAACTGTGGAAGGAGTAGCACAGGGAAAAAAAAGTTTATCTTCTAGAAAGATGGAAGGAAATAAAGTGGGTTAAGTACTATAGTCTGGTACTATAGGGGTAACCACGCTAATTAGACTGCACTCTGTCCAGGTGTCAACTTGCAAAGTATTTGCGCGCTCTGTTGGCACAAGTAATAAGTGAAAATCTGGCATTAACTAATTTTTGAGTGTCCAAAGAAATGTAACCGTTTAGTCCCATTTCACTGGTGCTCTGATCCATTGTCACTTAGTGTAACCATAACTGCGAATAGTTATGGGTTCATGGCTGTCTCAAGGACACATTAACGTGATTTGTATCCGATACCTTTCCATTCCACCTCATATTTACTCATAATCACGTTTCACTCATAGGCAAAAGCAGGTGAAAACTGGTATCTAAAAGACATGTATGCAGCTAATTGTTCCCTGAAAATACAATCTACAATACAAGGTGAATTCTATTGTAACCTTTCAAAACACTTGTCATTCATGAGTCAATCTGGCTAGCCATCATCAAAGAAAAGGGAAAACAGCATTCTGTTCTTGAGAGTGAGCTCACCTGGACTGCCAGCGGCGGCCACTGTTCCACACTCTACCAAAAGAGGGCAGCCAGTTAGCGTCTGTCTTGGAGCTGTGGTCAAAGTTGGCCCCCACTCTGTTAGCAGGCAGTTTCCTCAACTTCTCCTGTTCCTCTGGAAAAGAAAACAAACAAACAAACAAATAAATGACCAGGGTGAAGGCCACGGACATATTTAATATAAAAGGATGTTCAGTAATTTAATCAAATTAATCAGTTGGTATGTTTACATACCAAGTGTAGGTTTGTATTAATGTATTAATTAACTCCCCATAACTGTACCTTACCACCACCAAACCATGCCTAAACTCAACCTAGTAACAGCACCTAAAACCTGAAAATTAATTAATTATTACATCACTCCAAAACTGTGCATAAATTGAACTAAAATGATTGAGGTAAACCACAGCAAAACCATTGGTCGAGGTGGCCGTCCACCATTCTTCATTCCTACACCCTCTGGGATCTAGTACTAATTGTGAGTATTGTATGTTGTCAGCTGTATGGCACCAAGACTCCTGGAATGCCAAAAATAGGGACACCAGGTTGAAAGAGGTTAACCTCCCTTATGGTGCTGGAAACTAAAGTGCATTTCCTACTCTGTTTCAGGAAGTCTTGCAGCGATGGGCCGATCTCCTGCTGCGCTGCCATCCCAGGGTTCCCATCTCCGAGATCCTCCTGTAACCATGGAGGAATGGCCCCTACAACACACAATGACTACACTCATTTCTGGAACTAATAACACATATTTCTCAAAAGATTCGAAGCAGACACAAAATAGTAATAAACATATCATTCATGACAAATGTCATATAGTGCAGAAAAGGTGAATGTCTAAATTTAATGCATCTCTTATAGGGGGACTAAGTGACTCAGCAGGTGGAGCAGAGGGTTGGCGGCCGTTAAGTTGCTGATTTGAGCCCTGGCTCCATCTGCCTGTGTCCTGGAGCAAGAGACTGAACCCCCAAACTGCTTCTGATGAGCAGGCTGATGCCTTGCATGGTTGTACATTGTGAATGTACCTCCAGTACATTTGAGTGTTTGGTATGACTAGGAAGAAGCACTATATACAGTACTGTAAATGCTGTCCATTTATCATGTATAGTTCAACAAGGAATAATCAAGTAATCAATGTTACAAACAAGCCCAGTGTTCTCATGTACAGTTAGTTACACAGTGAATAAAGATGCAGATTATATCCACGAGTTTCCAACGCCCCATAGTGCATTGCGCAAACGTCTGCATCGAGGTTCCGCCGCCGATTTACAAGCTCACAACGGGTTGCATCTGCGACGCGACGTGAGCTTGTATGTCTGCTGTTAAACCCGGAAGTTTGGTCTTGATAGTCTCCAGTAAACCCCCGGGGAAACTTGTGGATAAATTCATAGTTTCAAGTTTATTTTACCTGTGTGAACATTTCCACTGTTTGAAGAATCCTGTAATAGAAGAAAAGTGTGATCCATCAAAGCTATTACATTTTAAACAACAAACCTGTTTAAACAAATGTGTTATGATAATAGATCCATGTAGTTTTGATGTCAAATCGGGGATCCTTTGCTTTCCTCACAGTGGAGACCAATGTGTCACATGGCATTTTCAGTTCAGACGTGCAATGATGTGCTTGTTTGTCTATACTATGGATGTTGCGTCATCGGACTAAGTATGGATATCTAGTCAAAGCTTGTCACACTTTTGTGTCATGCAGGTGTAAAAACAGTGACATCTGTATGCTAAACTTTGTAATGCTTCTTTTATGCTTTTCAATGCAACTGAAACCCATTAGAATCTATCTCAACAAATATAGAAATGCATGGTTGTGTCAAAAGAACAATAATAAGGATTATTTTTGGATGCAGTTGGAGGCAATCTCTTTACTCTTTGTTAATGACAGAAATGGTGTATTTAGGCAAACAAAATGAGTAATCTAAGATATTGTGAGTTTTAACAGTGATACCTGGTAACCAATGAAGGTCAGGCCTTGTCCCGGTCCTGGCCAATGGCTTTCCACCATGGAGTCTACCCGGCTAGGTCCCGCCTGTTCATCTGATCCTGTGGGCTTCAAGTGAGAGCTATCCCAAGACAATATCAAGCAAAACCACATTTGATTATTATAAAAAAAAAAAAAAACAAGACCTGCTCTACCAAAATATCTGTCTGATGTCTTTGAAAATCATTTGTGAGCAACATACACAGTTTAATATAAATACAGAGTTCATATTTGTGTTTCATTCAAGATGTTCTGATGGCCTGGCTACACTAGGCTTTTGAAACACGCATCTGTGCATAGAATTTACTACGAGCGTACAAAGTATAGTTATTGACCATGACGGAGTTGCGCCGTCTCAGGCGACCTTGATCCACGTGAGACACTTCCGCGCGAGCGGTAGCGAGCAAGTCGCCGTGTCGAGCGTTGCGATGGTCGCATGTGCCGCCAGAAGTTGTAAACCAGGGGGCCAGAATAGTAAATCTTCATTTCCCCTACTTTTGTCAACCCACTGAATGATGACAAAAACCTACTGCCATCAACGCATTGAATGGTGACGATCTCAGCTACTGCAACATTCAATGGTCTGAAAAGACGTGACAATTTCCCATTCAGTGCGTTGATAGCATTCGAAGCCGCTGATCTGACACCGTTTATGAGGAAAAACCTGCTTCAAGGTGACAACAAATGAATAGTCAGTCTATTCACATATGAGTTGGACCTGTTTCACATCCAAAACTCATGAGGTATGCTATAAACATTGTTTCTTTCCTTCCCAAACCAATGCTTTTATATATTTTTGAGCGGTGGTAGACCGCTCCATAGCATGGCCGTGTGTGTATCCGTGTATGTATCCGTGTATGTATGTATGTATGTATGTGTGTATGTAGCCTGAACTACCACTCAGTGACCAGAGAGGGTGCTCTTGAGTCTAGTCTGAGCATCAACTACAATATTCTCTCTCTCTCTCTCTCACACACACACACACGCACACACACACGCACGCGCGCACACACACACACACACACACACACACAACCACCGCTCAGTTCACACGGGTGTGATTTTTTAATTTAAATGTAATTAAATATACCTAGCTTCGCGCTGCGTTTTGAGCTTGTAGATGGATTTTTTTTATTTGTCTTTTATTTATTAATGAAATTACTTAGCAAAATCATTTAATTTTTTTATTCATGAAAATCTTAGCTTTTTTTTATGTTTTGAAATAATAATAATAAAAATATTAATGGACCCACAAAAATGTGTCCGCGACCCACAAATGTGTCCCGACCCAGTGTTTGGTGAACAGTGCTGTATGTGAGGGTCATGTGACTCACCTGGTTCCCTCCTCTACAGAGTTACCCAGGCTGTGGCTTCCATTGGGCAGCTCCAGCTCCTTCTCAGGCTGATGTTGATTCAGGAAAAGCCAACAGTGTTTCACAGATAAAGGCTGATACTGTACTACTCATCATTAGGGATGGGACGATACGAAAATGTCATGTCACGATTATTGTGACCAAAATAAAATGTGATTTACAATATTATCGCGATAATCAAAATATCCCCAACATCCGTTATCCTGGGGCGGAAGATTTGACCAAAAATAGCAGATCTACAAGCTCACAACGCGTTGCAACGCGACACATTGTGAGCTTGTAGATGGTATATTTTTTGGCAAAGAGTTTTGGTCGAGAGTGAAAACAAAAGACTATCAAGTATTTCTGGTTTGGTTTTACCAATTATAGAGGGCTTAAAATTCATTGTACCAGATATATGCAGCTCGGCAAATAAAAGGTGAATTGATCCCGGTGCATAACAGTGGATAATTTCACGATAAATTCACATCTCCACGATACGATTATTGTGAGTGTTTTTTAATCACGATAAACAACAAAAACGACTATTGTCCCATCCCTACCCATAATGCCATTTTAGTTTAGCGGTTATTAATGTCAAACTTAATCACAGACATTTCAAGTATCTCCCCTCTTCAACAACTCCCTCCAAGATGCGGAAATAATGCAGAAGCTGATGTAATATTTCAACATAACTAACAATGAAAAGAAATGCAACTAGTGCTAGTCCACAGTGACGGATACTGCCATCGCATCCTGGCAAAACAAACCTCTTTAAGGAATGACTGGAGGACCTCCAGACGATGTTTCTCCTGGGCCCGGATATGGTCAGCTTGCTGGAGAAACAAGAACACATCACAACACTTACGGAAAGCGACTGACTTTTTCATAGTTTTTGGTATTTTTGGGGATTATTCTAAAATGTTATCCCAAATAAAAGCCTGAAAAACTAACATACAGGGGTTTATTTGTGGTCAGGGGATTTCTGAATAATGAGAAATTACAGGCCTCTGAATAGCCTGTGGAACTGTTACGTGATTTTTGGTTACTGTTCGTGACAGAGGGCAATCACACCCATCAGGAAGAAAAGCAGAGAATCATGTCCTCCATTTAATTTGACAGACATAATGAGTAAAACATCTTTTAAAACATTTTGGAACTTGGAATGACCTCTTGAGACCTTTGACATTTGGTCTACCTTGATTTCAAATCCCATCCTCATTGAAGGAATGGTCTAAACCTCTATGACCAGAAATTAAAACAATCTTTAAATAAGTAAATATATCAAAACAAGAGTGAGATTGTGTGTCACCTGTTTGATGTGTTCATCCTCTTTCTCCACAAAAGACTCCAATACTTTTTCCACTTCAGCTTTGAACCTGAAAGATAACACAGTAATCACTTCAGAGCAGCCTTAATAACCTTGTGTCACCAAGGTTTTCCACATGGCAGAAGACCTGCTTTTCTGTTCCGAACTGAGTAGTGTGATCTAGGCTAGACCACAGCTACTCTAGAAGGACACCAAAACATGGACATACATTTATAGTTACACTTTGTAACGAGTACCCACTGGCACCTACCTTTCGGTTTCCTCCTGTGTGATGATGAATCGGTCTCTAAGCTTTGGGTCAGCCTTATTCTCCCACCAGAACTTGTGTGTGCTCTTCCTATGTTCTGCTCTGAAATGACATTACAATTACATTTGAATTATTTTGCCAAACTAATAGAGCACTCAGGTCAATTGCACAAAGTGTCCATATATGCAACATGTTATTTTAAGTGTTTCCGCTTTAACTATTAAAGTGGAGAAAAGACAGGATAGTGGGTGAAATTAATGCAGCCAAATACAGATGACATTAATAGCAAGAAAATCAGCTCTTGTCAGCAAGCAGGCAACACTTGCAATACTAGCTCCTTTCGGAACCACTCGCTCCGCGGCTATGCCTGCTCACAGCATGCCCAAATGAGGTTTCTCCGGGGGTAGTTCACCAGGTTATCAACCGCTCTTACCGTCACCAAGCGTTGTATCCAAAAAGAAATGGTCCTAATACCAGTCTCTTGCATCTCTACTTTTTTAGCGGCGGGGGTAATCCAAGCGATTTGTTGAAACAATACTTAAAAACGCTCACTTTGTCAGCCCGGTCTGTATTTTTTGGCAGCCTGTTGCCATTTCTCGCAGGGAAATCTCGCGACACGCTCCCATTTCTCGCTTGAGATTAATGGCGAGTCACGTGGTTGCTTCCATAACATTTCACTGGGAAAACACAGACCGGGCTGAAAACTGATGAATGAAACTGAAATGAATAATGATATAGTAATAATATCATTTGATTATTTATGGAGTTTCAAACATAAATGCCGCGAATCAAAGTTTTAACATTAAAAGCAGAACATAAAAATCTAATGAAAGATAAAAGTAATAAAAGGCAGGATCTAAAAAAAAAACAGAAAAAAAAAGAAATGTTAAAAAGGGTTAAATCAGTTAAAAGGATATCAATTGAAGGTGTTTAACTGCCTCTTCAAACTATCAAGTGAGGTTCTGAGAGTGAAAGTAAGCAGAACATCTTACGTGGCCATGTGTTCCAACAGCCCCCCGAACAGCACAGTCATGTTACCATCAGTGACGTTCCTTTCAACCTCCATCCCACAGCAGTAACACCAGAATGTACGCTGGTGCTGAGTGAAGTCACATTTCTCAACATAGGGCTTTTTTATTGTCCGCCGGGCTTCTTTCACCTGGAAAAGTTCAGATTGATTGAATACTTCAACAGTTTGCAAACAGTACAGCAAGTACGATTACGCAAGAAATGTAAAAGTATAATACAAAAAAAGCCTTGTTTCCATTGTGGTCCTATGTAGTCAATTCATAGACATACACATAGAAATCATCATCAATACCAGGAGCAATAAAAGGAATATACAGAAAGCTGCACAGATTATGGACAGGTGCTCTTTTATGGTGGGTTTGAATGAGGATAGGGAGTCGCACATTTTTAAAGCACTCGATTTCAATAATTCAACGTCTTGCTGCCTCCTCGGAACAAAAGTGGTGTACGCAGGACATACATACCGATAGATAATCTCTGCGCATAATAAGTAGCTCATAACATGTCTAGGTGGATTGTTATGAAACAAAAACTTGACAGAGACAAAGAGGATAACCCTGTCACCTTGTACAGGTGCAATATTAATGAGTTTATCGTTGTTTAATACAATCAGATGGGACTTTCTGTTTCATGAATGGACTATCATGGGAGGGTATTGCAACTTGGATGTAGCATTTATAGCATCTAACTACATTATTTGAATAATGTTATGCAATTTACAGTTAGCAAGATTAGTCAGTCAGGTTCATTTCGTAAGTTTAAGCAGTAAATGTTTAAAGTGGTTAGTTTAATTATAGAATGGTTCAACTGGTTAGTTTAATCAAATGTATTAGTTAAAAACTGTGTTATGTGAATGGTTATGCTCATTTAGTTTAACCAATGATTGGCTATTTATTTATGGTATGTTCAAACTTTTGCCTGATGAAGACGTAAAGTCGAAACGTTGCAGCCAGTTGCCTATAATAAAAGTAAGTTTTTTGGAGCATATGAACAGTGTGCGGGCGTTTTTCTCCTTCCATTATCTGATACCTTGATGTCCAGCACCTGGCCTGAATATAGGCTTGAGATGTGCACACAATCTTGTCTATGAAATGTTCAAATTCATAAATATACTTTAACCAGTGGATGCAAGGATATCTTCTAGCTTTGGATCAAGACTATCTATCTGTATTTGATCGAGTCTGACGTTTGCTTTCGAAGACACGACGGCAAAAGTCAGACTCGATAAAAAAAATACATCTATGATCCAAGGTAGCCCTGAACCATGACGGTCGCTGATCAGCGACCGTCATGTTTCAGGGCTAGATCCAAGGCTCGTTAATTATATTATATAACTTAAATGAACCAACGAACCTTTTCTGAGAATTTAAGAAGGACGACTCTGAGTCTGCTTTGATGACTTTTCCCAAATATGTGTCCCTTGCCAGAGAAAGACGTTTGTCTACATACAGCACAGTAAAATGCAGCCATGGGTGAAATCTGCAAGAAACCGTGATATTAAAGCGTCATAGTTAAGTTAGTAGAAGTCGATAAAGAGCTTCAGGTATTCCCAAACGCCGAATTCTTCTGTGTGTAAACCATGGTGTAACTGTAAACACAAAGAAATAGGAGACGTGCAGCAGAGACAAAGGCTCGGGTTCCACTTAGTCTCACGTAGTCTCGTTCCGACCCGACATGTCCGCTTTAACATTCAGGTCTGACGCTGACCTCTTTACACATTTTAAGTATATATATTATTATTTTGTATCTGGTATGAACATTTGATTTAAGTGATGTCCATAGTGACGCGATACACGAACGGCAACCTTAAGAACTCAGATTGAATATACCTTCTACAGTCTATGATAAATACATACAAAAATCGCCGGTGTAACTGTATAAAGGGTCCTAAAAAATATATTCGCTTTCCCAAATGTTTTTTTTCCATTCTTTTTAACCATAAACATTTAATTTACTTACTCGATTTTAACTACATTTATTGAATAATGAACCTTTTAAACAACTATGGGACAGTTAAGCCAGCTTTTGTGAATGCATGATACATTTTTAAAAGGCAGTCAAATATGCTCACTGTCTCACCTTCAGATTTAATTTTTTTAAATATGTTTATTGATTTTCCCCCATACACACACACATAAATGTATGTATGTTTCTTTATAAAATAAAACCTATAAAGAAAAAGTAAAGAAAATTACAATACCAATAATATAAACTCAGCACAAAAAGAAAGGAAACTTGACTTTGGTCCATTATATCTCCCCTTTAATAATACCAAATTGTATTGTGTTTTATATAATTTTCATCATTTATTCGTCACCTTTACAACTAGGTACAGATTGTAAGCAACAGGCATTCGAAGCATGAGCTCCACAGCCAAACGTGTGGGTAGCGCTGACCACAATTTTGCCAAAATGGCTTCCAATACTGTTCTGCTGGCATTTACTCTTGTTTTGGACTTCCCAGAAACTGAGCTTAACATTAACAAAGTATAAAAATGGCCAATATTTGTTGCTTTTTTAAATTTTCTTTATTACTGTGGGAGAATGCAATCATTCAATGCTCCAAGGCTCCAAGCAACAAAGGTGAACACCAAAAGAACAGTATTGCAGGCCTGCCAGGCGATTTTCAAATTTTTTGGATGGGCTCTACCCACACGTTTGGCTGTGTTGCTCATTCCAAGAATGCCAGATCCTTACAAGCTGTACCCCGTTAAAAAAGGAGACAAATCAACGATAACAATGATATCAAACACAATACCATTTGGCATAATTAAAGGGGAGATATAATGGACCGAATGTTGGCAAATTTTGGGTCAGCGCTACCCACACGTTTGGCTGTGGTGCTCATTCCACGAATGCCCGATGCTTACAAACTGTACCTCGTTGTAAAGGTGACAAATCAACGAATGATATAAAACACAATACGAATTGGTATTAATAAAGGGGATAAATAATGGACTGAAGTCGAGTTTCCTTTCTTTTTGTGCTGAGTTAATTTCTGTAAACCATGTTTACGTATACCATGATGGAGATGGATTGGTTTGTCTTTTCAAGGGTAAATGGCATTATGACTGTGTTTTATGTGAGTTCTCTGAACACTTCGAGGTGGTGGTCTCAGTCATTCAGAAGGGCCTGTACCCGGCCCAACACACCGCATTAGGGCCCTTCCATGGGGCCTCTACACCAGTGCATTTTGTGTATCGTCATCAAGTGTCCAACTCAGTGTAGATGTGCAGCCACGCCCTCATCTCTGGTCCCACTAGGAAGAGGCCCTCCACTGAAGTTCTTGTGGTCGGCAGTCTGCTGAAGCTCCCTGTACTTGCATGCTGTGCTGTCAGCCATAGGCCCCACTTCTTCATAGGCCATTTGAAGCAGCCGACCCCGGTACATAGGCGGTTCAGCAGGGTCCATTGCGGGCCATGGTAGATCTTCTCCTTCAATGCCAAATAATTCCTTCTACAAAGGCTCAATGCGATTAATGCGACACAATACAAATCTACCTGACAACCAACCCAGCCAATCACAGGGCGGCCTGGAGTTCCTTATAGGACACGACAATACCGTAACCTTTCATTAAGAGGAGGCAATGGAAATTACTGTATATATCTGACTGTATCTATCCGGTAATCAATTTAGATCGATATACTAGTTAGGTATTCGTTTTGTAATTGACACACCCTAGTATTTATGTTTTGATTGTGAAGTTTACATTCATCTCCATATATGAAGATCATGACACTGACCTACATGAAATTAGGATTAGGGCATTAGGCTACACTGCACAGATATCCCTGATATTTTTTACAGTGATATTACATGTGGCTAGTCACAAAGATGGAAGAAATGATGTAGTCCTGTCAACTTCAAAAGGATCATAATTCTGGTCATTTGAAAGAGGTTAAACCAATCATTTGACCAGGATATGCTATGACTACCTCTGATCTAAAATCTTACAACAAGTTTGCAACAAGTTTGCACGACTTTGTACTGCGGTGCAATCAGGTGTGTTATAGTGACAGTGCTGCGTGCCATTATATGCTCAAGCAAGTAGCAACATACTGCGCACAGTTATGATGTTATGGAACAACTGCCATTAGCTGTGTACCTTTGTGGTGAGGGTGGTTCAGGTTGAATAGTGCGGATCTCTCCTTTTTCAAGTTCTTCCCGTCTTCCTCCAGTTCATGTTGACTGAGCGCAATGTTCAGGCCACTGGACAGATGTGCCAAAAAGCTCCTCTCGAACCACAGCTGCCGCAGGAACACGTAGAGTGTGATGGTCCACACAAGGAAGGTCAGGAAACCCATGTAAAAGGAGAACTTGGATGCCAAGGCCTTCATGCTGGAGCACTATAGAAATTATGGATAAAAGACCATTTCTTTAGCAGTGAAACATCCCAGAAGGATAGGGTTTTCCTGCAGGGATGCATCTGTTTTACTATACTCCACACCAATAAATTATAATGATGCCTTATTTTTGTGTTTAGCATTAGAATGTATGTAAAAAGGATATTTGCTTTCATGTGTTCATTTAGCAGGCACTCTTCAATGGATGAAAACATTCTATGATCTAGAATCAGAGTTATGTAAGCAATTTACCCCGAGTGAGAGGACATTATGCTCTGATAATGTCCTGTGTGAGGGGGTGATCGGACGAGGCGAAGCCGAGTCCGATAACACCCTCACACAGGACATTATCAGAGCATAATGTCCGACCCCGAGTGGTAAATAGCTTTTCTACCACTTTTTCCCTTATACATGAAAGAAAACACATAGTTGTAACTTGCAAGGATCTTAAGTTACAATCATTATTGCCTATAAAACTTCCGCGAGACAGCAGATAGTTCCACCAACAACATCTTCTACTCACCAACAGATGGCGCCAACTCCATACTAATCCATGCGTCTAGCTTACAGCTAAGCTAACGTCAGTTAGAAGTACCGTTCCGGCCGTAAATAGAGGCTGTTCGCTTCCAGAAAGGCATAGGTTCAGAGAAAAGGGGCTTTAAAGTTGGCGGATTGCATTGGATCCAAATAAATCGGCGACTATAGCATGCACGTTAGTAAACATAGGACCGTTGCCACGGTCATTTGTTGGTTGGGGGAAAGGTGTTCCGACTACCTCCTGAAGTCCCCGGATGTACACTGAGGCGCATTGATCTCGGACAAGTCCTCACACAACTTTGCGGCAGTTGTTCTGTCATAACCTCCGGAATTTAGCCAATAAGAATCCAGTATTTGAACACGTGACTCGAAAAAGTGGTAGAAATATGTAGTAGATGTCACTGAAGAATAAATTGATCTGCAAAAGAAATGCATTGAATGAGACCTGACACAGTATTCTTTATACAGCATTATAATAGGTGTGTGATATATGAGAATTCTCTCAATGTTACGGAGGAGCTGCTACTCATCTTCGTCAGCTACATGGCTCATCATTAGGCTTTACAGGTCAAGTCAAGGCAAGTTTATTTATATAGCACGTTTAAAAACATTAGCAGTTGAACCAATGTGCTTCCTAAGAGACATTAGCAACATATAGACCGTAGTCCATTTACAAAGCAATAGGTTTAGGTGCCAGCACTCTGCATGTAGGAAAATGTTTTGCATAAATGTGAATTATGCTAGTGGTGTCATTCTAACCATTTCCATGTGGGACTGTATTACATTTTTTTTCAGATACCCCTTCTCAACTCATAAGATGCTAAGCTGTAGTACACTGATTTAAACACTAGATGGTACTGTCTTACCAAGGTGGATTCCTGTTCATACAGAGAATTATGATTGTTTATGGTCAATAATTCAGAACAGCAAATTGAAACAACATCTAGATTCACCAGACAGTTACAGTTATATAGCTTACTGTTTAAATTGTGAGTTTGTCATCAAGAAGGTTGCTCTTAATTCATTCAAATCCAAAACAGTATTGATTTTCGGTCCAGGTAGCATATATTTTAGGAAGCAGCACACTTGACTTTACTAAAACATTTTCAAATAAAATTTGAAAACTACTGTTTTTGAATTTGTATCCACAAATAATGTTTGTATTGTCATGGCCTGGAGTTTAGTTAGGCGTGAGGACTTTGAGAATGTTTCTCAAAGTGAATAGGAAGATATCCCTGCCTAGGGTCCAATCAAAACATGACAACATGTCAAGCTGTTTACTACTGTAATTACCCACACTGTTTTGTATCTGGAGACTATACGCCAATTTAATTATAGGCCAACAACCTTTTTAATGTATGTAACCACAGGGATTAGTTTAGAAGAAGAATTCTCACATCTATGAGTTCATGCTAAGTGATATACAGTAATGGTCCCTTACAAGATTTAAACTCTGAGAGTTTACAGAAGACTGGTGGTGAGAAATGAACTCACCAGGTCAGAACAGAACTGTCTGAAGGCCTGGATGAAGTGCTGGGCTCCTATCTGGCCTCTCAAGAAGTGGTGCCACACTCCGTCCCGAAGAATCCCGAAGACGACCACCTCGCAGGGGGGCCGGGGAAGGGGGTGTGGGACAGAGGAGGAGGTGTGTGTCAGCTGACGTCCTGTCCAACGCAGCGAGCACAGCCACACCTTGTGATCACCCTGCACATGCACCGTCATCATCATCCTCACTCACAGCATCGACTCCCGGCACATATCTTTAACCTGTGAGGAAAATCCAAACATGAGTGATCAGAAGCAGTAGAATGAAACATGTAATAAGAGGAGTAAACTAGGGCTGTGTGTGTGTGTGTGTGTGTGTGTGTGTGTGTGTGAGGGCTAATAAATAAAGCTGTTGAAAACCAGTGCAGGCCTACCCTTTTTCCACAATAAAAAATTATCAGGAATCAATGAGGGAATCAACAAAAGAATTGGACCGATCAGCAGAATCGTTAATGCAACTGGTATCAAT
Organism: Nannobrachium achirus; assembly: GCF_963921795.1. Lineage (NCBI taxonomy): Eukaryota > Metazoa > Chordata > Actinopteri > Myctophiformes > Myctophidae > Nannobrachium > Nannobrachium achirus. Next base: position 34,370,087 of record NC_137810.1, read on the forward strand.
AGTATCATAATAATGTGAATATTCTCATCCCTGCACACTAATGTTCAAGGTTCAAGACAAGTTCAATGTTGCTTTATTGTTACACTGTGTACAGTGTACCTAATGGCTATAAGAGTAAAACATAGTTATGATATTGTTGGAGTAATGTGGTTTTAAAAAATGTAATCAATAAATGCATTGAATTAAAATAGCAACAATACCACATCTGCAAGACTACAAAGCAAATACAACAAACTGTTTACTTACTCTTCAGGAATGTAGGCTACTACTGTCGATGAACCACAGTCTATAACGCTTTATATTATTACAGGTGTTATAATATAATCTTTCCCCCGGAATTTCAGGCAAGATGGCTGATACCGAGATCAAGAAGAAGCGTACCTTCAGGAAGTTCACCTACAGGGGTGTTGACCTGGACCAGCTTCTGGACATGTCCTATGAGCAGCTGATGCAGCTGTACTGTGCCCGCCAGAGGAGGAGGCTGAACCGTGGCCTGCGCCGCAAGCAGCAGTCTCTCCTGAAGCGCCTGCGTAAGGCCAAGAAAGAGGCTCCCCCCATGGAGAAGCCCGAGGTTGTCAAGACCCACCTGAGGGACATGATCATCCTGCCTGAGATGGTTGGCTCCATGGTCGGCGTGTACAACGGCAAGACCTTTAACCAGGTTGAAATCAAGCCTGAGATGTGTGGTCACTACCTGGGGGAGTTCTCCATCACCTACAAGCCAGTCAAGCACGGTCGCCCCGGTATCGGAGCCACACATTCTTCCCGTTTCATGTAATTGGCCATAATTTGCATTGTGCAAAAATGATTGCAATCCCAGAGACTGTTTATCTCTGGTAAAAAATACTTCTCTGTTTACATCTTAGACAAAACGTCACGCTAGGCAAAAAAAAACTTCTAGGCAAACGTCATCGTGCGACGCTAATCTACAAGCTCATAACACTTTACGCGATGCAACTCCCTGTGAGCTTGTAGATCTGCATCTCAGTGGGCGAAGTGAGGAAACGCCTGTTTTTGTTTGACAAGTATGGCGGCCAATCACAGATCGGCTCCGCGGCTAACGACGGAGTTGACTGGCCAATCACAGCTCGCTTCTCCGCGCGAGCCACTGTCAACACAAGCAGGCCAATCACAGCTCGCTTCTCCGTGCGAGGCCAAGATCTCAAACGTCAGTGTCAACAAAAGTGGTCCAATCACAGCGGGTCTTCGTTTAGCCGGTTAACGACTTCACGGTTTCAAAGACTTTCTGCATCATTCATCAATAATCACTGCTCATCAACAGTCGCTCTTCAACTTGCTCACGTTCTTACAGTTTATAGTTTCTACTTTCTATCCGTTTGAACCAGTTAGTTTAGTCCGTTTAGTTTACAGTTTTTTTCAGTTTTAGATCACTTTTTATTTTGCACCTCTGGTCGTCAACTTTGCTGAAGGATTACGGTATGGTTGAAGAATCAACGGTTGCTTCAAAACGCTTCACAATGGAGAAGAAGAGACAGGTCAAGAGACCTGATGGACCAAAGGCTGAAGATGACTGGACTAAGCTCACCTGGTCAAGTCATTTCGAGCCCATCACCGGCAGGGTGACTTTGAAGGGCGTCCCCGTTGTTGCATCACCACCTGGAGAAGGAGCTCCCAAGCAAACGGCAGAGCCTGAGTCTGACCGAGAAACTCCCAAACAGCAGGTGTCCATCATCCAGACGAGCGGCAGCAACGGTTCGACGGTAGCTGGGTGCACAAACCGCCAGTCAGTGACCACTGACAACGAGCACACGCACAGAAGGAAGAGGAGGCCCGCTGCTGCTTGGAGGAGGGTGGTTAAGATAGCAGCCTTCATACAGAAGAGGAATCCCCCTTCCCATCTGGGCCTCTACAAGAGACCAGCTGGTGTGCCTGGGAAGCCACCAGTCCAGCGTCCACGAAAGGTTCCAGAACCAGATGACACTACCAGCCTCAGGAGAACAAGCATCCTGATGGACGCCCCCCTCAAGGCCCCCAGAAGGTACTAGTAGGTACTGACTCCCCAGCAGCCACCAACGGCTTATTTATTACATATTTTATATTGTCAATTTTCTTTGTGTAAAATGTATATTTAATCATTAATTCATATTTTACTGTTATTTCAATCATTTTCTTATGTAAATAGTGTAAATAGTGTGTATTAACTAGAAATACTGTTCCTTCGAAACAGTGTGGGCTCGATTCCAACCCAACAAATAGGATACTTTAAGGTACTGTAAGGTACAGTACCCTACAGTATTGTACTGTACCTTACTATACTGTACTGCACCTTACTGTACTGTACTGTACTGTACTGTACTGTAACTTACTGCACTTTACTGTACTCTACTGTACTTTACCTTACTGTACTTTACTGTACTCTACTGTAACTTACTGTACTTTACTGTACTCTACTGTACCTTACTGTACTGTACTTTACTGTACTCTACTGTACCTTACTGTACTGTACTGTACCTTACTGTACTGTACCTTACTGTACTGTACTTAACTGTACTCTACTGTACCTTACTGTACTATACTGTACTGTACTCTACTATGCCGTACTGTAACTTACTGTACTGTACTCTACTGTACCTTACTATACTGTACTTTACTGTACTCTACTGTACCTTACTGTACTCTACTGTACTTTACTGTACTCTACTGTACCTTACTGTACTGTATTGTACTTTACTGTACTGTACTTTACTGTACACTACTGTATCTTGCTGTACCTTACTGTGCTGTACGTTACTGTACTTTACTGTACTTTACTGTACACTACTGTACTGTACTGTACCTTACAGTACTGTACTTTACTGTACTATGCTGTACCTTACTGTACTTTACTGTACTCTACTGTAACTTACTGTACCTTACTCTACTGTACTTTACTCTACTCTACTGTACTGTACCTTACTGTACTTTACTGTACTCTACTGTACCTTACTGTACTGTACCTTACTGTACTGTACTTTACTGTACTCTACTGTACCTTACTGTACTATACTGTACTGTACTCTACTGTGCCGTACTGTACCTTACTGTACTGTACTCTACTGTACCTTACTATACTGTACTTTACTGTACTCTACTGTACTGTACTCTACTGTACCTTACTGTACTGTATTGTACTTTACTGTACCTTACTGTACTGTACTCTACTGTACCTTTCTGTACTGTACCTTTCTGTACCTTACTGTACTTTACTGTACTCTACTGAACCTTACTGTACTTTTACTGTACTCTACTGAACCTTACTGTACTGTACATATTCTATGTGTTCTAGATCTACATTTTTGATTCTGTGTTTGGGAACCAGCAACTGTCAAATGGACTCCAACTGTAGTGGAGTATATTGAGTGCATATACTGTAGGCTAACAATCCCAGATCACATCTGTCCTCCACTATGTCTATAACCAAGGCGTTCTTCTATGTGGCCACTCCAGACTGAGGAGTGGAGCATGGCTTTTATTGTGTTTGTGGATCTGACTTGGAAATGCATTGGTTTTGATATCTCCCTGACAACCAACAACAACCACTAATATGGCTGACTGTCCCTGCGGGCTCTAGGATATATGGCTATGGGATTTACATCCCATCGCCCAGACTTGATTCTTGATCACAGCTGTGTAATCAGTAGAGTGGAGAGGGACATTTATTTATAGTTTTAACTATAACTATAGTTTTATACATCACACAGCTTAGACATTTGGATCAAATCAGAGAGCAGACCTGTGTGAACGCAATGATATAGATAGCATATCTGAAGTGTGAACACTGCAGCCACAGCGCCTTAACATAAACATGGGTCTATTATCCTTCTCTCCACTCACTAAACCCATTGGAAATGCATTGGGTGCTTAAAGTTAAACATTTTTATTTTTTTATATTTATACTACAAAACATTTCAAAACCAAAAATACAAGCACACGTGTCCTCAGTAAGCTGAACACATAAAAATTTGAATGGTGTTGAAAGGTGTAAGCGTTTAAGAGATGAATCGCGCCAAAGTTTTGAGGATACTGACTGACTGATAGATAAATAATGAAGATAACATACGTGTGCTCGCCTTCCAGGCGAGCCCACAATTATCTGTCTTAAATGTCTTTAATATACTGTATATAATATAGCCTATATTCCTTATAATAAACATCAAACCAAGAACTGACATTTGTTTTTGGAAGATTATATGTTTCTTGATAATAACCAGCGGTGGACAAAGTTCTCAACAGCACTACTTGAGTCAACGTACCGTATAGGTACTCCTGGTCAGATATTACTCCTCTACTAGTGAAAGTTGCTTGGTCAAATTTTACTTGAGTTCAGTTAAAGTAGGTCTACTGAAGTGCAAAAGTAAATGCTTAAATATTCATTCAATAGAGTGCAAATTACAAAGTACATTTTCTATTGATGACATCAGGGATCTCAATATATGGGCATAAAAGGGATTCCGGGGAATACCCATATATGGACTTTTACATATATGGAGATGCAGGTGATGGTAGTCAGCTCCACATAGGGATCTCCATACATGGGCATACAAGTTATTTGGTTCCCCTAGCAACACAGGGATCTCCATATATGGGCATAAAAGGGATTTGGTTCCCCTGTCATCACAGTGATGTCAGAGCATGAGAGTCAATCAACAAAAAAGACAAGCGTTACACACACGGACAAGATGTGACGGTTCTGATACTAAACTGTGACCTACAGAATCAATGCATTGATGTATAAAAGTTATTCAAACGTTATACAGAACTTTTCAAAAAACATCAATAGTAGATCTGTTCTTTCCACTGCTCTTGGAATACTTTCAAAAGTACAATATTTGTCTTTGAAATGTATAGTGTAGTGAAAGTCACAAGTATCCAAAAATATAAATAAGTAGTAGTACAGATACTCGAAAGATTGACTCAAGTTACATTACAGTTAAAAGTGTTGTTTTCTCTCCATACATCTATTGAGAGAACATTCTGGTATATATATATATATATATACACACACACACACACACACACACACACACACACACACACACACACACACACACACACACACACACACACACACACACACTGTATATTGCTAATGTGACAGAGATGCTGTTCTGGGTTGAAAGGTAACAAAGTTGTAAGTATGCAGCAATCAGCTGGAAACACAGGAGCAGGTGTGCAATGATCACAAAGTAGATGTATTAGCAATCATTCACTGTACTCATTATTGTGCTGTAAATAATGCATTTTGCTCTGTGAGGAAGCTGAACTAGTAGGATCACCCCCACTCCACCACCATAATGTGATGTTGTGTGTTTGTGTTCCCTCCAGCTGCTGAATACAGCTCATGTCAGGAGGACCAGTGATGTCAGGACTCCACACTAAGCTGGGCAGGAAGAAAGAGGTGCTACACAATTCTTTGTTTTTAGATGGATTTCTTCATATTTTTGTTTCTGTGGATTGAACATCAGAGTGCATTTTTAGCTGATTTAATTTATGTTGCAATAAGACAATCGCACATTTTTTCTCTCTTTTCTTTTCTAACTTCAGCACCAGAATAGTCAACCAGAGCTGCTATGTCCAGGCCTCAGTCATCTCAAAACTTGACTACAGTATCTCCCTCCTTCCTGGCTCCCCGGCATGCTCACTTAAGCCCCTCCAAATGATCCAGAATGATGCAGTATGCTTGGTCTTCAACCAGCCAAAATGTTCACGCCTCCATTGCAGTCAGAACTGCAGGCTCACTCCCAAATTTCTTCCGACCTCACCCCCTAGCACTGGGGACTGCCCATAAGTCCAAAGGTTCATTAGTCCGAATTTAGTTGGGGTTACTGAGGTTAGGGTTAGAGTTAGGGTTAGGCATAGTATTCTTAACAAATTCGGACTAATGAACCTTCGGATTAATGAACCTTCGGACCAATGCCATGGTACCCTAGCACTGACTCTCCCTGTACCCCTTCATGCCACTGTCTGCCTCGAATGATTCGAGCGATTGACCGAGACATAGCTACCATCCAGACATATCTTGGTCATTCGTTCTCATGTTTTTGTTACTTAGGCTTGTTTTTCTTGACAATGTTAAGATTAGATAGCAGGTTATTTAAACAGTTGCTAGGTCCATTGTTTACCTATTTTCCTGGTATTCTTTGTATAGATTATTTTTGATAGTGTATAATGTATATATTGTTTAGACTGATGCTTGGACCTTGGTTTACATGTGATCCTCGTTTACAATGGCACTGCACTACCGGCTCTGCATTCTATGTATGTGATTACCTTATTGTAAGTTGCTCTTGCTAAGAGAAGCAATTAAAAGCACCCCATTCGAATGATTTGGTGCACCAAACTATATTTTAATATCTTCTCAAGCACTTTTTAAAGAAGCATCATTCCAATCAGTTTACAACTCAGACATTGTATGTCTTGATGAATTGAATACATAGGATCACAATCGAAACAAGCCCTCGGCTCAGGGCTTTTTGTGTTATTCTTTTATCATTATTGTATAACTGTACCTTTTTGCAATCTTTGAGACACCCGCCCTTGATCTTTAAGGATATTTTTAATGTTGGAGGTTTGTGCACTAGAGTCAGGTATTTAATTATTGTAGTAAATTATTATGGACAGGTTCATGCAGGTCCGCATTGAATGTTTTATTTGAGTTTTCGTGTATCCATGGTTTTGAATGCTGGAAATGTATAAGGTGTCCTCCCCACAATGAATTCCCTCTGACAACCACTACTGCTGTGACCTAATAGCCTACTGCCACCTATTGGCGGTGCTGGTTACAATAAACAGTAAACATCTTACTCAAGGAGGTAAATATTGTGAACACAAATAATATCAACTTTCTCTTTCTTTTACAGACACCATTAACCTAATAACCAGGTTGGTATGATGCCATTTCCATTGTGTATAGGTGAGATAGGTGAGTATTTGCAGTCAAGCATAATCCTTATAGGGGCTACATTATGTTATGTTGTAAATAGTAACATGTCATTTTGCACATTGAGTATTATTAAATATTTAGTTTGAATAAAACTTTAACAGTTCTGTAAATAATTGTGTGTGTATATGTAAAGTATTATATGAGATATTTTTTGTTTTGTTTTCAATGAACAGTTTAAGTTTGTTATAGCTTGTGTAATAAATAATGCATTTTATATGATATATATATAAGCTTCGTCTTGACTTGTTTCTTCTCTTTGGCTTTAATGTGAAATATATGCTATGCAAAGCTTTCCATATTCCAGTAACTGCAATATGAATTGTAGAAAAATGTATGTCTGAGATTTAGAAAAGTTTTATTTCAGGCTTCAGGTTTTGACAAAAAAACTGTCAACCGTACTGCCTCCCTGCAGGCCTGGGTATTGGAGTGAAATAGTAGACTACATGTTACAAATGAGGTTTTTAATCAGAAAATGTGAAGGTCGGGACCAGGGGCGTCACAAGGGGTAGGAAAGTGGGACTGAGTTACTAGGGCCCAAGGTGGAGGGGCCCTGGTAACTTTAGCTATTGAAAAATAGCAGACATACAAGCTGGGGGTCCGTGGTCTAATTCATATCATTTTGGGGGTCCTTCACATGAAAAAGTTTGAGCATCACTGACATGGGTTTCTTGCACACATTTTCAAAAGATTTCAAAAATAGCAGATCTACAAGCTCGCAGCGCGGCACTCGGTGCCGCGCTGAGCTTGTATATCTGCTATTTTTCAATAGTTAACATTCATGGGGGACCCGCAGTGAATCCTTGTACCCAGGGCCCAGAATGTGGTGTGTGACGCCCCTGGTCGGGACTGATACATAACTTTCTCCATGCAGGGCCAGGTCAGCTCAACTCGATTATAGTAAGCGGTCTGAGGGGGTTCCGGGTGCAGATTCAAAGTATAATTCAGTGAAAAGTTATAATCCGCACTCACAATGTCTGGTATAAGAGTCTTTTTTAATGCAGTTAGCATCAGCAGCAGGCAAACAAACAGATGCGTTTCAGGACTGATACATATTCAGAATGACTGCTCAGTGCTCATTCTTCATTCATATAGCCTATAAAAATGCTCATGTAAACACCTCAGAATGGAATTTCCATTCCATACACACATACAGGCCTACTGATTGTATATAGTAGCCTACTGATGCTCCCCTGCATACTTGATATCTAGGCCTATGTGAAGATATACAGTACAAATATACAATAGTATCGGCTATGTGAAACAACAAGCACAGAAGCACTTGTAGGAGTATGCAATGCATGTCTGTCTACATTTTCTGTACCCAATTCTGCCCAGAGTACTTGGAGTCTTGGACTGTCGTGTGGGGCCAAACTATGATGATGTCAGTCAGGCATCTATGGCGTCAGCACTGAGATGGTAGTAATGTCATGTGACGTCAGGCATGTCCATAAATGGGCATATTAATATACAGACAGACAGACTCTCTCAGAGAGACAACTTCAAAAATACGTAATAGCAGGTTGCTCCACTGCACAGCAGGGGCTGCTCTTTCTCAACATGAGTGCAACACAACGTTACCAGGCGGTAGGTTTTGGGAGAGTATTTTAGCAGGTCGTTCAGTCCGAGTGTATCAAAGGGTGTGTTCGGAAATGCGCACCGGGTGTGTTAGATAATCACCCGCGTCACGGTTACTGAGGTTAGGGTTACGGTTAGGCATAGTTTTACTGAGGTTAGGGACTAGGGTTAGGTTTAGGGGTTAGGTATGGGTTAGGCATAGTTTTACTGAGGTTACTGCACTCAGTCTCAGTGCCACTCACTACACTGAGCACACACCCGGTGCGCAAACTGCGCATTTCCGAACGCACCCTTTGATACACTCGGACTGAACGACCTGCAAAAAACACTCTCCCGGTAGGTTTTTGCCTGCAATTATCAATATCAGTCTATTTAACTTCATTCGTGAATATATTTACATTATTTTATATCGTTTATTTTTTTCTGCTTTTACATTACAATTTTAATTTAAAGTAGTAGTAGTAGTAAAATGCAGACGGGACAGGTGGGTCGCAATTCAAGGCAAAAAAGGTACCCTATGTAGAGTGCAATCGCGATATTTCCGCATCTCATCAGCTTTCCTATGGTTTTGTCAATGGTGGATACGGACAGTCAACTGATCGCTCTTGAAACATCAACATTGTAACCCCGGGAAAGGGCAACTTAGAGGCGGGTAGCTTCCCTGTCTAACCAGGAGGACTGACTGAATGTCCATTGGGTCGCCAGGAGGACGAAAGACGCTGCAAATGCACAATGAGTGCAGGTTGCTAACAAAGTAGCTAATCTGTATACTAACATTTAGCTTGCCTTGGCTTGGTAACATTAGCCTGCTAAAGTTAGCAGCGGGCAACAAGACCTACAAAGACAGCGGGGGGTTAAAAGTAGTCCGAAGAAGTTTGTTTTTTCCCTCATCATGAAGGCGTCGTGTTGATTATGGACAATTAAGGAGATCGGATCGTTGGCCTAAAGGTAAAATCATGCTTTAATTTATTTTACACCAAGAGTCAGTCGTCTGAAGTTAGATCTATCTAACAACACTGGGCTGCTAATGTTCATGTTGGCTAGCGAGCGGCTCGGAGTGGGACTACTCCCTTCAACTATGCGACAATCTTCGCAAATAAAGTTTAGTTGAAAAGGGCCATTACTTGGCGTATAGCACCTATAGTCCTAGAACCTTTTTATATATAAATACCTGGCAGATAAATGATCGTCTAACTTCATAGAGCGGAGTCGGGTGCAGGATCACTTATATGTAGGCTATGGTGCACCCGGTAAAAGTAACTGTAAAGTGTAAGTTCATGTCAAGAAATAATTGTGTGCGGTTGAAAGGGTCTGTCGGTTGTCTGAAAGATACATTATTTTAATTATTTACTGTTTCAGTGTTTCAATGCAGTTGGTTGGCGATTATAAAGCAGGTAATAACGTAATGGTAACATAGGCTGCTAGCGTTGCTAGCTATTCAAATGGGTGTTTGTTACACTAGCAACCAACGACCAACCACTTGGTGTACGTCCTTGGTATTATAATTAAACAAATAACTGTTGACTTAATGTGATCGACACCTCTGTTCAACAAAAGCGTTTTTATTTTATTTTTATTAATACATATATTTGTATGTATAAAGTTACCATCCCCTATCATAAAACAGCTAGCGTCAGCTTTTCTTGTTGGTCAGATGACAGTTTCTTGTTGCTTGGAAGTGATCTACAGTCCGAACAGGATGTATGACTTTAGATTTTACCCTTTGAGTGCCGAAGGGCATCGATACTGCAAGCTCTGGTATGATTGATTTCCAATAGATCGTGTTGTTGTTTGTGGGGGCTTTTCAGACGTTCTCGCGCTGTCGCGCAGAACTTATTCTAAATCTTATGCAACTGTTGTCCTGACATGAACACCTCACCTGCGTCATACGTTTGTTATGAGCAAGCCGACATGACGTGGAAAGGAATGACTGGAGTGTGAAATATGAGATGGCTGAGCAATCCCTGTATTTTCCCCGAAAACACAGATAAAAATACCTGTCGTTTCTGTTGTGCATAAGCCTAGAAAGCCAGGACTTCCTGGTTGCAACATCCAGTACAGGCTGATTGTATATCAACAGACCTGGCTAGATCTACGGTTTAGATATCCATCTACTACATCTACAATATTCTTGATCAAAGGCTTGTAAATAACTTGAATTAACACTTAGGCAGTGTCCACTTTGCTTGGTGGAATTGTGGAAAGCACAAAAAAGCAAGGTGAGAAAAATGGATACACTGCTTGCCTCACGAGGCAAATGCACCAGTCAGAACTCAGAACAAAAATCAGCCTTATTGTTTCATGAGGTTCTGCATCAAAGACCAGGGTAGGTAGGTCTGCTTCACTCCAACCTGACTGGTATCTTAGGTAAACATCACATGCTTGGCATGTGGCTGACTCCTCTCCTGCTCATCTTCCCACATGGAAATCTTTAGAGGAATTTGCTGCTGCTGAACCGGTTTTAATGGCAGGATATCTGCCTAGTCAGCAGCCTGTCATTAAAGATGAATTATTTATTCAGCTAAAAGTCAGTTCAGAATGATGCAAAATGCCAACTTGTCATTTAGGCGATGGGCTCTTGACATACTTTACATGTATGGGTTTCAAACCGTTGCAAATATAAGATAAATATTATTGTCACAATACAGTATTATCCTCCTCAAAGTATCGATATTGAGGTATTTGGTAAAGAAAAAAACATGATATTAGCTGTATTTTCCATATTGCCCAGACATACTCTCAAGGGCTTTCACACACACAGTATTGCTAAGTGGTTTTCATGTACATAGCCATTGTTATTGTATCTGAAAACTCTGTAAAGTTACCATTTACCATTAATACATTATAATTGCCATTTAAAAAAAAAAAAGTGCATTATATGACTTACTTTCTCTCTTTTTAATACTTTGGGCTTTTGCCTGTTTGGTTCTTCCACTTTTTTGGGATTAATAATATTTAGTTGTTAGAACTGGGAATAAAGCATGGCAGTGGACACAGTGGATCTCCAGGGCAGCTAATGGTCGAGGTTGTGTTGTGTGCATGATGGAAAGTGAAAATGATTCGATTGCAATGCTATAGACAATAGCATATCCTGTGATATCATTCCTCAAATGTGTCAGTGCGTGTAATGTAATGTGCCTTATGTTTTCCTGCTGTCTAACCCTGTGCAGGTGAGCAGGAGAGATGAGGAGCAGCAAGACGGCTGAGGTATCTCTCAACAGCTCTTCTCAGCAGCCTTCTAGCCTGGACAATGTCAGAGGTGCATATGACATCTATTCTGTTCTTCTCATTCTTTTGCGTAGTACTTATCCTAGTGTCCATCTGTACACCCAACACATTTTAATTTATTTAGTATTAAACAGATTATATTAAAATTAGTTGGTTGGGGGAAGTTGTCATAGAAAGAAGTTCCCTAACTGACATCTTGATTTGTTTGTGTTGTTTCTTTCCCAGATCATACAGCTCCATGGAAAGGCCTGGCTCACTCCAAAGCTGCTGTAAGTACATTAGAGAGATGCTTTGCTTCTTAAAGTTTGCTTTGGTATTTAGTCTGCTTCCTACGGTGAATAGCCATTTTGGGGGTAGAAATTATGAGCCGTTTGAAACAAATCTCTTGAGATGACGATGAGGTGATAGCTCTCCGTCCTCCTCGTTCATATCCGGATTATTTTTCTTCCAGTTGCGGCACATTGAGAACCGACTTGAAGCAGCTCCAGGAACAGGGGTTTTCCTGGCCTCTGTTATGGACCACAAGAAGAGTTCCAGGAAGGTCAGACGCAGAGGTAATACAGAATGAGATATTTTATTGACCGTGTTCACATGGCGGCCATCTTGCCATTAATTCAATGAAATGCCACCCCAGTTGCCACCCGGTGTAGGTACAGTTTTCAATGCAAATTTCAAACAAGGCCGCCAGGTGAATATGGTCAATAATGTGTTAGCTAAAGCCCAGGCAGTGGACATGTGGGAAATATACACACTGTATACAGAATACAATTCCTTTTACATTTGCATATATTTTGAGTTTTTCAACGTGAGATTTAACAACCATACTCCCACCTCAGATGGCCGACAAATGGATGATGTGGGAGGAGGGTCATCCAAATGGAGGGGGCGAGGACACCAGAGCCCAGAAAAGAGCAGTTCTCGCAGCCCACTGAGAAACACCACCCAGGACAGCAATGTCTGCAGAAACAACAGTGTGGAGTTCAGAGAACCACTGGCCTCCTACAGGTAAACACTGCGACCCTGCCATGGGACATCCAGCGCCACCTGTCTTTGTAGTCTTTCACGTCAAGTAGTGTTTGTGCTTTGTCATGAAGAAACTCAATTTACAAATTACAGTTGATTTCACTGCAGGATGTTTTTTTCCATTTGAATTATTGTGTCAATTGGTTATCTTTTGCTTTTAGACTTTGGACGTCGAAAGAGCTCTTTTAGACAAATAACAGCCTGGCCCTGAGGTTCTTTAGTACACAACACGTCTATTCACAGAACATATGCTCTTGACACCCCCCACTTGAATAGCTTACGTGCCTCTGCAATAAGAGGTTTAACCACTCAAGCCCCATTTTATATTTCATTGTACGATGGTATTGCACAGCGAACATAGCCGATCTATAAGCTCACGACGCGTCGCTCTGCATAATGTTGTTGTGAGTTTATAGAATGGCTATTTCTTTCTTTTTTCAAAAAGTGTCTGCCTAAGTGGTTTAGCTGTGTTTTACTCAAGGATCAGTGCAAAGCACTGGACACAAGTATTTCCTTTGGCCTATTACACAAAAGGGTAAATCTATTAAACATTTGGTATTACATTATTAACTTGGGTTGTTATAATATCTATTTGCTGCATGTAGTTGATTATTTGCTCCAAATGTTCCTTCCTTCTTGTCCTCGTATCTTGCACGTATGCAGTTAGTGTATCAGTAATGCAATTAGATTACGAGTTTGAATCGAAGTATCCATACTGGTAATATTGGTGAAATCACAATTGCAGGGCAAAAGCTAATTACATAATGCAGCTTAGTCTAGAAACCAAAAATGGAACCATCAAAGGAGGAATAAAAGAAGAAGTCAGAGAACCACAACTTCTCCATTATTGCAGCCATTAACAGAAACATGGCTTTCAGAAGACACAAAGGTGTTATGTTACTCTCTGTAACCACAGCTGTGTAAGTCCAGTGGCTGGAAATCTTAACAAACCTTTTTTCAGACCCCCATCACCTTGTTGTTGTATAGAAATGAGTGTGAAATGGGGTAATATTTGACCCCATTTCCCCATATCTTGATCGATTCAGTGCAAGTTTTGATCATTCAGAGTGACGAATGCATGCGTCCCCTGCACTAGGCCTGGGGCGGTATCGACATTTTGTTACCGCGATTACCGTCTTCCCATTTACCGCCGGTACTGCGGTAATTACCGCACCCCCGTATCTATTAATTAAGGTTCGGCGATAAGCCAAAATATTGCAATCATCTTCCCAAAAGTCGCCTCCCCACAGCCTGACTGCCCGAGTTATACTTCTCCGTACAGCACAGCGGGTCTGGCTTTAAAAGGAGCAGATCTACAAGCTCAGAACGCGTCGCGGATGCGACGTGTTTTAGATCTGTGCCCTGTCGGGTTACCATAGTAACATAGGCTCCGTACTTTTCACACAGCTGCGTGTGAACAGGGGCGTCAATTGGGTATGGCAGGGATATGCAGCTGCCTTACCCTGGGTCCAGGGGGGGGAAGATAAAAGTTAGTTCTAAATGTAAATCCATAAATGTCTCTTTGTCTATCTGTACTGGTTATTATGTTGGTAAATTACAGTAAAATAACTACAAATGCAAAATGTAACAAAATGGTCACTTTAACAAGGTATTATAATTATATTATGGGTATATATATAATTATATATTATATGTACTTCTTAAAATAAATATATCATGCCTGTTGCTAAGGTATGGCAACACCAGTCATGTTACCATACCTTAGCTTTTTCTGAACTGACGCTACTGTGTGTGAACAAACCAGAAGAGAGAGACGGGTAGTCAGGATCGTGTAGGCTACAGTGATTCTGTAAACTCCATAACTCTATGGTAAACTCACGTCTCAAAACGCAGTGATTGAGTGCTGATACAGGTTTTAGTTACAAGACTTGACAGAAAAGGTTATAAAATCGCCGACGGGGCTCATCGCGCGTCGCGGTTGAAAAAGTAAAATAGTTTCATTTTCGGTTTTAGTCCACGCGGCCCGCGCTCCGCTCGTAATCCGTATGAATAAAAAAAGAAACAGCCACAACACAAGGTATGTATTAACATACTTGTGTCGTGGATTACAGAGAAAGTTTACTCTGTTCCGTACTCCCCTACGACGCTGCTGCTGCAGGGCAGCAGCCAGTGGCCACTCGGACAGTCACGAGTGACGTACACTGTATGTGGCTTCCAAACTGTGGTATACGGCCCAGAGCAGAGCGGCATGGAGCGCATGCGGTCCTCGCTTCTCCCCTGTTTTAAAACTCGCTTGTTTTCAATAAAAAAATATACTATTTTTGTCTTTTTTGACTGCGGTAAGGACCATGACACCGCGGTAGGCCTCGGTTTACCGCGGTACGGCGGTACGGCGGTTACCGCCCCCAACCCTACCCTGCACCAACACCCTTTGTCCACTTATCCATTTGTACACGCTCAGATTTAAATGAATGCTGAGGATTTTACTGAGTGCGTGATTTGATTCTTCCTCCAGGGAAGCTAGCCCTCCACCGCTTCCCCCCTCGCAGCCAGAGCCTGCCTACAGCCAGCAGTCCTACCCGGCCTCTGATCCCTCACTCAGTCAGCTGGTCTACCAGAGAGACACCAGAGACAGACAGACAGACAGGGACCTAGACAGCACACACTCCTCGGCTCTGGAGAGCACCGAGGTCCGCTACCTCAACGACCGGCCGGCCCTGGACGCTCTGAGGACTGTGTCTCACAACACTGGGGGGAGAGCCGGTGAGGACGGCAGGCCTAAAGCACACCTTGCACATTGCGCGAACAGCCAGTCGTCGGCCACATCCCTAACTCCAGGCCCCGCCATAGACCGCGCTGTGGGGGAGAGCTCGGCCTCCAGCAGCCCTGGTTCAGCCTCCCAGCGGCTGGAGAACCTGCGTCGGCGACAGCCCGACGACAAGCTGGAGAAGCTGAAGGAGCGCATTCGCAAGCAGAGGGAACACCTGGAAGAGGCTGCAGGGAGAGACCGGCTGCTGGGCTCTCTGGAGCAGCCTATACAGGGAGCTATGGGAGGCACCACCACCATGCCCACAGCGACAGTACGCAAAGTGGCGGCCGCACCACCTGCGCCTATATATAAAGGTAGTTTTGTATTGTACTGTATTCTATTGTATTCAGCTCATTTAAGTTTTGGTGTGTGACCTGTATCAATGTAACACATGTGAATAACATACATTAGCCGTCACCGTGTTAGTTGATAGTTTTCACAGTAGAGTGAGTCAGTGTAAAGTATTCTAGACTTACAGTGCATTGTAAAATTCCTGCATCTATTCTATCAGGTTTCAACTGCAGTGAGACGAAGCTTCAGACTCCTGATGGGAAAGTGTGGAAGGAGGAGGAGTTCCACAACCTCAGCAGAGAAATCTATAGGGACCTGTCACGACAGCTTGCTGGTGAGCCTGCAGAACACACAGTCATTAGGCTCATAGATTCCATTTAGAACTCTAATAAGTCACACTTGTTCTTTTTAAGATAATCTTCTTTCTACATACTAAACATGCCTGCTGAGGATCTATTGTGTGACATTGTGTAGTGGTTAATTTAGAGTACAGTCCTCCTAGTGCAGAACAAAACAGTTTTTGAGCTCAGATAAACAGTAGACTGCACTGTTTTTCTTTTCATTAGACATAAAGCTTAACTAACATGTCAGGTTCTGCGGTGTAAATATCCAGACTCTTTATATGTTGTCTTTTCCCTGCTCTATAGTCTAGCCTGTGATTCTGGCAGGGCTTTTCAAACTACACTAAAGAGGCATCTTACAGAATTGAAAATGACATCTTGTGTTTGTAAAGTTGTCCACTGTCAAGGCTTTCAAAATGAAAAGGATTGAATGGAAATACTTCCCAACAGAAGCCTGAGTTCCAAGCCCCTATAACTTGGGAGACGTTCTGTCCTGTACGCTAGGGCATTATGAGTGTGTGTGTGTGTGTGTGTGTGTGTGTGGTTAGGGTTTCTATGCAGCACAGTTTCCAGGCATGTTGCCACAACCACGGCATAGCAGCAGCACTGGTGTCTCTCACATACTCAAAGGGATCTCATTTTCCTAGAATGTTCTCAGTCCTTGTTATCCCACTTGAATCTCTGTAAGCTCCTGGACATCGCTGTTGGCTGATTTCTTTCTGAATAAGTATAGTAGAATCAGATGATCGGTAAGGATTGGGAGTCGGTTATGAGAATGAAGAACTTTTCCATCCACAAATTAAAATGATGCAAACATTGTTTTCACCAAATGTGCAAACGACTGCAGCAGTATAAATCTATTGGCAGAGTTTCTTTATCAAGAGTTGAACATGCCGGTTGTTGCATTTGTGTTTAATCTTCACACACTTCATTCACACTAAGCTTATGTATGTGTTTTATCCAATTGCTGTCTGTTAATTTAAGCTGTTTATAAGTCAAAATCGTATTACTGCACGCTATTTAAAAAAAAAGAAAAAAAACATTGGTCCCTAAGTTTCCGCTGCTGTACCCTGTGGCTCATTTCCTGTGTGTGTATGTGTGTGCATTTGTGTGTGTGTGTGTGTGTGTGTGTGTGTGTGTGTGTGTGATTTGTGTACAGAGAGTACCAGATCCAGGCAACAACAGCAGAGGGACCAGAGGCCAGAAGATGCCTCCAAAGAGAGAAGGCCTCCAAAACCTGTCAGGAAGGTCCATAAAGCTGATCCAGACCCAGACACCAAACAAGGTAGAAATTCTCCCTTTTATTTGCATTCCCCCATTGTCCCCGTTAAGCCTGCAGCATACTACAAACGGGATTTCAACTCAGATCCTCGCTGGTTGTGTTTGTTGTTTCTCATAGAGAGATTATAGATTAGTACCTCCTAATATCTTAAGAAGACAACCTTTCTTCAAAACTGTCCACAGTATATTGCTGACAGATTGCAGAAACATAAATTGAGTGTCTGGCCAATCACTTGTGATGTTCGGCTATTACACATCTTGTAGGTGTAAGAACTGACGAACCAAACGCTGGCAAGTCACTGACGAAGTTCCCCCCCCCCCCCCCCCCCCCCCTCATCTCACCTCCCGTAACACTTTCTCTCTCTCTCTCTCTCTCTCTCTCTCTTTCTTCTCTCTCTCTCTCTCTCTCTCTCTCTCTCTCTCTCTCTCTCTCTCTCTCTCTCTCTCTCTCTCTTGATGTAATCATCGTTGGCTGGTGGCATGTCGGCAATTTCACAGCCTGATGTACATCCATTAACACCAGGAATCTCACTCTGGGGAGACAGCACAAACTGATAGCAGAGCTGGATGATAAAGTTTCCATGCAGCCTACCCAACCCGTTTAGAAATAAAATACAAAGAGGAGCAGCTTACACTCATCTCCAAAATATGTTTTTGGGCTGTACCTGACTCAGAATTTGTCATGCTGTAACAGTTAGTCCATGCAGCAGTCAAGTGTCTTCATTTGGGTAGGGGAGATAAATCCAGTTTGCATAAAGGTACAGTACTACAGTCAAACACTGCGGCCAGCTCACTGCTTTGAATGGAGCGCTTAACAGCATGCTCAATGAATCCTGACGTTTTATTGGCCAAAGGGGGACATCATGCCAGAAGCAGCACAACACCTTTAAAGACAAACTTTCCCCTTGGTGGAGGTCTGTGCTGTACTGAGCACATTTTCTAGTTCCGTTTTGTTGTAACATTCAATGGGGAACCACTGTCAACACAGCGGTAGCTGTCCATCCACTCCATTGTGCCATAACATGCCGTGAGTGTTCCAATACCTGAACCAGAACCACTGCTGGCAGTGCTCAGGCTGTTTTTCTCCAAGGATAAACGTCCAGTATGTTTGACATGCAGATTCTGACCGGCCGCTTAGAGGCAGCCTTATAGTGGAATGTAGAATGGCAACTGCTTGCTGCTTTAACCTGGTTGTAGTGGAGCCCTGACAGCTGAGAATACTGACCCTGGCAAACTCAAAGAGATGTCCCTCAACGCACGCCACGCATGCCAGACACATACTTGTGCACACACACGTAAGCATATAAACACTTTCCTCCTCTCTTTTGCTCTCTAGGACACACACACGCACAGCGCACACCCACACACACACACTCACGTCAAGAAAGAGAAAGCTTTATCTCAACCAATGCAATAGAGATCATCTCTGTTGTCAGGACAAATACAGGACATCTGTCAGCATCACAATAAGCCATTATGAAATAGACATGTCGGACAGGGGCTGTTAACAAACCTAACTTAAGAGTATTGCAGAAATACAAAAATGATGTGCCGTTACTAAAATATAAAAATAAAAAAACAGCCGGTCAAATAAATATATAACCATTCCTTCTCTGTCCTGCATACATTTTTTTTGCTTCCACCCATTTGTTCCGTGTTTCAGTTCTATATCCTGTTTTCTAGCCAACAAAACTGTTTTACTCTCTCCTCTCTCGGCCTGGTCTAGTCTATGCTCCTAGCAAGAAGTATAAATAGCTCTCCAAAATCTGTGATCTAGTTCAGCCCTGTGTTGGCTCATCCTCCCAACACAAACAGCTGCTTGGGTTGTCAGCTTCATTACCAGCCACTGCTTTACTCTGGTGTGCATGGTGCTGCAGTGCACACACGTTGCAGGCAGCGGTGGTGCTTGGAAGGTCAAATGAATTTGAAAGGCAGAATTGGATGAATTTGCATTCAAAGATATTGCTGTCCTTTTGTATGTGTTTATTGCAGATGTCAGTGTGTTCTGTGTTTTCTTTTTTTTTCGTCTTTTCTTCCTTCTTATCGTTTCCTTCAGCCAAAATTGATCCTCGTTTGAGTAATTTTGTAAACTCAATTATACTTAAATGTAGGTCTGCTTGTCTTTTCAAGGACAGTACAGATTTCCTGCAGTTAAATGGCTCTATTAGTGCTACTGAATGCATAGAGGCCTATTGTATTATTTGCATAAAAAGTATAGTGTATGTACATCCAAGTGCCCAGGTACAGGACAAAACAGCACATAAAAGAAAATAAGGTCCACTGTTTTATTTCAAGCAAACGTTGAACACAATAAAACAGAGGAGCTTATTTTCTTTCTTGCCTGTATTCATTGTATGTTCTGTGTGTATGTTTGAGGTATGTGCTTTTGCATGTGCATGCGTGTCATTTAAGTGTAACCATATATACGTTCACAGGGCAATCATGAACGATACAGAATGTCCTCTCAGTTGACGCACACTGTACAGTATTATGGCCTTTGAAACACCAGCGCTTTATTAAACTGTAGGGGTGTTAATTACCATGATGGTATGTACTCCCTGTGTTCCCACAGTGATCGGCCCATCGTCGTGGCGTGAGGGCCAGAAGTTGGTGAAGATGGTGCTGGGTCCAGCTCCCAGGCAGCCCAGTAAGGATAAGCCTCAGTCAGCTGACAGACTGAGTAAGACAGGTGGGCCTGGAGACCTAACAGTACACCCTCACTATCTCTATACACGCTACTACACCCCTGTCTTATGTTACCATGTTCATCGTTTTCACTGCACTTATACTGTACATACATTATCCATCTACTGTAGGACGTCATGTTTGAATGCCAAAAAAAGAAAGTCTAAGTTTATTGATTATTGCAATTTACAAAAAGAAAACAAAAACAGTTTAGCTAAAGTTACTTCAGATGTCCACTTAATGGTATTCTGGTGCTAGGCAGAATAACACTAATACAGAACAATCTTCCTTTCCCTAGTTCCTTTCATAGTACATCCATATTCTCCTCCTTTTTCCTGCACAGCTGTCTGTACTTGTGCCATTTACTGTCTCGTTTCTTTCACCTCTGACCTGTCAATCTCACATTTCCTTCTCCTCAGCTCTTTACTCTACTGGCCTGTTGAACCACCTCACACTAAGTTCAAACTTGGCCTAGTTAGAGCATGAATGGATTGTAAGTCAAGACTTAAGCATTTCTCAAATTAAAGCTGTTGCACCACGCAAATTACCTATAATGTACTCTAAATATTTACGCAAGCCCTTAGGCAGCAATAAAGTCTACTTACGACGAACACTTTTACTTCTTCAACAAATTGAATAAGACAAACAACCCCGTCATTGCTAATGCACTTTGCCATGGTTTGCATCTATTGTATATTTATGATGATGCTGACATTTACGTGAGACTCCACTTCAAAAGAGACAGAGCCACAAAACCATGTTGTGTAGGGCAGTGTGCAGGGTTACACTAGCCCTGTAGAAGCACATAGGTGATCTCAACACATGCCATAACGTTATCAAATGAGAGAATAACGTCTGAGCCTCTCCGTTTACTCCTCGTTTTTACAGGTTGAACCAGTGTTTATTTGATCGAATGACTTATGCCATTTCCTGCAACTTACAGTATGTTATTCCAGAAATAGTCATGATGCAACATAATGTAATAACCCACTAGTTAAAACTAACTAGTGGCTACTACGACTCTCTAGTGGACACCAGAACTTACAGTAGTTAAGTTCAGATGGTGCAACCCATCGGTGGTCCTTTTCACCATTCTTTAAACATTTCCTGTACTGGAGCTAATTCATGTCACAATCTACTGTGTTTTGTAATAGTTGTGGAGGTTATTAATTCAGTGTGACTGCCAGACAGACAACAACCGGCCAGCCAGACAATTATTATCAATAAATAAAGAGAAGAGCTAAAGAGTTGCACACATACTGTAGCCGCAGTCTCTCTTTCTCCATCTCACCAACCCTCTGTCTGTCTGTCAGCCCTTATCTTTTCCTCCTCTCACTTTCTCTCTTCCTCTACTTCCCCTCTTTCTCTGTCTCATGTAACCCAGGCCGTGCTGGCTGCCAGTGACCGGAAGTAATTGAGATTGACTGGCTGGTTTCTGGCTGGCTGCACATTTCAACATGGTTTGATTTCTCCAGGGTTGCCCGTAGTGCAGGAGGCCTGCATCCAGGGGTAGTGGCGTGCAGATGCTTCATAATGACTGCTGCTGTAAAAAAGAAATGTAGTTAGAGTTGCCATCCCAATCTGTCTCTTTCTTTCTTTCTTTTTTCCTTTTTTCTCCTTTTTTCTTCTATCTTCTTTTCTTTTTCTTTTGTTTTGTTTCCTTTTCTTTTTTTCTATCTTTCTTTCTTTCTTTCTTTTTTTTCATGTACAGCTAATTGTCATACTGACCCTTTGGCAGATCTCAATTAAAACATGACAGCACAGCAAACTGTAAAAAGCTAAAAACACAACAGGACACATAATAGCACATCACACACACCCACTATGTCAGTTTCTCTCTTACACCCCTGCTATTGTAAATCTGTAAGGCCTGGTGTGGTTCCCTCTGGGTTGAAGGAGTTGAAAGTTTTCCAAGCAGCCATACACTTTATTTTCTGCTCTCTCCAGGGACCCTGCATCGCTCCACCTCTGACCCCAGGTCAGATTCAAACCAACGATCCCGTCCTAACAGCAGAGAGAGGCCTCGCAGCAGCAGCAGCCGGGGGCGAGGCAACAACAGCCACGCCACGGCCGCACCCCTTCCTCCATCTGCAGCTCAGGTCTCTCCTAGCAGAGAGGTGTTGTCAGCTGACATCCAGGGCATCCTGGACGACTTGCAAATGGAGTGCCGAGCAGCCGAGGAGGAAGAGGAGAGGGCAAGGCAGAGGTCTCGGACAGAGCGCGGTAGCAACCGTGGAGGGAGAGGAGGGTCAGGGTCACGGACGAGGACCCCCGTCTCTGCCTGGGGGGCCCCTTTGGCGGCCAGCGGCTCCGTGCGAGGCTCCCGTAGCACCAGTCCTGCCAAGCGCAAACCGGAGCCCACGGACGCCGTGGAGGCGGGACAAAAGAAGCGCAACTACGACGCCGAGGCCGTTCGCCAGTACATCTCCCGGCAACAGGAGGAGAGGAAGAGGCGTCAGGCGGAGGAGCGGAGGTCACAGCGGGAGGAGACGGAGAGGAGGAACCAGAGACTGCAGGAGCTCTACAGGAAGCAGAGGGGAGGGGCCAAACTGGTAGCCCCGCCCCCCGAGGCCCCTGTGCAGAAAGGACTGCAGGAGACCTACACCAAACTGCTGCTTGGAGAGGAGGCCGTCCAGATACCACCTGCTGCTACGCTGACCTCTAATCAACTGGTAAATACTATTAATTAAGTCATAGGATAATTTCTTTACAAGGCATTGGTTGCTCCCTGAGGCCCCCACCATAAAGGAATTGATAGACTTGGTAAATGATATACAGTATATGTTATGGAACAGATCACTTTCTCTCTCTGCTTAGAGAAGGAGACATTTATTAGGTTTTGGTCTAATTGGGTCAAATACGTAATACCTCTGCAACCAGAGTTTGTGGAGGCAAGGATTGAGTGATTAAAATCACTGTCTTACTCATGTAACCTACTGTATTTAAACTAATGCTCACAGCTACATATACTCTCTCATGTCTTCGTGTATATTCTACTGTTCTTTATCTTTAATGTACACACACTTTTTATCTCTCCCAAATTATTATTTTAATTTTTATATCATTTTGTTGTTGTTTTGGTTTGAATGCATAAGAAGTTAAAAATGTATGGACAATGATACAATTACTATTACTTTCCCCAAATAAAGAATATAATTTTGTTTTAAAAAGTCATGATAATTAGGTAGGATTGCGTGTGAATCTAACACTGTCGATGTGTCTCTGTGCGGTTGTGTTTGTTCATTTGTGTGCACGCGTGCGTGACCTACAACAGAGGCCGGCGTACCAGCCCTCTGGGGAGTCAGACAAGGAGAACAAGCGACTGGAGGCACCCCAGAGCCCCTCCAGCAGTGACATGTCTCTGTCAGAACAACCAGCCAGGTTAGAACACACAACTCCAACATCCAGATCAACAAACTCTCCCACTCTATGGGGCGGCATAGCTCGGGTAGAGAAACCGTTATTAGAGCACGAAGGGTTCCCGAAGGTTTCCCAGTTCGAATCCGGGCTCCCCCTGAGTTAATGTCGAAGGGTCCTTGAGCAAGACTCTGAACCCCTAATTGCTCCCGGTGAGTAGGTTGGTGCCTTGCATGGTTTCCACCACCACCGGTGTATGAATGTGTGTGTGAATGGGTGAATGTAATGCACAATCTATGTAAAGCGCCTTGGATAAAAGCGCTATATAAATGCACCATTTACCATTTATTTATTTTACCATTTACCACTCTGTTGTCACTTTAACGTGTTAAGACCCGAGGCCGATTCTACAAATGTCTTCTAAATCCTAAAATACTTTCTGAAAAAACGTATGGTGCTATTATATCAGTGGTACTCAAACTTTTTCATGTGAAGGACCCCCAAAGTTATGTGTTAAGCCGCCCACCCCCAAAAGCAGATCTACAAGCTCGCAGCGCGGCATGAAGTGACATGCAAATCTAAAATGATACAGATGCTTTCCTGGTCTTAATGGATAAAACGGCGACAACAGAGTCAGTGACAACAGAGTCAGTTAAATCGTAAAAAAATAAAGAGTATTATTCTTGCCATCGGTCTGCACCGTGAGGTACATAATTACTAGTGACTCACCTGACAGTACAAACAGAGGAACTGTTTGTTTTCATACAGTCAGTTTCCATGGCCACCTCCTTTCACCTCACGAGTGGTGTTATGGACGCTGTGTTTTAGAGCAAGAGAAACTGAAAATAGAGGGCTTTGTATGCGAGAGAGATAGCACCTCTGAGGACTTTCTGTTTGCAGTATGCTCCAGGGTTTGGTGTGTAATGGTGCAATTTCAACAACACAAATCATGTTTGTTTTGTAGGTTGTTTGTAATTGGTACTCTCCATCTAAGTCATTTTCTCCTCTATTTATTTACTTCATGTTGGTGGTGGTGTTGTTTTTTACGATTAAGCTCACGCAGCTACTGTGGTTATTGATTTTAGCTTGGTCTAGCTTAACCAATATGAGAAACCCTTATAGTGCTCTGATTTTATGGGATTCATTTCACCCTTCCGGAGCCCTGATTTTCATGTTACCGAGACGCATGGGAATAGTAATTGCTTTGAAGTCCAAGCAGTTGTTGCATATTTCTTTCACTATAGAGGTTTGGTCGTTTAATTCCAGATCTGAGCTACAATGGACACGTTCCTTTTTAGATGTGATATATTTAAAAGCCATTGTTTTGAACTGGGATTTTGCTTGATTGTGATGACATTTAGTAGGGATGTCTCGGTGTCAGATTTTTAACACCGTTAACAACAGTCGCGCTCCTCGCGAATAATAACTATCGCATAGCATGCTGTAATAATAACAGGCTTACATAACACAACGTCTTAAACAACAGGCCTGCAGTGCATAGCCAAGTAACCCAACAATGGACAGTGGCTCTGTACAAACGATACACACCAAATCCCCTGCATTCTCCATTGCTTGTCATCTTGTTTAAACTGCACTGAGCATGCCTTCTTCCTTCTTGGTGGACACATGGTTGTTTGTTATTTTAATTTATTTTCCTTCCCAGGTCTTAATCACCTAATAGTTTACGCTCCCTGTTCATTCCTTTCTCCATGTCTGTTGCAGGACTGATCTGGGTACAGCGGTTCCCTCCTGGCTTCAGCCCAGCGTCCAAGTGGGTGCTGCCAGCGGCACCGACGGTAGAGCTCTGGCTCCCTCTGGTGGTGACCATCTCTTCTCGCAGCTTCTCAGGCTGGAGAGCAGGGTTCTTCCTGGAGGACACAACCAGCATCAGTCAACCAACGGACTCTCCAACAAGTCCAGGTCAATGTTGACCCCCCGCATCGAGGCGCTGAAGGCCACAGCCATGTCCCTTTCCAACCGCATAGAGAGTGAGGCGCGCAAACTGGCTGGCGAGGGGATTGACTTTGGTTCAGGGACTGCCGCAGACGCGAGCACGAGTAACCACAGGCACTGGGCAGACGATTTCAGCCCCCCGGTCCGAGAGACCGTCCAAACCGCTGGTACAGACACAGACGACCTGGGACTGAGGATTCAGAGGATCCTGAGAAGTGCGGGTCAGAGTTCATATGACAAGGCCACTTTGCCGGGCGTGGGCAACCTGCACGCCTTCGCAGGGCAGAACGAAAAGAGCAGTGCCCAGATAAACCCCACCAGGACACAGACCGCTTCTGCTGCCGCATCACAACACCTTTTCAACAGTCACTCGCATGAAGGGAGGAAGCCGGTCAATGGCCTGGAGAAGATTGAGAGAGCTGAGTGGTCCGGACAGAAGAGAGGATATGGATTTGTAGCGGAGAGAGGGGAGGTGGAGGAGATGGATGGAAAGAGGACGGGTCTCCACAACTCCAGCGGAAGCTCCATCAGCGAGGGCCTGCTAAGTGAAGGGAATCTCTCTGAGGACGACGCTGGTCCCCTCCACCCTTCCACCAATCACATACCGAGACCGGCGGATAGCCTGGGGGCTCCGGGCTACTGTGTGGACCAGAGACGAAGCTATGACCCCCTCTCCCAGTTCCAGAGGGAGGCAGAGAACTACCCGGCCCTTAGCTCCCCTTTCGTTACACGGGATGGAAGCAAAGCAGCTTGGGAAGAGCTGAGCAAAGGAAGCCCTCACAGCGTAATCAACATTTTCACCAAGAGCCTACACAGCCACCCCAAAGGTTAGTTTGTACATTAACCCAGGCGATGGTGCATGCACATCCAATCTCTAATCCAGGTGCTGGACAAACAATGATCAACAGTAAAAGTAAAAAAAAAAAAAAAAAAAAAGTCTGCACACAGCTTCTCAGCTTCACTAGTTTATTTCAATTTCAATCTTTCTCGATCTTGATCAGGAATTTGTTCTTGATGAAGATCGAGTAAGAATAACATGGGGGGCTGAGAACTAGAATAATTTGTCTGATTTTAACATTCTAAATGAGCATGTAGATGGTACAGGAAACTTCAGAAGGCTTGAATTTTTAACTCGTTGCTTCCCGTGTTCCATCCTAAGTGGCTGAGGACAGGCCAGAGAGGAGCCCTCCTTCTGTCCAGTCAGGCATTGGCCCTGGAGATGCAGCAGCTTATGAGGATGACTTTGTGTCATCCCGTAGCAGCGGAGGCAGCGGCCAGTCAAAGAGGGGATCTAATGGAAGAGGGTAAGCGGACTAAAGTGGACTTGTTCATAAACTGACCACTGGGGGGCACTCAAGTTACACACCTAACAGGCAGCTCAAACAGCCTAATTGTTGGGTGTCAGTGTATTGACTGTTTAGCTGTTTAAGTATTTATTATCATACATTTTGAGGTGAGATGTTACCTTTGCCTGGCATCGATCAAGTTGATTTCTGTAATACTTTCTGGAATGCCCATATTACTGGTGATAGATTGTATATTATATTTATGTATGCCTATATTTATGTCTATTAATAGTCACTTAAATTACACTTGCAGTGTCCAAGTGAATATGACTTTACATTTTCTGTTCATTTTTGATTACTTTACTTTACTGATTTTTCCCCCTCGGGATAATAAAGGTATCTATCTATTACTTACAACATTTTTATTTTCATTTCTGAATCTTAGTTGTATCTCTCTTCTCTTACCGTGATTCTGCTATGACACCTGAATTTGCACATGGCAATCAATAAAGATATACTGTATATACAGACCGATACATCTACATTATGGTCTAACATGACCGTAATATCCTGTCTCATAATAAATGATATCTTCACGTATTGTTATATCCTCTCTTGACAGTGTGAACAGTCACTTTGAGGAGTTAATGAGGAGGTCTCCCTATGAGAAACGGACAGGAGATTTCACCTCCCACCACTCCTCTGTTCACTCCCCTCATCTCTCCTCTGGCTCCACGTCTGGCTCCTCGCCCCGCTCCAAACACTCCACAGGAAAGAGAGGTCAGAGTCAATATTATTATTATACAGTATATCACTCAACATGCTGTACTGACGGAAGGTTTCACTCTGATATTGCAGTGTTCACGTTATTGTAAATCGCAAATGGCCAACATCACTGACGCTGCTGCGGTTCCCTAACACTCTTAGCCGTATCCGGGAGGCTCTCTCCATTCCGACATGTCGCCACTCCGAAATTGACTTCTTATTGTCGGAGTGGCGACACTCCCATAGGGGTTAGGTTTAGGGTTAGGGTTAGAGATAGGGTTAGTGTCGGAATGGAGGCATGTCGGAAAGGAGACATGTCGGAGTGGAGAGATGCACCCACCGTAGCCGTGTGTCCTCAGCTGATCTGATAGATATCCCCATATGTTTTATTTATCATTGAGTTGTCACTAGTGTTGTCACTTTTCCAACATTAATATTTAACTAGCCCTTACCCGTTCAAAGATATGAGCTCCAAAATTATGTGCAGTGTGTGGGTTATGGGATGTGCACTGTGCATACAGTATATGAGGGATGGAAAGTAACTTTAACTGGTGCTTGCATGATAATATGTAGGAGCATCAATGTAAGAAATACCCGTTTCGTTTAATGGCTACCCCCAAGCTAGATGCAGAATAGATAGTAGATACACCATAAAAATGCTAACATACAGCATACGATTTGTGAAAGTGACAAACGGGCTTCACAGTTATGTTAGGTGTGTTCATATGCTAATTGTGATGCGATTTCAGATCAATTGCTCCAGCCACTAATGAGAAACACTGTTTCAGACAGACAGACAGACAGACAGACAGACAGACAGACAGACAGACAGACAGACAGACAGACATTCGCAAAATGATAGTATAGATAGTTGTTTGCATTTGAATATTGGCCAATCAGTACACCTGTCCAGCCCCTCTAATCGTTCCAGAGGTTTCTTCCTTTCCCCGTCAAGGGTTCTTTCTTGGGAGTTTTCCCTCGCCCGAATGAGGGCCTAAGGACAGGAGTGTTGTTTGATTCCTTTTAAATGTGGACCTCTAAAACCCTTTAGGAAAGTACCGTTGATTACGAGCTGTTCAAATAAAGTTGAGTTAAATCTGATGAACCCAAAAAACGATCTCTTACAACCGTCTCTTGGCCTCTAGCTTCGGAAACCCAGGCTTCTTTTGGCGATCGGAAGAAAAAGAAGCCTGGGCGATCGCGTTATGATCACTGTTGTAGGAAGTTTAGAATTTCCCTAACCAATCAGATTGCAGAGAGCGTCGCACCGAATGTGTTGACGTCATGACGCAGCAGCGTTCTCTGCGCTCAGCAGAGGAGCAGAGGGGGGTGGGGGGGGGAGAACACATGCTATTGGCCGGAGACTTGCGGAGAGTTTCGCCACGCCCGCCCATCTGCCTACACAAACTGTCTGCGTTAGCTCAGAGTGCTTGGCCTCTAATGTCACGCTGGTTGACGTCTCTCTTCAGGTGGTGCGTCGGACCGGAGCGACGCCACTCTGGTGGAGGAGCAGAGGAGCCCCTGCTCGCCATCCTCAGAAGCCCTGTCTGCTGACTCCAGGAGGAGGAGCTCGGAGAAGAGCTCCGCCCACAGCCAGGCCAGGAGTGTCCGCTCTGACGGCCCCCTGGGGGGAGGAGCCTCGGGGCATTCCCTTCTAAGGTAAACTCAATGGATGAGGAATGAGATGGTTTTGTGAAGTTGACTGATCTCAAATCTCAAAACCTGCCTTTTCAGAGGCTTCTTGGAGGCTCCCATTCAACGTTCTTTAGAACCAGTGGTTCCCAAACTTTTCAGATCGAGACCCAAGAAAGAGATAGACGTTTGGCCGGGACCCAAACTAGGAAACGGCAGATCTACAAGCTCTAAACGCGTCACTTCGCACCGCATTGAGAGCATGTAGATCGTAGTGCAAAATGAGGGCATTTCATTCTGTTAATGTTTTTTGTTGAAAGACATTACTTCCTCCTACTCTCTTCTTGGAGAATGTGAGGGGGCAGACGAAAACCTTTTTTTCTCACTACTGCCTCCGCGGCTGACAAACGTCGCCACAGGTACTACATGCTGACTTACACATACAGACACATTCAGTACGTCGAGTTTAGTGATGTACGTAAATTGACAGACAGCGAGAGGACCGGACAGAAAGACGGACAAAACGCACGAAATCTCTCTCCCCCTCCGTTTCTGGTGGTCAACCGGCGGTTCATATGTATCACCAATAATGCCACTTCAAAGGGAGGGCAAGTGGAGATTCCTCTCTCCTGTTTGCCTCTGGTATTTCCTTCCTCCCTGTAAACCGTAGGGTAGCACTTTGTGGGAATGCTGGTAGCGCTATTGGCTTGGAGAAGAACATCTTACTATCCTTTAAGTGGTTGGGGATAGTTAAAAGGAGTGTGCCTTTCATGGTAAATGAGTCTTGTTGTTACTTTATGTTCGGGTACTGAGGTGATTTATCACCATGTTGGAATGATAAATTGCACCTTTCATTTTACCACTGCACCTCATAATGTTGACTGTGTTAAAAAGGAATATCTGAATCAACTAGTTGGATCGCACACTGTTTGCTTTCTAAAGTATTTCCAAGCCAAGATAGAGTGGAATCTTTAAAACGAATGGTGGGCAGAAAGGGATCATTGGAGCAATGGAGCATCCCTGCTGTTCTAATCTGATCCTCTGTATCTATGATCTATCACCTTCACTCCCCAGTACCTAATTACATGGTTAATTTATTTGGACATGACTAAGCGTTAATTATTAAACTGCTTGGACATTTACAGGTAAGGACGCCAAGTGAAACCATATTGCGGCTAGCAGTGCTATTGAATGCTCAAGGGCTTTAACGGCAATGCAGAAGCTGCCAGCAGGGTTAGACTGCAAATTGCTGAAGAACAGAACACTGGCTCTTTTGTTCCTATGGTCCGCGAGGTGGTTGGTCTGGGAGGCCATCCTCACTGCAGCTTAGGCATGTTGCCAAAGGAAGAAGGGAGAAGAGAGAGAAGTTGTTGGTTTTTTTTCCCGGTTGTGACATTCGAGCCCTCCAGTAGCATGTTTCTAAAGCCCAGGTGGTACATTCCTGCCATTCCTTCCAGCCTGTCTATCATCCAAGGTCGATTGCAAGGAACACAAAAGTCCAGACTTCTGTCTATTCGAGTGCCATTTATGACGCAAGTTGTTGTTGTACTTGTGTGCTGACTCAACAGTCTAACCTGATGTTATTATGAACAATAAAATGAGCTCTGTTCAGGAGCAGCACATTGATGACTAAGCTCTCCATTATGCTTTTGTATTCCCTACTTAAAATATTTGAGAATGTCTTAGCGTGATGGCTAACTGCATTCAGATTAACTGAGGTTATGTTAAGATTGTTGTATTTCACCAGGGTACCAAATCAGTTGGTCATTTGAGAGGGAAAAGAGGTGCTTTTGTGTATTCTGCTGGTCCCAGGGAGCAGGATGTACATCCTCGTCTCTCTCTAGACATGGTGCTTGGCCTCTGGACTGTGCTGCTGGCTCTGAGCAGCACAGTCCTGCCATTGATCCAGGTTCTCTGTGTCAGGCCCCGCCGCCCCGCTTCAGCTCTAGGCTTTCCAAAGCTAGGGGCCCCCTTTTCTTTATTGCTCAACCACCCTGCTGGCCTGTGTCACCTAACTACCGCTATGGAGCTTGCCACAGGCACAGTGTCCTGATTCAAAACAAATGTAAGAAATCACTAAATGTCTGGGTACGTAGGGCTGTCACGATTATGACATTTTACATGGCGATTATTTGTCACTCAAATAATTGCGATTAACGATTTAATTGTGTTTTTGTCGTTGACAATTATATTTCTGCTTTTAAGTTGCACATGGTAGATATGACACATAATTACTGACATATTTGACAACTTTATACTTAAAAAAAAAAGAACATTGATAGTGGAAATAGACGATCTACAAGCTCACAACGCGTCGCGATGCGACGCGTTGTGAGCTTGTAGATCTGCTATTTCCACTATTTTTGATCTTTTTATTTAAATATATGAACATTTTTCAACATGGAAACGATTATGACGATTATGAAAAATAATCACGATTATGTCCAAAAATCACGATTAGACGATTATGTAATAATTGTGACAGCCCTATGGGTACGCTCTCAGAGCAGAGAGCACCATAAAATAGTTATGCATTTTTTCCCCTTTTTTGAACTGTGCTCCGGGAAGGAGCTAAGCTCAGACATCTGGCTTGTCCGAACCCCCCAAAATGTCCGGGCTCTGAAGTGTGGCCTACATCTGGCCTACATCTTGGCACAAAGTGCTCAAAGTTTGTTGTCCGGGCTCTGAAGCGTGGCCTACACCTTGGCACAACGCACTCAAAGTTTGTTGTATGCCCAGGCCAGGGTTACATTGGCCAAGCTTCGCGTGGCACTTAATGAAATTAACTCATAAATAGCACAGCTCACTTCACACTAGGTGTGATTTTTCTTCTTCTTTTTTCTTTGCTTTTCTTTTTAAAGCAAATTCACAATTATTTGTCTTTAGTTCAAAAGAATATCCTAGATTTCAGCACACGTTACTTAGAACGGCACAAGAAGACCTGGAGACAATGCAAGCTTATGCTCAGGCATCCTCCTAATTTTTAGACGACATGCCTAACAGATGCATAATGTTCTGGGATGGTGTGAGAGCACTATGTGTTTGTTTTGTTGATGTTATTGTGGATTGTTCTGTGATCGTTTCATGTTATTGTTTGTGCGTTGTGCCTGAGGACCCCCTGGAAGACAAGATGATGCATCTCAAGGGGTTTATCCTCAAATCAAATTTCAAAATAAAATGTCCAAATATATTTTCCTCTATCCAGTGTGGGGCCAGATGGTAAAAGGTCCCCGGGCAGCATCCCTGTATTGGCCTCGCCTTCTGAGAATGGGTCTCCACCAGGGGCCAACTCTCCAAATGTGTCCCAGAAAAGTGCCTCCTCTGTGGGGATAGAGAGCTGCAACCTTGGCCTGGGGGCTGGTACTTCAGCAACCAAGGCTAGGCTAACTACTGCCTCTGGTACACTCACCACAGCAACCAGTGGCAGAACAGAGATCAAGAGCCCAGGTATGCAAAGGCAATCTTTGATGTACAGTTTAGCAGCCATGTCTTTGGATTTAATCTTTACCTATACATATTTCTGTTGACTCTCTATCAACACCATGTTCCTTTCCTTACTCTCTCTCTCTCCAGGTGAGCTACAGTACGCTCCTAGTGTGCTGCAGCACCGGATGACAGCAGAGCTCAACTATTTGGAGTCCATCGAGGAATCGGTACGGCAGCTGGGAGATGTGGAGAGGCTGAGGGGTGTGTCCATGGCTCAGCAGGAGAGCGTCTCATTGGCTCAAATACTCAAGGTGAGGCTTTTTATTAATAATGATCTTGCCTTATGATAAATTACATGGGATTTAACATGGTTTCGATATGTTGTGGCTTTTCTTTAGCGTGACAACAAGTTTTGTCCTACTCCACCGTG